>NW_022196904.1:156567214-156592267 GCF_008632895.1 Mastomys coucha | reverse complement strand
CAGAGGAATATCCTGGACCACCACACAGGGTCTCAGCATCAGAGGAATATCCTGGACCGCCACACAGGGTCTCAGCATCAGAGGCAACATCGGGGACTGGCTTAAAAGCAGCCAAGGTCTCTGCTTCATCGTGGTCCAACTAGGAACTCCTGAGAAACTTGAGTCTCTGTGGCCTCAATTTCAAAACACATGAGACTTTGTGATGCAGCCCTCATCACGGAGAAGTCATGAGGATCAAGGGTTCTGAAGTTACTGCTACCTGTGACCCAAGGACTCAGAGACTGAGGCAGGGGGATAACAACTCAAAAAAGGAAAGGAAAGAAGAAAGGAAGGAAGGAAGGATTGAGGGGGAAAAAAAGAAGTTTTGAACCAACAAAAGCAAAGAAGAAAAAAAACCTTGCTGTTCTGCAGCAAGCAGGACTCAATATCCAAAAATATCTTTTTATTATTATTAGCTAACTAAACTGTTCAGTTTTAAATTCTTCTGAACACACCTGAGTCCACAGAAGATAAGGGATACAAACATCTAAATTGTTTTTTACATGAAGCACCAGTAAATGATTATTTAAAATGACAGAGAGAAGAACAAAGCCAGCTAGGTTTATTTCTAACCAAGAAATAGAGAAAAACAGCTCATACAGGGCTGGATCCTACAAAAGTAACAATACAAACAACAACAACAACACAACCCACAAAAATAGTGTGTGAGACATCCAACTGCAAATACCGTGACCAAGAGAAAATGCCCCCCAAGAGTTTCCTTAAACATCCTTTAACTGACAGCGAGGGGAAAGCCAGGGTTGTATCTTGCTAGACTTGACAGATGAGCCCAAGGATGGGACTGGAAGATTTTTTTTTTTAATGAGATTTTGGCTGAAGTAAGAGACCGCAGCATTCCAAGTTTCTTTGAGTTCATTCAGTGAGCCTTCCCGTTCCTTCTAGTGGTTAACATTACAATGCTTAATATTATAATTTAAAGATCAAAACACCATTTACAAAGAAGTCACTTCAGAATCTTTGACATTCAAGCTGGATTGCTGTGGACGGGAGTGGGGGTCCCTGCCTTTAACTCCAACACTCGGGAGGCAAGAGGCAAGCAGAATCTCTTGGAGTTTAAGGCTATCCTGGGCTACATACTGAGACCCTGTGTCAAAAAAATAAATAAAAAGGAAAAAAGCTTAAATATACACTGAGTTGGTATTAGCACCATTGTCGAATGTTCCTTTCAACGCTGAGGACAAAGGTGTGAACCCGCCAGGCCTGGTCTGTTGAGTCACAGGAGCCCAGACCCTTAGTAATCACATAACCCCAGTCTGTCCCTGAGGCAGAGAAGAGCTCCCTTCCTACCTCAGGGCCTTTACAAATGTCCCACAGTTGTGCCTCGGAGCACCTCAGGTGTCAGTCACCTCTCAGGGAATGCTTGTGTGGTCTAGGCTAAGCCAATGGGCTCCCATTTCAGGCTCTCTTTACTTATGACCCATTAGTCATGCTGTCTAGTGTCCTGGTCGCCCCACTGTAAGCTGCACAGGAGCTGGCACCATGCCTGTCCTTGGCTGTGCTTCTAAACACCAAAGCTCAGGGCCTGGTGCCCAGAAGGGAGTTCTGTGCACAGTTCTGTGCACTGCCTTCCCAACCCAGAGTGGTCAGTCAGCTAACTTCAAAATGAAACTTCAATTCAGCCTGTCAGATTCTCAGACGCGACTCGGTGTCAGAGTGAAGCCTGATAACAATGTTCTGATTTCCAGAAGAAGAAACAAGAAAAAGATAAGCAAATGTGAGCCTTTTCATTGAAATAGCCAGCAGATTCCAGGTGAAAGATTCTAAGAATCAGGCTGAGATTCTAAGAATCAGCAGCCACCAAGGAGGTGGGATGGGGGGATGGGGGGGGCAGTTGGTGGTTTGCTCTTGCAGAGAGTCTGGGTCAGTCCCCAGCACTCACTAACAACCATCTAAATCCAGTTCACAGGATTTGACACTGGGGCACTAGGCATACCCAAGGAACACAGACATATATGCATGCAAATACTCATAAACACAAAATAAAAATGAGTAAATCTTGCGGGGCTGGAGTGGTATATGCCTTTAATCCCAGCACTTGGGAGGCAGAGGCAGGTGGATCTCTGTGAGTTGGAGGCCAGCCTGGTCTACAAAGCGAGGTCAAGAGCAGCCAGGGCTGTTACTCAGAGAACCTTGTCTTGAAAACGAAACGAAACAAAACAAAACAAACAAAACAAAATGAAACTATAAATCGCAATAACCTAGTATATAGAATCTGGTCCTATACCTCATTGTGGAAACTGCTCTGACTCCCAGATGGATGACGTCATGAGGGGGTGGGGTGTCACACTATGCAGCCCTGGCTTGGCTGGAAGTCAGTACAGATACCAGGCTGGCCTTGAACTCAGGTCTACTCACCTGCACTGCTCCCCTGTATTGGGATTATCATGAATATTTCACCATTTCCATACTTCCCAAGGAGTGACACGGCTTTCCCCGCGGCCGTATGTCTCTTCCTCACTTTTCCCTTATGCTCTCCTGAACTCAACTCTCTAGACACAAGCCGCTGAGGAGACTGGACAGCCATGGACTCCCAAAGCCAAGACATCACTCCAGAGTCGGGGGTTGGGGGGGGAGGAGAAGGAGGAAAAACTACAAGCAGCCCAGAGAAAGAACGGAAACAAAGTCAGGTAGAAAATGAATTCAAATGGCCCCATGAGGGAGAGAAGGGCATGGCGCTTCCCACCCCAACCCAGCAGCTCTCCAAGTCCAGGTCACTTCCCTGGCTTTGGAGAAGGTAGGTTATTTGTTCCTGGGGCTTAAGCTCAAAGAGGATACTGCTTAAGATCTGCAATTAGGCTCACATTCAGTTGGGGGAAGAAGGGAGAGACTGGAAACATTGTTAAGTGGCAGGTTCCAGTTTTTTTTGTAATAAACATTTTAACAGCTTACATAAAAAAAAAAAAAAGTTAAAGATTGAAGCTTCCGCTCAGAGTTAATAATATCTAAAACCAATACTGAAAATTACAGCTGTCACTAACAAAGGCTGTTTATCCCAACTGCTCTGTGTGTGTGTGTGTATGTGCGTGCACGAGTGAGCACCCACATGTTTGCGCATACATGAGTGAGCAGCCACATGTTTTCCAACAGACTTGCAACTCTGAATGTCTTGAGTCCTATTTGACGGTATCAAGACTCTAACATTCCACACACACCCACACAAGAAAACCAAGTCCTTGATGTGAACAGCTTCAGAGAAAAGACTAAAATCCCCCAAGTACGTTTTTTCCCAGTGGTACCTTTTTTTTGTTTGTTTGTTTCCCTGGGGACCTTTCTGACCCCACTGCTTTGTGCGTGCCACCCCCAGCCCCAATTAGGCATCACTAGACCCTCGGAAGGCTGTGAGGAGATGAAAGCAGCAGCCCCGGGAGGAGAACTAGGCTGGCTTCCTCCATACAATAGCCAGCCACCTGCACAGGGATTTAGCCCCCCACTTCCTAGTTCCTAGGTCCTGGAGTCACTGTGGCCCAGAGTCCAGAGAACAAGGAGAAAGAACAAAGGGGCCAGGTGGCTGGGACAGAGAGAGGAGAGGGACTCTTCCGTTGTCCCACGCCCCAGCGCACAGCCTGTGGTTTCAGGAAGCCAGGTTGCTTGCACCTCAAGCTGTGTGTTGGGACAGCTGTTAGAACCAGAATGGGGGCAGGGGGTGTCATTTTTAAAGACTCCCCAGACATTCACTTTACAGGAAGAGAGACTTCTCACCATGAGGCAGAGCCTGTCTTGGAACACAGTGGCCGTTCCTTCTGGCATGAAAAACTCCTCTTCCTTTCAAGAGTCCGGTGTGATGATGACCACCTGCAACAACCCGATCCCCGCCCCCGCCCCGCACTCAGGAGGCTTAGGCAGGAGGAGAGAAAATGCTGAAGGCTAGCCTACACCAGATACAAGAAAGGACAAGGGAAAAACAAAAGTGGAAACTGAAGAAAGTTTAAATGAACTAAGTCACCAACAGGCATTAGGCTCCACCACTTGTTGCTACGCACTCTGCCCAAGGGCAGAGCCTGGGATGCTGGGAGACTGGGACGCTGCTGGTCTGGCGGTGGGTGGGTGGGAGGCTTAGGTTGGCAGCTGGCATGCACTCATATCAAGTCCAGGTAGATGAGATCTTACAAGGGGTTCTGACCAGCTAGTCACTAGTCTCTAGAATGCTACATGATACTAGACCAGGAAGGAATATCAAAGGAGGACAAAGGAAGAAATGAAACCAGAGCCCAGTTGAATTGAAAATTTTACATACATATGCGTCTCTATTTTCCAGTGAAAGTAATAACAAAAAAAAAAAAGGAAGACATTTCCTTGGACTTTTTTGATGGAATCAAAAGGATATTAACTACAGCATCACATCTAATATGATGTGAGGCAGTTCTTTAGCTAGATCACAAAGCTCCGGTCGCTTACATTCCTTACATGTATACCCCCTTGTATTGTATTATTACATAAAGATAATATGATCAATAAAAATTTTACAAACCTGATGAGAAAAATTTCAACAGCGCAGTGAAGTATTCTATGTCATGAGCAGGTTGGTTACCTTCCAAAGATGCCTCATGATACATTTTACAAAGCCGTAAGGTAATAAGGCTCAGGGAGAGAAATCAGTCGTCAACACAAAAACAGAAAAGGCCGTTGACAAAATGCAATACCTCTTCAAGATTAAAGCCCCGAGGGGACCTGGACTAGAAGGAGCATACCTAGATACAATAAAGACCCTACAGGACAAACCTATGGGCAGCATTGTAACCACGGATTAAAACTGAAAATCAGTTACTCTTAAATCAGGAAGTGAACCAGGTGGCCACACTCTGTTCTAACTTAGTGTAATGCTACACATCCCAGCCAGGGTAGTAAGACAAGAGATAAAAATAAAAGGGATGCGTTCAGGAAATCAGAAAGGCAAACAATTCCTATTTGGGGACAGTCATCTTTAGACTTAAAGACCCTTAAAGACTCTACCAGAAAACTCTCAGCTCCAACAAACATGCTAAAAAAAAAAAAAAAGTAGCAAAATACAAAACCAGTAGTTTTTTTCTACATCTCTGTAATGAACGAACCATGAAATCAATCAGAAAAACAATCCCTTTCACAATGGCTTCAAGAAACAAAATACCTAAAAATAAATGTATCGAAGGGACTTAAATACTCTGCAACATAAACGCTGAAGAAAGAAGCTAAAGAGATTAAGACAGACCATATGACCAGATAAATGTGGTTAATATTGTAAAAAAAAAAAATCGGCTTTACCACTGCAGGCAACAAACTCCCTATTAGTATTCCGGTGGCATTCTTCATATAAATGGGAGGGGGAGGAGTGGAATGTTCTAAAATTCACATGGAAAAGGCCCCAAATAGTCAAATCAACCCTGGACAAAAAAAAAAAAAAAAAAAAAAAAAAAAAAAAGATGCTGATGATGTCTCGATACCAGACATGACGCGTAGGACAACGGGAAAGGAAGAGTCAAAAATAGGCTCAGGCAGATCCAGCCAGCTCATTTTTGTTTTGTTTTTCATGACAGAGTTTCTCTATGTAGCCCTGGCTGTACTGGAACTTTCTCTGTTGACCAGGCTGGCCTCAAACTCAGGGATCTGCCTGCTAGAATGAAAGGTGTGTGTCGCCACCACCTCAGCCACCACCACCACTGAGCTTTAGCCATCTCATTTTTAACAAGGTACCAAGACTAGACCTTGGAGAAAGGACAAGACGAGGCAGGTGGTTTCTGGTTTGTTTCAGTTTTTTATTTTGTACAACAAAGTAAGTAATGAAGAGATAGCATATACAACGTGGAAAAAAAAAAATGTTTGCCAGACATTCATCTGACAGGAAATTAACATCCAGAATAAATGAAGAACTTAAAAACGAATCATAAACAAAAATAATCTAATCAATAAGTGGACAAGTGGATTAAACAGAGGTCCTTCAAATAAGTAAAAGTAGGCAATTCATATACGCTCAAGATCCTTAGCCATCATAGAAATGCATATCAATAGTACATTACAGGCCTGCCACCAAACCTGATGACGTCAATTCCATCCCCTGAACCCACACAGTAGAAGGAGAACAGTTGTCCTGCCCTCCACACTCATGTTTGTGGAACACACATAAACATACCTGCTCATACACCAAACATAAATTTAAAAAAAAAATTAAAACTACTTACAAGGCCAGTCAGAATGGCCATCATAGAAACAAGCAAGCAAGCAAACAAACAAACAAACAAAAACAAACAAGGTGGTGGGAAGAAAGGTCAGAGAGGAGAGGGAGCAATCTTTATATACCGCAGGTGAGAACTTAAATTTGCGCAGCCGCTATGGAAACCAGCATGGATGTTCTACTGAAGAAAACGGCTATGTTATCCAGACTGGGCCAAGCCTATCTTCAGTCAAAGCAGCTGTCATCAACCACCTCTCTCTCGGAAGACCTGGGCTATTAACAATCCTGTGGTGGGAGGGAAAAAAAGCTCACAAGATCCTCACGTGGTCCAGCCCTCCCAAGGTTACAGAAGCAGAAAACTATTTGTTGGTGGGGTGGGAGTAGAGGATGTGACTGGACACCTGTCAGTCATGAAGGTGCCCAGGGGGCTCAGTGGTACAGTTATTATCATGTTTTAGCCAAGCCGTGGGCGGAACTCCCCAGTGGCACAGCTTCCCATGCGAAGTCCAGGTTTCTGCTGATAGAGCCCATTCCTCTGGAACTAACGTGCGAATGCCATTCATTCACCACCTGACCCAAATCCCTTCCTTCCTCTGCCGATGCCCTCCCAGTCTGGGGTGAATAACAGCTTTTTTTGTTTTTCATTTTTCCTTGTCTCAGGAAAAGTCACGTGACAACTACCAGTTCCTTGAGCTTTAGCATTCTGTGACATTCTGGGACTCCTTGGTACATACACCAAGAATTCCAAGTCAGCATACCATAGAAATACTCACTCACCTGCGTTCATATATATTTATGTGAACATCTATTTGCACAGAAAATACAAATGTATCGGAGCGAAAAGGGAGGGAGAAAGTGGGGTCAAGAAAGGGGGGGAGGGAATAACAAAAGTACACGATATATTTCATATGAAATCCATTATTTTATATAACTATACACTAATATAAATATATATAAATATACACTAATAAATGCGAGTGCTCAAATTACTAGAGAAATTTGCCACTATTAATGTTTTATTTTTAGTCATATCCTTTCTTAATTTTCCTAGGCAACCATGTACAAGTAACTGCATGACGGGCTTAGTGGATTTTTCTTCCCAGGCTGGGGAACAGTACTGTCACCTTTTGCACTTTTTCTTTCTTTAAGATTTTTTTTATTATTATTATATGTAAGTACACTGTAGCTGTCTTCAGACACATCAGAAGAGGGCATCAGCTCTCATTACAGATGGTTGTAAGCTACCATGTGGTTGTTGGGATTTGAACTCAGGACCTCTGGAAGAGCAGTCGGTGCTCTTAACTGCTGAGCCACCTCTCCGGCCCCACCTTTTGCATGTTAAGCAAGCATAGGACCTGAGTTCTACTGAGGCACTTTGTATAGTTTTATTTTGAGGCAGTGTCCTATTAAGTTGCCCAGGCAGGCCTTGAACTAACAATCCTCCTGCCTCAGCCTTCCAAGTATTAGGAACTAAGGGCCTGTGCCCAGCGGGCACATCTGATGGATTTTGTCACACAACTCAAGAGCACCACTTTGTAAATGAGTATTGACTCATTTGTAGCCTCTTGTCACACATTCTTGGCAAGTATCCCTGTTGTTTACTGTTAAAAATAGACCTGGGAAGCGCCCAGGGACATCTATACCAGCCACCAAGGGCTAAAAAGGAGGGTCAGTATCAAGTTCACCTGTATCAAGTTAAACAAAGAGGGATTCTCACGTTAAGTAGCAGTCCTTTGGAAAGTCCTCCCAGCAAAATAACCAAACAGAAAATCTTCTGCTGGTTGCCAGGAGTAAGAAAACCCTCTCTGGCCACTTTCACTAGTTGTTCATAATATAGTTGGCAATTACTACTGACATTATTTGTGTCCGTAATATTATTAATTATACAGGGTCTTAATACACATAAGATTTAGCCAAATTAAAAAGCATGATAAATAGCACTCTCTCTCTCTCTCTCTCTCTCTCTCTCTCTCTCTCTCTCTCTCTCTGACTTTCTCTGTGTGGCCCTGGCTGTCCTGGAACTCACTCTGTAGACCTGGCTGGCCTGGAACTCAGAAATCCACCTGCCTCTGCCTCCCAAGTGCTGGGATTAAAGGCCTGAACCACCACTGCCCAGCATAAATAGCTCTCTTAAACACAGGAAAAAATATATTCTAACACAGGTATAAACTTTACCTTACGGAAAACGAGGGTGGAAGAAGAGAGGCATTTATCTACACAGTCCTGACTAAATGAACACACACACACACACACACACACACACACACACACACACACACAGACTGATCTGGTTTTTTGTTTGTTTAAATAGATAACCAAGTGCACATACTTGATTAAATGTATGTACACAAGTCACATCCATCTAATTAACAAGTGTCTAGGGGCTGGTGAGATGGCTCAGTGGGTAAGAGCACCGACTGCTCTTCCGAAGGTCACAAGTTCAAATCCCAGCAACCACATGGTGGCTCACAACCACCCGTCATGAGATCTGATACCCTCTTCTGGTGTGTCTAAAGACAGCTACAGTGGTGTACTTATATATAATAATAAATAAAATCTTTAAAAGAAAAAAAAGTGTCTGACCTCACATAGCTGTCATATTTGTGGCGCAGACATACACCATCCACTTTGCTTACCATGCTTCTCTTGCTACACACCAGATCTCTTGACATTTAATCCTCCTATCTAACGCTAATTAGCTCCCTTCCAGAATTGGAACATGATCGTCGCTGGAAATACGACTGCATCAATATCCTGCCCCAAACCTGCTCTCCACCACATTTTCCTTAATCGGTGAAAGCTGCAGTGGGTGTCTTCTGGAGTTAGAGAGCAAGGCTAGCATTTGTTTATTGGTGCTCACCACTTGGAAAGAGAAGACTGACATCAGCCCTACTTTTAAAGTACACAGAAAACAATTTAAAGAAAAAGACCTAAATACATCTATAGACAGTGATTAGAAGGAGTAGACCCACATCCAATACCTAATCTGCAGCCAGTATGACTAGTAGTTATTTGGGGAAGGGGGTTGGGCGTAGTTATTTTAATCAGCTCTCTAGGACCAGGTTTGAATTAAACACACCATCACCCATTCTCGCTGTCTCATATACTAAGCCAATGCCAACATTTACACTTGTTTACTTCCTTTCAATGGTTTTAGATTTATACACTGTTGCACTAGAAGATATTCCTAAGCACAGAATCAGCACCCAGCACATTCACCCAGGACTTTCCTAGTAGGTATTGCAAATTCTACTCCTTCCCCATTGGCATGTGTATTTGCTTGACCATTGGAACCAAGACACTGTTAGCCTCAGCTTGGAGAGGCTCACAAAATGTAACCAGCCATCAATCGTTCGTTCATATCAAATGGAACAGTATCATCAAATGAGCAGCCAGGGGGTTTGGACTGCCATTTGAGAAGGCTGAAAAAGGATACCAGGAGAGTCGCTAATTAACTCTTCTCTGCCCTATCAGCCCCAAATGTTTCAAATGGTAACAGAGCTGGGAACAGTTTTGACATTGTTGAGATAATGACTTGATTTGCTCCCAAAAAAACGCTGGGAAAGCTGCTGCCAGTCTAGCTGGTGAAAACCATTCAAACCCTGTTCTCAAAGCCAGAAGCAAGGCTGCTTTGCAAGTCGGGAGACTACTTCCTGTCACTTCCCAAGACTAGCAGTCCAGGGGCCAACCACACACTAAGGCCTTGTCAACCTCTCAGCGAATTATCCGCTGCTTCTGATTAACCAAAACAATGTCTCTTGAGTTGCCAAGGTAGGATGTGCTGGCCCATATTATTAAAATGCAGATGCCTTGGGGGCTGGTGAGATAGCTCAGTGGGGAAGAGCACCAACTGCTCTTCGGAAGGTTATGAGTTCAAATCCCAGCAACCACATGGTGGCTCACAACCACCCATAATGAGATCTGACGCCCTCTTCTGGTGCATCTGAAGACAGCTACAGTGTACTTACATATAATAAATAAATAAATCTAAAAAAAAAAAAAAAAAAAAATGCAGATGCCTGACCAAGTGCCTGGAGATAGGAATGAGGGCGCACAGGATATCTCCCATTTTGTACATGTGGGGTGTGAATGGCTACAGGAGACTGAACAGTGGGGAACTCCTACCTGGTGTTCCAAAGACCAGAGGCTGGGAACACCCTGCCACAGGTCGGGGGAAGAATGGCGACAACTGCCAGAATCCGCAAAGATGCGGGCCACTGTTCTCAGGTGTGCCTCCAGACACATCTTCCTCACAACTAAAGTCTTAAAAGGTCTGTCTGTCCACACGGCCTTTCTCTACCTTTGCACAAGTGTCACTTGGGGCAAGATAAAAACTGGTGTAAGGCTTTTGTGTGTACGGTTGGGTGTTTAAGAGCAGCAGTTTGCAGAATGAACAAGAGCACCCTGCTATGGCGGCATATAGGGGCTGAAGTTCCATCCATGATGTCCACTCACCAAGCTACGCACCCAGGAACTGTGTCCATCCAGAAGGGGAACATTCCTCCTGGTCCCCAGAAGCCCCTCTCCAGGCCAGAAAGTGCTGTTTGCGCAGTGTTCCTCATTCTCCATCAGGGCCAGAGGGGCAATCACCCAATTTCTTACATGGTTCTTGGTGCCAAATCCAGCAGAAATGACTCAGTTCTCACTGCTCTGCGGAATCTGACACTAGCAATTGCTCCCTCCTGGAAATAAATGGTCCCCTCAACTGCTCCATCCTCTCTCTCCCTCCCTTGCACGCTGTTCCAGGGGCTTCTGCCTCAGCTTTTTCTATAACCAGGCGATAATACTACCTCACAAATGCACTACCATCTACGGAAAGACCCATAGAGCTCAAGTCCTTCTCCTTTCCAACTAGTAGTCTCCTTTAACAATGCCTCCCCTGCCCTCCATCCATAAAGCAGCTCATTGTCCCCCACCAACATCCCAGGATTTCTCTTACTGAGTACTGGCTTGCTGTCCCAAGAACCCTGAGCCAGCACTGACCTTGACTCTTCTCTTTGCATTCTATCAACTCAGACAGTCTCCTCCTAAACTCTAATGGTTCACTTTCCTCCAGCCAAGCCTTAGGCCTGGCTAGCCTGCTACTCGCTTGGGTATATTCCTGGGGCTCTGCTCTCAGCCCTCTCTCACACACTCGCACTGGAGACATTTCCTCCAGGTTGTTATTTCCTATTACATCACTTGCCAGACCAAAATTCCCCGAGATTTCCCACCACCCTCCAAAAACAGCTTAAGATTTCTTTCCTCAGATGGTCTACACCCAACCCTAACCAGTGCACACCCAAGTCTACTTCTCCAGTGTCAGGTCTCACACACACTTCGCTCCCTCTGGTCTAACACCACATATTCACCTCCTTTCAGAGCATATGCCTCTGCCCAACCGGTTGGCTCCACCTCTCACAAAGGTTTCTTCTTTGACTTTCTGGATGATTCCCACTGTTAGCTATCGATACAGGGTTGTGCTTCTCCTACCAGAACCCCGACTCTGCTTACTAGCCTATTTCTCCAACTACACAAACTCCATTTCTTTTAACTCCAAACCAGTCTCAACCTGACTTATTCTACACACTATATTGACCTGTCTCTCCATGAACTGCCAACCTCAAACCTGTTGTGACTCATTATCACCAGTGAACACAGTAAGTACCAAGCCTTTGAACACCCTCTCTGTGCCAGAGCCATAGCTGCATCTATGTGTCAAGAAATATGCCAAGGAAGGTAGGTGCTTGCCACCAAATTTGACAACCTTGAGTTCAATCCGTGGGACCCATGTGGTAGAAGGTGAAAACTGACTCCATATTCAGCACATGTACATGCACGCTCACATACACACTATTCCAGGCCAGAATAGTACACTTAAAAGTTGACTATAGTTTCAAACTATGCGTCATTCTGTATCCAAACTCTACATTCAATAACCTTGACCCCAGTCATATGCAATGTAACACATTAAATTCTTCAGCTGTTGCAAGCTGACTACACACCATGATCAGTGAAACTTATGCCTGGGGTGCAAAGAGGGATCAACACATATGCAAATGTATGAAAAATGTATGAAATGCCACATTAACAAGGACCCAACCTGAGGGGACTTGACTTGAGCAATAATACAAGAAAAAAAAATCCATCCAACTTACAGAGGAAGTTAGATTGTCTGTTTGCAGACAATATGATCTTAAATATCAAAAACCATAAAAATCTCTCAGCTTGGAGACACAGGCGAAATATTCCACCCTGCAGGGAAGTGCTTAAACTCTGGAAATAAACAATCCAAAAGCTTCAGGAAGTCCCTGAAGCTGACCAGATTCACTAGGTTCCTCCCGCCGCCAAAATATATGTGCAATAACAACTGCTGGAAGACACTGAGACAAGCAGAGTTGCCTAAAAGTGGCTCAAACCAACAGAGCCATCAATCAGCTGAGCTCTCTGAAAGAAGCTGAAACCAACCTAACCTCATAGGAAGAACCATCTCCAAGCCTTTGAGCTGCCTGGAGACTGTGCAGCGCACTCCAGGTTTCCAGCTTTCATGATCTCTCATGAATGCTAGGGTGGGTTTGGTGATGCAACTGTCTTTGAGTCCTATCTGCTCCTGTTAATAACCCCAGTAATCGCATTGGCTCACCCAGCCGGACTCCTTACCTTGGTCTGTCGGCAGTTCCCTATCTGGGATAAGTAGATGTTTGTGCTCGACTCTCAAGGAATAGCGTCACACAGAAGCATTCCAGGCTGTAAAAACACCATGAAATATGTTGTAAACTAGCCAAAACAGAAATTAACAAAAGAATCTCATTTGCAATAGTATCAGTAAACAATAAAAACGATAGGATCATATTAAACCAAGAAGAGATCTGAAGACAGAAAGCTATACTTATAAAAGACATTGAAAAAGATGCAAATAAATGAAAAGATACCAGGTGTACATGGATCAGAATATAGCTAAAAATGACTGCATTGCATAAGTTATTTATAGATTCAACACACTCCCTATCAAACTGCCAGAGACATAGCTGGTCACAGTACCACACACCTTTAATCCTAGCACTAGGGAGACAGAGGCAGGTGAATTTTGAGGCCAGTCCTGTCTTCCAGAGAGAATTCCAAGACAGCTAGGGTTACAGAGAGATACCTTATCTAAAAAAAAAAAAAAAAGCCAGTACAATCTTCAAAGAAACAAACAAACAAACAAACAAAAGTAATAATAGCAAAACCCTAAATGGACATGATATTTAAAAAGTGGATATTTTTTAACCAGTAATGTTTATAAGTATGATTTTTTTTTTAGTATTAACTTTGCCGGAGGTTGTATAAATATATCTTAATTAGGTTCTTTTAATAACCATTTACGAGACTTATTGTTTTTACAAACCGCAACAGTGGGCCCAGTGTCATCAGCACTGGGACTCTAGTGCAATTCTGACTCCTAGCCTCATACTCTAAGCCAGTCTCAAAGAAGGTACTGCGCTGCGCCTGGGGTACCAGCCCATAATCCTAGTAACCTGGGAGGGTGAGACAGGTGAGTTCCAAGTGTAAGGTTGGTCTGGGTAACTAAAGTGTGTGGGGTGTGCAGGGGGGGTTGCATGAAGATGCTATGGAGTAGGACAATGCCTGCCTATCATGTACCAGGTCCTAGGATCCATTGCCAGCAGGAGGAGGGGGAAGAGGAGGAGGAGGGACGGAGGGAGAAGAAATATGAATCTAAACAATGAACCGTCTAGCTTTTGTCAGATCTAGGAAACTCTGAAACCCACCTGTGTGAAGGAATTGTTGGGCTCTGTAATTAAGTCAGGAATGTTACAACTTGAACTAGCTGCTGTCAACGCAGTGTTAAAAATAGCTCTGGCCTGAGGCCACGTGCTTCTGAGGGACTGGGGAGTGCTTTGTCCATCATGAAGTAACCTTTACTCAAGAGTTATAAACTGCCTCTCTTTCCAGGGAGAGCTGAGAACAAGCCCAGGATGTTTAAGACCTCTATGATTTTTTTTTTCAAGGCAGGGTTTCTCTGTGTAGTCCTGGCTGTCCTGGAACTCACTCTGTAGACCAGGCTGACCTCGAACTCAGAACCTCCCTCTGCCTCCCAAGTGCTGGGATTAAAGGTGCCTGGTGCCCTCCCAAGTGCCACCACTGCAGGCTTCTTTATGAAAATTTTAAGGAATAAAACACTTCTTCTAGGTTCCTTGTACAAGGTGCCCGGGGGAAAAAGGGGCATTTACATTTACATGTTCCATGACAGACGTTTATGTGCCTTTCTTCTGCAGTGGACACTTTGCAGGGGCTTAAATACCCACACACGCGCTAAGTCACTCGCGTTCTCAGCTGTTTTTCAGGTAAGAAGCAGAGGCTCAGAGCATCCCAAACCTGGGAATGTTCTTTCCATCTTTCCCCAGCTGACTCCATCACAGTTGCCATTTGCTCCCCACTACTGCCCTGAATAACTCTGACCCAAGACAAAAAGAAGACCTTGACCACGGTGCAGGCCATAAACAACAAAGAAGTATGTGAGCCCGGGGCAAGCGGCTTCATTTACTGAGAAACCCATACACCCTCTCAGCTAGGAAACTCAGTTCTACTACTGAGGTTAAGAAATCAACGAGGTATGATAATCTGAGCCTTTAATCCCAGCACTAGAGAGGCAGGAGATGTAGGCAGCCTGGTCTACAGAGCAAGTTCCAAGCTATCTGGGCCTACAATAGTGAAAACTGTGTGGTGGTTTCAGGGAGAATGGACTCTACAGACTTAGACATTTGAATGCTTGGTCCTCACTTGGTGTAACTGTTTGGGAAAGGTTAAGGGGTGTGTCCTGGTTGGAGGAGGTGTGCCAGCAGAGTGGGCATTGGCAATCAAAGTCCCACACCATTTCCAGCTAGCTCTCGGCCTCCTGGTTGTGTCTCAAAATGTAAGTAAGCTCTTGGCTACCGTTCTAGCACCATCCCTACCTGCCTGCGGTCAATCCTCCCCATCGTGATGGACATACACTCTTAACTCTGAAACTGCAAGGACCCAACACTGGCTTTTGTCCATAAGTTGCCTTGTAGTAAATAAGATACCCTGTCTCACAGAAAGAGAAGGGTGGAATGGAAGGATGGAGGAGGGTAGGAAGAAAGGAGGGAGTAGAGGAATAAAGGGAGGAAGTGTGGGAGAGAAAGAAGGAAGGAAGGAGGGGGAAGGGAAGGGGTAAGAAAGGAAGGGAGAGAGGGAGAGAAGGGAGGGAGAGTGGAAGGGAGGAAGGGAAGAATGAAGGGGAAAGGATGAAAGGAAGGGAGAGAAAAAAAGAGAGGGAGGGTGGGAGGGAGAGAAAGGAGAGAGGGAAGGAGGGAGGAAGGGGGAAGGGAAGGGAAGAGAGGAAGAGGGGAAGGGAGGGAGGAAAAAGGAAAAAAGGGGACCAGAAGAGGAGGATGAGAGAAACACCCAGTAACTGAAAAACAGAAAGCTGTCTCTTCTCAACCTAGGCTTCCCGACCTCAGGCCTTGCTGATACTCTGGGTGATACAATTCTCAGTTGTGGGGTTGCCGTGGGCATCATAGGGGATGCACAGCATCTCCGCCCTACATTCTGTAGACACCAGTGACACCTCCCAAGTCACAGTGACCAGAAATGCCTCTGCACTCCCAATTGACCATGGAGAATTCTCACTCCCTACCCCCATCCTGTGAGAACCAGTGCTCTGTGAAAGGTGAAAGGCTAAAGGGGAAAGGGGAAAGGCAGGAGCTGCCATCACCCAGGGAGGACAATTACATCAGGTCATTTACTTCAGGGCTTCCTTAATCTTACATAGGCTGGTTCAAGTTTTCAGAGTTCTTTTTTAACATATTGAAACACATCAATCAAACACAGACATCTTAAAAGAAAAATAAAACAAAGAGATTCAGAAATTCCTTGCTTATCAAGGACTCGAAAGTATTCAGAGTCCCTGTTTGCATTCTCCTAAACCAGGAGTTCGTTGAAAAATTAATTTAGCCCATCCATGCTTTGATCTTCTTGCAAATTATTTCCTCAGACAAGACCTAGCTTGTAAGGACCCGACAGGCTAGCCAGCTGCCAGATGGAAGCTGGCATCAAATTCCAGGTGCCTTGAGGAGAGGGAGGGGGTTCTGCCCCCCACAAAGGGACCTTGCTGGGTAGCAAGCCAAAATGCCACAGAGGGTCCAATTTCCCACAAAGAACACAGGATCAAACAACAATACAGTTTAGCTTCACCTTCAAAGGAGACCGAGCCCTATGGAGACACCTCAGTTCTATAAACTGGCACTCATATTTCAGTTATGAATGGGTGTCTTGTGGATGGCAGGCTTACTTCTTCAATTCACTGTAACAAGGAGCAGAGTCAGGCACCAGGAGGAGAGTCCACTCCTCACCAGGAGGCGGGGTGTCTACTCTTCAGCCCTCTAAAACAGCGATTTGCAACCTTCTTAAAGCTGTGATCCTTTAACACAATTCCTGGTTAATACGGTTATGGTGGCCCCGCCCCCCCCACGCACCATAACATTACTTTCCTTGTTACATCATAACCGTAATTTTGCTACTGTTATAAATCGTAACGTAAATACCTGTGTTTTCTAATGGTCTTAGGCGAGCTCTGAAAGGGTTGCCTAGGGGTTTTTCAACCCCTGCATCCCCCAACTCCCAACCCCCCCGCCAAAGGAGTTGTGACCCACAGGTTGAATGTTTGCTCTAATGACTAACCTGCAAGGTGCATGCTCTCAGTGCAGTGTGAGAAATGCACCCTGGAGAAAATGCTCCTAGCTCCACCTCTGCAGGGAACATCTGAAAGCTGAGGCCAGACAACTGACTGTATTATGGATGCACATGGTGCTTTGTAAAAACCAGCAGCAAACTGTACCTCCTGAAACTGCTTCACTCCTAAACTCCCAAACTTGTGAACGCATCACGTGCAGAGCAAAGATGAGTCTGCAGGATGGATAGAGGCTAAGGATGCTCACATGGGGACCTTATCCTGGATTTCCCAAGTAGGGCCAGTCTAATCATGAATCCCAAAGAGCAGAAAGAAATGGGCTTACCCTTTGAAAGTGGAGTGTTTGGGGGGCGGGTCGGTTGTCATGAATCAGGGAATCCATGCTGTCTCAATAAACCAGGACCAGGAAAAAAGGGGTTCTGTGGTGGTTTGAATGAGAGTGCCCCCCACAGCATCTTTGAATGTTTGGTCCTCATTTGGTGGAACAGCTTGGGAAGGTGTGTCACTGGGGGTGGGCGTTATAGTTTCAAAAACCCCACGCATTTCCAGCTTGCTCTCTACAGCCTGGTTGTGTCTCAAAATGTAAGGTCTCAGCTACTGTTCCTGCGCATAATGCCTGTCAGCCTGCCTGCCTGCCTGCCAACTGCCTGTCTGTCTGCCTGCCTGCCTGCCTGCCAACTGCCTGCCTGCCTGCCTGCTCCCATGCTCCCTGCTATGATGGTCATGGAGTCTAACCTCTGGAACTGTAAACTCTTTCTCTTAAAGTTGCCTTGGTTATGGTGTCTTAGCACAATGGTAGAGAAGTAATTAAAACAGGTTCTTAGCCGGGCGTGGTGGCGCATGCCTTTAATTCCAGCACTTGGGAGGCAGAAGCAGGTGGATTTCTGAGTTTGAGGCCAGCCTGGTCTACGAGTGAGTTCCAGGACAGCCCGAGCTACACAGAGAAACCCTGTCTCGAAAAACAAACAAACAAAAAAACCCAGGTTCTTCAGAGGGAACCAGCTTTGCCAAGACTCTGGATTTTATCCTAGAAAGATCCACATTGAACTTTTGGCCCACATACTATAACAAAAGAATTTGCATTCTCAGCATTAATATTGTTACTTATACTACAGCAGAGATGAGGAAGTACTGCAGACCAGGGGGCCTGGCAGTAGGTGATGCTAAAAAAGAAAGATTAAACAATGAGGGAGAGGCTCTGGAATTATGCCCTGCATGGAGCTTGCAAGAATTGAGGGGAACACGGTAGAAAATTTTTGGAATGGCTCTGAATGGACCTTTTGTTTGTTTGTTTGTTTGAGACAGGGTTTCTCTGCGTAGCCCTGGCTGTCCTGGAACTCATTCTGTAGACCAGGCTGGCCTCGAACTCAGAAATCGCCTGCCTCTGCCTCCCACGTGCTGGAATTAAAGGCATGTGCGGCCACTGCCCAGCTTGAATGGACCTCTTAACAACTGTGAGGGCTCAGAGGAAACATGGCAGACAGCATAAATCACCTTAGAGCATACTCAGATTGCGAAGAACAGAAAATAACAAAAATACCAGCCTGTTGGCTGCCTGTGTGCACTGGGGGAGATGAGGCCCGGTCCTCACAGCAGCTTCCCCATTTGTCTTGCTCAACCTGCAGGAAGTAGTTCTCCTTAGAACATTTCTGTATCCTAGCCACTGGACCAAGGTTAACAATGTCTCAGAGGCTTTCTCCAAGGCTCACTCAGCAATCAGGGTCACACAAGGAAAAGCTCTCAGTTACAGGCTTAACTGAAGGAGCACTCAGAATGGTCATGTGAGCTATTTTCTGCTTGGAGAAGAAAATGATGGACAGGCGCTGTCTTCCTTGAGGACCTGGCATGGAGAAGGAACCAGGCAAATGGAGGATATCCAGAAAGCCAGTGCTAAACAAAGACAAGGTCTGGGGACTCAGTGGGGTTCTTCCAAAATGCAGGGGGCAGAGATACCAAAGTCCGGGGAAGCTGCCCAAGGCTGCAGAAAGCAAAGTGGGAGGCTAAGTTGTTTCTCGGAGCCACCGTGTGGCTGGAAACCCGCCAAGTGTGGTCAGAGAACACTGGGCAGAGTCACTGCGCCACTCTCCGTGCCAACTTGGACAGGAAGTGATGTGCCAGGTCCCACGGTTGTTCAGCCAGCAGGAAGGGGTGATGGGGTAGCCTCAAAGAAAGACATCACTCTTAATTCTCTAAGCCTGGCTTCCCCCCTCAGCCTCCACCTACATAATTATAACATAGAACTAGCCAGCTTAAAAAAAAACCCACCATTCGATACTCCATGGGCAAGGTAAAGCAGATTTTTATAGAAACATATAGAATGTTCTATGGCAGAAGAATGACCGTTTTCCTTTCCTAATGTAAAAACAGTTTTAATGTTTACACTCTTTGTAAGATTTATGTGAACATATCACAGGAAGAAGAAACATACTAAACGCATGTGGCCTTTTTGCCTGTTTGTATCCATAGCCTTAACTGTAACAATAGCTCATTCCCCGGGATGACGTCATCCAGGAGAATGCCCTGTAACCTAGGGGAAAATCACCCTAGGAATTCTTCCCACAAAGCCAAGGAGGAGTCAGTGAGGGCTCAGCTACAGTTCAGTCTCTGGGACCTCCATGGTGGAAGAAGAGAACTGAATCCCACATGCTGTCCACTGACATCCACACATGCCCGGCAAAGCATACTTGTGTGGGTAGACACCCACACACAAACAAATACACAAAGCATAATTTTTACTTAAAAGCCAAGCAGGGAATGATAACATCAAGCACATTAGTCGGCACAGTCTACTCTAGAGCAGTCTTGCCCCTTCCGTTCAGTCTTTCTAGACCCAGCTGAGAAGACAGCTCTCCAGCCAGGGGTAGGGATACAGACTTCTGTGAGGGTACGCACTGAGCACAAAATGGCTTTCAAAACAGAGCCGACTTCAGGAGTTCTCCCAACAGTCCCATTGTTGGGGTCACAGAAGCTGCAAGGACCTACATTTCTGTATTACATTTTCTGAATTTCCCCAAGTCAGGCTGCTTCTAAGGGCTCATTCTTCACACTCCCACGATGCATTATTGCTCGATGCCCTTTCCAAGGAAAGCAAGACAGGCAGCAAAACTCCAGGGCAGGAGAGAGGGGACTGTCCCCGCTGCCCCTGACCCCCATGCAGCAAATCTCTGCTAGGGCCCGTGCAGAAGAGAGCCAAGGAGCAGCAGAGGTGCCGGGTGACACAGTCTTATATCACCTCCTGTGGAATCTGGGCGTGTCGGCTGGTAAGCTTCCAGATCCTCCCAAACTGAACTGATTTTGTTTTGCTTTTCATAAACAGGAGAAAGGGAAGGCTTGACTCACAGTTATATAATGAACCTAGCTACAGAAAGAAATTCCAACCCAGCGCTCAAAGGAAAGAGGTGACATGTAGAAACAGTGCAAAAGCCCTGGCTTTCATAGCTTCCTTATTCACAGCTATCTGTCCACTCCAGTGGGGCCTCTGGGGTCCCTCACTTCTTACCAATCACGGCTACCTTCAACAAGGACAATCCAAACACCAGAATGACAAGATTTACACACACACACACACACACACACACACACACACACACACATGCACGCATGCACACACACACACATTCACGCACCTATATGTACATATATACTTATCATATGTACACATGTAATTATAGATATATACTATATTCTAAAAACATAGCTTTTCCCTTCATCTTTCCTGCCCAGGCACATAGGAAACCTCATATAGAAGTGCTAAAACCCTCAGCTATGCTTGTCTTATCTGACCTTACAAAGAGTAGCAATTTCTATGTCTACTCTTCAGATGAGGAAACTTAACTTTAAACAACTTAACCTTAAGTCACAAGCTGGCAGCTCTAAAACCTGGGCTAAAACTCATGTGCCGAGCCCAGAGGATTAACTCCCAGGACACGCTCTCAATAGATGCAAAATTCAACGATGACTCCTTCAAACTGCCCTCGGGGTTCAACAAATTTTACTGGCAAAATCACAGCCCCCCTCTCTCTCTCTTTTCTCCTCCTACCAATCTTTGTTCCTACATAAGAAACCTTCACACAACCAACCCTGCTGCTGACCGGCAGAAAGTCACAGTCTCTCCACAGTGCTGACTTCAAGGAAATACAAATATCTGGAAGACCTCGCTCTTCAGAGAGGACCATCCCTGCAGGACAAAATCCAGCTCCAAGACTGCTCTGACCAGCAAGGACATGGCGGTGGCTGGCGGATTACCTTCTGCGAGGCAAGCCACCCTGCCTGCGAGCGCAGCCACCTTCCTGCTCCCAGCTGCAGCTGTGTACACATGCTTTATCATAACTTAAAGGCCACTTTGGCTCTGTGGCCAAAAAAAATAAGAAAGACAAAGTTGACTGAGATGCTAGTCTAAGAAAACCTTTGATCCACACTCCAGAAGTCTGAAAGCGTAATGCTCCACAACACAACGTGAGCTCCACCGCCCCCCACCCCACCCCGGCCTCCCAAGATGCTCCAAAAAAACCAAAGGTCTGACTGCCAAGCAGCTTGGGCAAGACTTTGCCCAGAGGTTACAGCTTCTGAGTACTAATTCTGTATCTAAATAAATACTGGGAAGCAGCAGGATAGCTTTCACCTAGGCAAGGTTTTGGGGTAAGCGTTCAGTGGTACCCAGCTTCTGTTTAGGAAGATGAAGAGGATGCTGGTCGTATACTAATATGACTGAGCCAAACATCGTGACACTACATGTAAAAATGCTAAAAACCGGGTCAATGCATGGCGGTATATGCCTTTAATCCTAGCATTCTGGAAACAAAGACGGCAGATCTCTGGAAGTCTGAGGCCAGGCTGGTCTATGAAGCAAGTTCCAGAACAGCTAGAGCTGTTACACAGAGAAACCCTGTCTCAAAAAACAAACACAGGAGCAAAAATGCTTATAAACAGACCTAGGAGCATAGCTCAGTGGACAGTGCCTGACATGTGTGAAGTCCTGGGTTCTATACCCAGTACCAGGGGAAGGAGGGAAGGAAGGAAAGAAGGACAGACAGAAGGAAGAAAGGAAGGAGGTTAAAATAGAAAAATAAAAGATCCTGTCTCAATACATAGATGCCCACCCCACCTCTGGCCTCCAGTCTGTATACACATAAGCACACATATACCTATTTACAATAAATATAACTACACACACGCTTGCATACCGCACAGATACATACAGAAAGGGAAGAAATGAATGCTACTGATCCACTAAACACATCCATACACACACACACACACACACACACACACACACACACACACACACACAGGGGGTGGGGGGAAGGGAAGGGATGACACAAACATATAGCATATGTCTAAGTAGAGGCCAAGCTTGGTTGAGCTTAGCATAACCCGTCAACTACTTCACAGACCACTTCTTAATTGCTCCACATTTGTGTTCCTATTCAACCACTAGGGTTTTGCTTAGTCCTTTGCTTTTGTTTTGTTGAGATGGAATGTCACCATGTACCCCAGGATGACCTCAAACCTGGGACCCTCCTGCCTCAGCCTCCCAAGCCCTGGGATTACAGACCTCTATCACCATGTCCAGATGACTGAGTCTTTGAAATTAATTCATACCCAGAGAAAAGCTTTAAAGTGCCTTCCTCAGCACATCAGATACGCTGTCTGGGCTTCAGGTGTGCACCTCAACCATCCACTTTTCCCCAGTGTCAGGGAAAGACACCGCAGAGCTCTCCCTCTGGTCTGGCCGTGATTCTGCATTTTTACGGGCTTCTTCAGCACACCACAGGCCAAAATGACTAAGATTGAGTCGGTCTTTGGCTCTCAACAGCCTCTTTTTCACCTCATACAAAGAAAGCTAAATCCGAGACTGCTGTTCCCCTGGCCAGCCCTGACCCTGGCATTCGTCACCTGAGTTCTTCTGGAAAGATGGAGTTGCCCAAACTCGCCCCTGCATCTAAAGCTTTTGCTTTGCACGTAGGTTTTTGTTTTTCGGGTTTTTCTTTACCCATTCCTCTAAAGCCGAATGTTCTGATACATAAGCCAACCTTGATCCCAAAGGTGAGTAATTAAGTACATCTGTCTTACCTGAGCTGGAATACTATGCTCCCCCTCCCCGCCGAATTAAAAAAGAAAGGGAGAGAGAGAGAGGGAAAGGGAAAGGGAGAGGGAGAGGGAGAGAGAGAGAGAGAGAGAGAGAGAGAAAGAGAGAGATCCTGTCTCAATACATAGATTAATCAAGATGCCAACCTCTGGCCTCCGGCCTGCAGACACATAAGCACGCATATACCTATTTACAATAAATATACCTATATACATGTTTGCATACCACATAGATACATGCAAAATGGAGATAAACCAGACAGACAGATAGACAGACAGACAGAGACAGAGACAGAGATGCAAACCTTGGGTTAAAACCCTGACCTCTGTCAGCCTAGGTCAGCAAGCTTCCAAGTTACATAAGCTCTGACTGGTTTCCAAGTTACATAAGCTATGATTAGTGCATGATTTGGGTTTAAATGCCAATATAAATCTGATGGTTAATATCAACAGTCAAATACCTAAAAATAAACTCCCATCTTCCCTAATACAAAAAAAAAAAAAATCCTTAATAATGTTGGAATACTGCTATAATTAAAACAGGAACATCCATACAAGCCAATATAGAAAACTGATGACCAAGGAACAGGCATGTGCAAACTACTTGGCGTATTATGAAGATGTCACCACCAGACATGGTGGGAAACGGTTTATTAAACAGCCAGGAAACCTGGGTAATAATGGTAATAGCACCTAGCACTTAATCCTAGCACTTGGAAGGTAGAGGCAGGGGGATCTCTGTGAGTTCGAGGCCTGCCTGGTCTACAGAGGAGTTCCAGGACAGCCAGGACAGCCAGGACTGTCACACAGAGAAACCCTGTCTTGAAAAAAGGTGGTGATGGTTTGTATATGCTTGCCCCAGGGAGTAGCACTAGTAGACAGTGTGGGCCTGTTGAAATAGGTGTGGCCTTGTTGGAGGAAGTGTGCCACTGTGGGTGTGGGCTTTAAGACCCTCATCCTACCTAGCTGCCTGGAAATCAGTATTCTGCTAGCAGTCTTCAGATGAAGATGTAGAACTCTCAGCTCCTCCTGCACCATACCTGCCTGGATGCCACCATGTTCCCACTTTGATGATAATGGACCTGTAAGCCAGCCCCAATTAAATGTTGTTCTTTATAAAAGTTGCCTTGGTCATGATGTCTATTCACAGCAGATAAACTCTGACTATGACAGTGAAAAACCCAATAATTATTTAGAAAGCAAAAAAAGTAAACTAGGATCCTACCCACCTGAACAAGTTTAAGACAGAGCAACAATTTTATCATCAAAAACTGGGGCTGGAGGGGGTCAGGGGCGGGGGGCTGAGGAGTCAAGTATTTATTTACTTTGTACAAAGCCTGGCCACCAAAACACAAAACAAAATAGCAAACAAACCCCCCTGAAACCATAGATGAGTAGAGGAAACCCTGGATAACAGAAAAAACAAAACCAAACAAAAAACAGGCCAGTTGTGATGCTTCACATCCCTAAACAAGAGAGGCAGGACCAATAGAATCCTGTGAGTTAAGGCTAGCCTGGTCTACACAGCAAGTTCCAGGGCAGCTGGGGCTGCATATTGAGATCCTCCTTACAAAAAAAAAAAAGTCTTAAATGACATTCAATCTAAAAAACTAAAAGTAAGCAGCTGATAAATTCATCTCCATTAGAAAGTACAATGTAGGGCTGAAGAGATGGCTCAGTGGTTAAGAGCACTGACTGCTCTTCCAAAGGTCCTGAGTTCAAATCCCAGCAACCACATGGTGGCTCACAACCATCATAACAAAGATCTGACGTCCTCTTCTGGGGTGTCTGAAGACAGCTACAGTGTACTTACATATAATAAATAAATAAATCTTTAAAAGGAAAAAAAAAGAAAGAAAGAAAGTACAATGTAACCCAAGTGAAAAGACAAGGATAAACTGAGAACAACTCTATTATTTTCAAGGAGATTTGCTTCCTGTGCATACAAAGTGATACAATCAGATACCTAACAGCCCAATAATGAAAAACAGTTCAGCCAGGCGGTGGTGGGGCACGCCTTTAGTCCCAGCACTTGGGAGGCAGAGGCAGGTGGATTTCTGAGTTCGAGGCC
>NW_022196904.1:156561778-156566609 GCF_008632895.1 Mastomys coucha | reverse complement strand
TCCCCAACTGAAACTCCCTTCTCTGTGATAACTTCAGCCTGTGTCAAGTTGACACACAAAACCAGCCAATACACCTGGCAACACCACATGACATCATTATGTGAGCAGAATGATACACTTGCAAAGCCATCTCCTTCAGCATCAGAGGATAACCCAAGCTTAATGGGAAGCAGATTAAATAGAATATGGGGGTGTGACCAAAATTGTCAAGTGAGCAGGGTCTCTAAGGATGGATTATGGGAGCCTCTTCATTACGCTTACAACTCTTTATGTTTGTATTAGCCATTTGTAAATTATTTTTGAATTCAACCAAATGGTCAAGCAAAGCTGAAGTAATTCACAAAAAAAACACAAACAAAAAAAAATGGATTTTAAAAACCAAGACAAAAATTAGGAAGGAGAATATGGTAAGAAATTCAGAGAACTGCTCTTGAAAGACTAATATTTGAAAACAGATGAAGGCTGGCATTACTGGCACACACCTTTGACCCCAGCACTAGGGAGGCAGAGGCCAGCAGATCTCTGTGAGCTAGAGGCTAACCTGGTCTACAGAGTGAGTTCCAGGACAACTAAGGTTACAGAGAAACCCTGTCTCAGAAAAAAAAAGAAAGAAAGAAAGAGAAAGAAAGAAAGGAGTTTAATAAAAAGAGTAAGATATAAGGGGGTGGTGAAGGAATAAAATGTTGCAGAAACTAAAATAATTTGTTTCCATATTTTAAAGGCTTCTGTATTCCCAGAAAAATGATTAAAAGGGGCCATTCACAATTCTTGGGACAAAGCGTTTTAAAATGTTCACCAAGAGAATGGGGGGAAAAAATCCCACTTTCTTTACCCCTGCCCCTTAAAAAGGCCTGCCTAGGGTGCACATCTTCATGCTTCTGAGGGCAAACACACGAGAGCCCCAGAGCAGGAGAGCAAGAGTCTCCCTCTAAGACTCTCCCCCTTACTGACCTTGAGACATGGTCTCACTATTCAGCTAGTCTGGCTGACCTACTAGCCAGCCAGGATCCTTCTGTCCATGCCCCAATGCTGAGATAAAGGCACATTCAGACATATCTGGCTTTTTATGTAGATTCTGGGATTTGAATCCAGGTCCTCACACTTGCACAGTTAATGCTCTTACTGAGCTATGGCTCCACCTCCCCATAAAGTTACAAGCTATCCACAAGATAAATAGCATCCAAAGGTATTAAAAGGGGAGGGGGAAGGGGGACGGGTGGAGAGATGGCTTAGTGGTTAAGAGCACTAACTGCTCTTCCAAAGGTCTTGAGTTCAATTCTCAGCAATCACAACCATCTGTAATGGGATCTGATGCCCTATTGCTCTTGCAGAGGACATGGGTTCAATTCCCAGCACCCACAAGATGACTTATAACCAACCATGACTCCCAATCCAGGATATCTGACACCATCTTCTGACCTCCGAGGTCACCAGGGATACAGATGGTACACATAAATGCATACAAAACACTCACACTAAAAAGTAAATACATAGACAACACTCAAGGAAGACACCCGGTATTGACCTCTGCCCCTCCAAGTACAAACATACACACACATATGCACATACAGACATGCACACATATACATATACACACAGATACACACACACACACAAACATGCACATACACACATACAGACATGCACACACATACATATACACACAGATACACACACACACACAAACATGCACATACACACATACAGACAAACACACAAGCACAGACATTCACATACATACAAACATGCATACATATACAAACATGCCTACACATACACAAACACACACATACACAAGCACATACCCACACAAACACACATGCACATTCAGGTGCCAAACAAACACACATAGAAAAAAAAAAATACTACCATCTTCATGAGTCTAAGCCAGCGAAGTGACAGCATTTTCTATGGTTTAGTGACAAGGGAAGAAAGACAAGAGATTTGAAAGCAGTTCCTCAAAGAGGAAGGAATTGGGGGTGATAAAGCGGAGCAGACAGCTACTGCTTTTACATCAAGCTTTTGTAGAACTGTCTTCCCCAAGAATATAAACATGGGCTGGAGATGTAGGTCAGTTGGCAGAGTGCTTGCCAAGGACACATGAAGTCCTGAGCCCCATCTTCAACACTGCATGAACATGCATGGGCATGGTGGTGCATGACTATATAATTGTAGCTCTTGGGAGGTCGAAGCAGGTAGACCAGAAGTTCTAAGTCACCCTCAGCTACATAGCAAGTTCGAGGCCAGCCTGGGTTACAGTGACATCATGCCTCAATAAATGAATGAATGAGTGAATGAATGAATTAAGTATGCAAACATACATGAATAATCCATGGTCAGACTGGGATACAGTGACATCATGCCTCAATAAATGAATGAATGAATGAATAAATGAAGTATGCAAACATACGTGAATAATCCATGGTCAGACTGGGATACAGTGACATCATGCCTCAGTAAATGAATGAATAAAGTATGCAAACATACATAAATAATCTATGGCCAGTCTGGGTTACAGTGACATCATGCCTCAATAAATAAATAAATAAACAAGCGAATACATTATGTCGTATTCATGAATAACCCATTGCTAAAACCTTTCATAGATCTGAGAGTCGAGGTTTTGGGGGGGAGATTTTTTTCAACAAATGAGAACCAGCAAATGGCTTTACCTGTACTGCCCCAGTAATAAGAGCTGCCTTTCAAGTAGCGGCTAAGAAGAGCCGGTGGTTTCTGGGTCACTGCTGCTGGTGCCGCCTACCAACTCCTACTTGTGGGTCAGGACACAGCCATCACCTTGGAGTCTCGTTCACTGGGAGAAGTATTTGGAGACAGTGCCAGGAGAGCCACACTCCTTGAAGGTTCAGCATTTCTCATTAACCATTAAATGATCATTAACCATTATTATTAAATGATAATTTTTATCATTTTGAAATGACTAAGATCAAAGTAAATCAGAATCCTCAATACTTCATTTTATCCAGACCTCATTCTTAAGAGGTGGAACTAGTGAAGTTGTGGGCTTGCATGCAGAACTTAATTATAAGCATCTTAAACAGAAAACAAATCATTTGTAGGAGCCCAATGGCTATAAGTGAACATAATTAAAAAAACAACAAAAAAAAAGTACTAATCCTGTGGGTAAAATCCGATGTGGTAAAGTACTAGATGTATACTTTGTTTAAGAGCTGACTTGAAATCCCCAGTCCCAGTTCTAAGAGAAATGCAGTCACCAGGGCTGCAGAGACACCACCTCAATCCCTGCGGTTCCTTGTCAGTCACAATGCCAACATCAGCACCTACTTAAGTAGACCGTACAGTGCACTAGAGTCAGTAGCCCCAATGTGACCAACTCAGGCAGGTGAATCACTACCAGGCTTTGTGCACCTCCATGTATCAGAACTTGCAAAGTTTGCTGAAATTCACAGGGATCCCTCCAAAGACTTCAAGGAAAAAAAAAAATCAAGTTCTAAGAAGATATTTGTTTACTCTGGGTTCCTCCCACTCTGCCCACATGTGAAGCCCCTATGAGAATTTCTTATGTGCGAAGGATACACACTGCACATAAAGAAGGTAATTCTTTAGCTAACAAGTGCTTTCACAGAACTGTGGCAAGAAAAGTTTCAAAAGATATTCTGTCTGAAATCAAGAGGCTTTAGGTTTAAGAAGCAAGAATTGAGGGGCAACTAAACCAAAGATAGAGACAATGGCAGTTTAAAGAATGTATATGCAAATCAGAGCAAAATTCAAGCCAAGGAAACCACACAGAGAATGAGCATATTCCTAGTGCTGTTTCAGAACACTGACCAACCCCAAGAGGGCCCAGGACTTGAGAGAAAGCTGAAAATAAGCTAGCTAAGCCGAGGCATACACCTATTTCTTCTCTTTGGTGATTAGATAGAGTAACAGTTCTGGCTATCCTGGAACTCCCTTTGTAGACCAGGCTGGCCTCCAATTCACTGAGATCTACCTGCCCCTCCCTTTCAAGGGCTGGGATTAAAGGCGTGCCCCACTATGTAAAAGCTAGATTTGAATCCTTATACGCCATACCTAACAACAAATGGCTGAGTAAGGAGCTGAAAAATGGCTGAGCAGTTAAGAGTGCTGAAAACCAGGGTTCATTTCCCAGTACCCACATAGCAGCAGAAAACCACCCACAACTCCAGTCCTAGAGGATCTGATGCTCTCTTCTGGCCTCTGAGGGTACCAGACACACACAAATGTGGTACACATACATACATGCAGGCAAAATATCCACACACAAAATAAAAGATAAATACATTTTGTGAATGTTGAGTTATTGCCAACGAATAAGCAAGGGAAATGATAGGACCACTGTCTTAGTCAGGACTTCTATTCCTGCACAAACATCATGACCAAGAAGCAAGTAGGGGAGGAAAGGGTTTATTTAGCTTACTTCCACATTGCTGTTGATCACCAGAGGAAGTCAGGACTGGAAACTCAAGCAGGTCAGGAAGCAGGAGCTGACACGCAGAGGCCATGGAGAGATGTTTCTTACTGGCTTGCTTCCCCTGGCTTGCTGCCCCTGGCTTGCTCAGCCTGCTCTCTTATAGAACCCAAGACTTCCAGCCCAGGGATGGCACCACCCACAAGGGGCCCTCCCCCCTTGATCACTAATTGAGAAAATGCCCCACGGCAGGATCTCATGGAAACACTTCCCCAACTGAAGCTCCCTTCTCTGTGATAACTCCAGCCTGGGTCAAGTTGGCACATAAAACCAGCCAGTACAATTGACCCCTTGCCAACTTGACACACAAACATATCACTATTAAGCCTCAACCCTTACTTTCTTATTCATCCCCAAGATCTA
>NW_022196904.1:156556387-156561263 GCF_008632895.1 Mastomys coucha | reverse complement strand
TCAGAAATCCGCCTGCCTCTGCCTCCCAAGCGCTGGGATTAAAGGCGTGCGCCACCACTGCCCAGCCTGCTGGTCTCTTCTTAATCACCGCTAATTTCTTAGTTCCAGCTAACCAGCATCAATAGTCCTAGTAATGCAAAGTTTTCACTTTAGTAGTTCTGGTATCTTGTCAATCACAGCTGATACTTCATCCCCAGCTAACCAAAACCACAGAATCTTCACAATCAAAACAACATGGCCCTGATAAGAGTCTTTAATCTTCCCTCTGAAATTTTACAAGCCAGGTCTCCATCTCTGCACTGTTCTCAACATGATCTTTCAAGCTCCTACACAACATCCCACAGAGTTCTTAATAACCAGTGGCTCTTCTAGCTCAAAGTTCCAAAGTCCTTCCACAGTCCTCCCCAAAACATGGTCAGGTTGTCACAGGAATACCCCACTATGCTGGTACCAATTTGTCTTAGTCAGGATTTCTATTCCTGCACAAGCATCATGACCAAGAAGCAAGTTGGGGAGGAAAGGGTTTATTTAGCTTACTTCCACATTGTTGTTGATCACCAGAGGAAGTCAGGACTGGAAACTCAAGCAGGTCAGGAAGCAGGAGCTGACACAGAGGCCATGGAGAGATGTTTCTTATTGGCTTGCTTCCCCTGGCTTGCTCAGCCTGCTCTCTTATAGAACCTAAGACTTTCAGCCTAGCAATGGCACCACCCACAAGGGGCCCTCCCCCCTTGATCACTAATTGAGAAAATGCCCCACAGCAGGATCTCATGGAGGCCTGAAGCACACCAGGGAGTTGCTTCCTCATTTGGGTAAGGGTTTGCTCTGCATCTAGGACTGGAGACCTGGGATTCTCTGTGCCGGATGAAAACATGGAGGCCAAAGAACATGGGAACCAAGGTCTATAAAAGTTGTTTGCATGGGCGGTGGTGGCTCACGCCTTTAATCCCAGCACTTGGGAGGCAGAGGCAGGCAGATTTCTGAGTTCGAGGCCAGCCTGGTCTACAGAGTGAGTCCCAGGACAGCCAGGGCTACACAGTGAAACCCTGTCTTGAAAAAAAAAAAAGTTGTTTGCATAAAAACAAAGTCTTAACAAGAACTAGCGCACACTGTGCGTGTATCCTTTGCATAACCTTGTTCCAAAACACCTGAAGCAATTTTCAAAACTAGATGAAGCTTCATTCGTCTTTCTTATTTTATGTATTCAATTTATTAATTCTATCTTATGTATGAGTGTTTTGCTTGCACATGTATATGTGCACCACGTGTGTGTGTGTGTGTGTGTGTGTGTGTGTGTGTGTGTGGTGCCTTCAGAGGTCAGAATAGTGCATCAGACCTCCTGGAACAGAAGTTCATGGATGGTTGTGAACCACCGTACTGGGAATCAAAGGCAGGTCCTCTGTAAGAGCAACAAGTGTTCTTAACTGTTGAGCAATTTCTCCAGCCCTGAAACTTCATCCATCTTAATTAAAACAGAAAAAACACAAAATTCCAAACAATGGGAATGCATTGGAATAGTTTATGTGCTTTATATCATTCAATAAATCAATTATTTTTCCAAGGGAGATTCCAGCATTTCCTAATAGCACTTTCCCCATCTCTCTGCAAAAGGGGGGCTTCTGGGAGATAGGAGAGGGACAGCAACATGGGAAGGCTTGCTGTGACTTTTTCTAACCATAATGTAAGCTGAGGCCTCACCGTGCTAAATCAAGAAGTAGAGAGAAAGCAAACGCACTATTCAACACTCCCAGAGCCGATGTGCAGGGTCCTTCAGAATTCCACAAATGATTGCTAGTTCACAGAAAACAAGCTTTCATTGGGTTTGGCCAGGTCAGCCGTTCAGGAAGCACCCAGAGTTTAGCATCCTAGGCACCAGTGACAGGCCCAACCACTTAGGAAGTCACAACTCCAGATTCTCAAGAAACTAAAGAGCTGACCTTAGGCTCCTCCCTAAGTAAATGGCCTCCACTTAGACAAAGGTCTGGGTGACAGAATGGCCGGAATGGCCAACTTGCCCCCCACAAGAGTTCTCAGTCACTCCCCACCCACCCACAGATGGCAATAACCAATAGGCCTCACTCAAGTTCTGAGCCTCCCACTGTATGCGTTTGTATGTCAACATTCTCCCTGATGTGGAGAACTGCCCGTTTGGCTGTGTGCCTTCCTCCAGCTCAGCCCATTTCTACTTCCCTGGCCTGAGGGCAGATCTCAGAGCACACTGGGAACCCCCTTGTTCATTCATCTAAAGGTTTGCTCTGAGGCTAAGTACTGGGACAGGTACCCCGGGGTGCCCCAGCACATTCCCACTAAGAGGAGCCTAAATGAAGATTTAATGAATTACAAAAATGATTTCATATAAAGGCCATCAAACTTCTTGCTCATTTGTTTTTAGTTTTTTGAGATTAGGGTCCCACCGTACAGCCGTGGCTACTTAGAACTTGCTATGTTTAGCAGGCTGGACTTGAATTTGCAATACTCCGCTCCCATCCTCATCTCTGTCTCCAGAGTGCAACAATTCCGTGCCCACAGCACCAAGCAGGGCGTGACTCCTCACTTCTAGAGCCGTAAGGTCGAAAGCCCCTAGAAAAGACTGGGCAAATTCAGTTTTTTCTTAGTTTTTTTCCTCATACTCATAAACTTAACCCTGGGATCCAGCCAGACTTAGAGTTAGGAAAATATAGACCCTAAAGGGCACAAAGATTACAAGGTGCTGGCAGCAGATGGGTTGGAGGAGCACCCTCCAGAGCTGAGGGAGGAATGGCCTCATGCACACAAGTCAGGTCTTCCCAGGGTTCCCTTTCCTGAGCTGCATGCTCGCCCTCCATCTACTCAGCAGCAGGCAAGCACTTGGGGAGCCTTTCTTCTTTCTCATCCTGCCCTTGCCGGAGACCAGCAACCGAGTGCTTTAGGATGAAGTTCCCATCCACAGATTTCTCCCCGTACATGGACTAGCCACAGTCTCATGACTCCATGCGCAGTCACCACCCTGGCACATGAATCCTGGAGGATTCTGTAAAAGCAGAATCCTGCAAAACCAAACCCCCTCTCTCTGGTGCTCCGAAAGGTTTTTTTTGCAGAACTTGTCTGCAAACAGCACAGAAGGAGACACAGCCCAAGGACCAGCTTTCAAGAACGTGGTGGAGCTGACCATGGCTTGGGTCAAGCCACCACAGGGGATAGAGGTTCTGTTAGCAATCTTATTTTTTAAAGAAAACTGTCGGGGCAAACTTATTAGGTCCTAAAAAATGCTATTTTCCTCATAAGGCATCATCTTCTACATACATGTGTGCATGTGTGCGTGTGCGCGTGTGCGTGGTCATGTGTGTATAAGCATTTGCCTATGAGGCTGTGCATGTATGTGGAGACCAGAGGTTAACGTTGAATGTATTCTTCAATCACTCTTCATTTCTTTGTCCTTGCTTTTTTTTGGGGGGGTGGGGGGAGCGAGGAGGGACAGTCTCTTACTGAATGTAGAACTCACACACTTGGCTAGACTCAATAGCTAGCAGGCCCCAGAGACCCATCTGCAGGTCCCCAGTGATCTGATTACAACTACCCACTGCCACACCTGGCTTTCAAGTGGGTGCTGGGGATTAAATGTAGGTTATTAGTCTAAAGGAGCAAGTGCTCTGCCCATTGGTGGATCTGCCCACTCTCCATTTCTGTTCTCTCGGTAGCACTAGCCATCTCTAGCTAGCTCATGGCATATACGTATCAATATAGGTAATTAAACAAGATTGCTTGACTCATAAGATGGAGCACGTGAAAAATGCAGACATGAAAGCCAAGAGAATAACAAATATAATTATGGTTGGTTGGTTTTTCTGTTGGGGTGGGGGAGGTGGGTGACGAGTGAACACAGGGACTTGCACAGGCTAAGTCAGAACGCCACTGCATTCTAGCCCTAAGAAATATGACTTCTTTCTGGACTCTTCCTAACAATGAATGGAAAGTTACCAAGCTGTGGGTACAGCTCTCCAGCTCATGAAAGATTAATCAGCTCTGTCCAAAGAGTGGACCTTGTTTTCCAAATCTTTCTGAGGCCTAACCTTTTCAAAATGAAACTCAGGAATGCACTTTAATCAATTCTAAAAACGGCTTCGGCACTGGCACAGAGGTCATTAAACCTTTCTGAATTAAATATAGTTTTCTATTATGGGAGATTACACTGTTTGCAATTATTTGCTCCCCTTCTGGAAGATTACACCCCTCCCATGTTTATGTGACGTACAGCATTTCCAGATGGAAGAATTAATTTAATTATATCCCACCTCCTCCCGCTGCCCAGCTTGTCCTTGTGGCTGGCTTCCACCCACTGAAGAATGGAATGGATCCACAAACAAGCGGTGAAGAGTCATTTCCTTCTCTCTACCATTAGACTGTATCTCAGAGTGGGTAGGGTGACCTGTTCCGTCTTGACCCCGTAACAGAGCTCTCAATGTCATGTCATATAGAAAGTCCTTGATTTAAGCTACTATCTAAGGCAAGTGATGCAACTATTCTACTCTTGAAGCCAATGTATGGACCAGGGGAGGAATCACCACCTACAGCGGTCTGAAGGAGTGAGCAGGCACACAGGTGTTGGCGAACGTTCAGCCTAGCCAATGGCAAAACAAACAGGAAATAATTTCTACCTTTTCCCATTTAAAGTTTTTACCTTCTACATACCTGCTTCAGGGAGCACGGGGACGAGAACAGAGCTATTGGTTTGGCTGACCTTTAGGAGACCCCTGGAAGAACAATAGTGAGTTCAAAGAAAACAAGGTCCGTCTTCGCACAGGCGTGTAATTAATGTCTAACCAGTGGGGGGATAAAACGAGATTCGAGGTTATAAACTTAACTGGCAGACCCAGGCTCCTGGCAAAACCAGGAAATG
>NW_022196904.1:156543451-156556377 GCF_008632895.1 Mastomys coucha | reverse complement strand
TGGCTGCTTGGAAATCTGACCTGAAGATTTGAACCATTTTTCAAACACCAATTAAAAAGAATTTGACAAACAGTAACTGATCTCTTAGTTGGGGTTTCTATTGCTATGATGAAACACCATGACCAAAAGCAGCTTAGGGAAAAAAGGGTTTCTTTGGCTTACACTTCCATGGCACCGTCCACCACTGAAGGAAAAAAGAACAGGAACTCAAACAGGGCAGGAACCTGGAGACAGGAGCTGATGTAGAGGGGGTACGGAGAGGTGCTTACTGGCTGGCTCCCCATGACTTGTCCAGCCTGCTTTCTTATAGAACCCAAGACCACCCGCCTGAAATGGTCCCACCCACAATGGGCTGGGCCCTCCCCTAACCACTAATTACCTTATAGCCTGATCTTATGGAGGCGTTTTCTCAATTGAGATGCCTCATCTCAGATGACTCTAGCTTGTGGTAAGTTGACATAAAACTAGCCAATGCAATCTCACAAGTGTTGTTTTGTTTTGTTTTGTTTTGTTTCCCTAAGAGCTGGTCTGTTCAAACTGGTTAGTTTTTCCTTTTATACAAAATATCTTTAAACATAAACCAAAATGATTTTACTTTAAAAAAAAACAACTGATCTGTATGCTTTAAACACGGAACAATTAGTACAGTGAGAATAAAGATCCTAACACTTAAATGTTTATCTTGATGAATTCTTACAAATGAAAAGATGAGCCAGGGGCTGGAGAGATGATGGCTCAGCGGTTAAGAGCACAGACTGCTCCTCCAAAGTTCCTGAGTTCAAATCCTAGCAACCACATAGTGGCTCACAACCATCTGTAATGAGATCTGACGCCCTCTTCTGAGGTGTCCAAAGACAGTTACAATGTACTTACATATAATAAATAAATAAATCTTTAAAAAAGAAAAGAAAAAACAGAAAAGAAAAGATGAGTCAGGCAGTGGTGGTGTACATCTTTAATCCCAGGATTTGGGAGGCAAGAGGCAGGTGGATTTCTAAGTTCAAGGCCAGCCTGGTCTACGGAGTGAGTTCCAGGACACAGAGAAACCCTGTCTTGAAAAAAAACCCAAAAAACAAAGAAGAAGAAGAAGAAGAAGAAGAAGAAGGAGAAGGAGAAGAAGAAGAAAGAAAGAAAGAAAGAAAGAAAGAAAGAAAGAAAGAAAGAAAGAAAGAAAGAAAAAAGGAGAAAACGGAAGAAAAGATGTGTCAACACCTACATCAGAAACTGGCAAGAGTTGGCCGTCCCTCCTGTTCCCCACTCAGTACTTCCTTGCTCCAGTCTGTTCTGTCTTGGCTTCTAGCAGCTGGGCTAGTTCTGTGTAAATCTGAGCTTTGTCTAAGTGAAGTCGTATAATATGTAGTTGTACCCGACCTATTTCTCTTGTTATAGCATCTGTACCTGTTTATCTTATTCTAGACAGCAGCCGATCTTTCTTGTTTTCCAATACTAAGCAGTAGTACTCCTTTATACCATATCACAGCCACCTTTGACCCATTTGGAGAGTTTCTAATCAGCCTTATTTATGAAGTCTCCCAAATGCTTATGATGAATGGTATGTTAATCTTGCTGAGGATATGTATCTTGTCAGGGAAGTGAGTGTAGTTGCCAAGTCAGAGTGTGTGTTCCACCCTAACAGGTACTTCAACCAGCTCTCAGGAGAGGGGGACACGACCCACTTAGCGATTCATCAGCAGTCTACAATAGAGGGTATGTTCCTACATCTCTGCTACATCAGGTTTGTTGTTACTTTTAAATTTCAACCATTTGTTTGCAGTAGTCTCAACAGGCATTTTTCTAACGACTACGAATGCTGTCCTGTCCAGTTTTAAAACTGAGTTTTCTGTTGTTCTTACTCCCCTGTAACTGTCTTCACATAATTTAGACAAGTCTGTGAGATATGCACGGATGTCTTCTTCGTGACCTGTCCTGACTCACGGACCTTGTACTGATGAGGGGAAAGTTTGTTTTAATGAATGTGAGAACAGACAACGCGGCGCTCTAGCCAGCCCTGGAAAGCACCCGAGATTCCTCATGAGAACACCGCTATCCCAAAATTCCTCATCCGAACACTGCTACAAATGTCACCAATGTTACAAATCACTATCCTCTGCTCGTCCAACTTTAGACACAAGCTCAGGTAAACAGGAGAGCCGAATTTATCTCTTGCTGTTTAAACAGATTCTCTACAGACACTGTTGCCAACCGTGAATGGCTTACCCCACAGAGCTGGGAAACCCCACAGAAGCTTCCAGCACGACCCCACCCAACCTACAGTCCCACCCCATAAGTCTCAGAAAAGATATTTCAAGCACCAGTTTGGGTATGCATAGAAAACATCTCATCTTTCTCCCACCCAGGGCCCCCAGTAACAAGCACCCAACTGCAGCAGCTCCCCAGAAACACTCTTTATTCCCAATAACCAGGGGACTCGCCCTGTGACCCTGAGGACCGTAATCCCCTACCTCACTGGTCTCCTTAGGTCTGTGTGAGACAGTCTCCACACACTCAGTGTGCTGACAGAAAAAGCCAAGGCAGGGACAGAGATAGGGGAGATGGTTTATCTTCATAGAGGTGTCCTGCCGGGTCCCTGGAAACTGGGCTCCATTTGTCACTTAGAAAGTTCTACTGCGCTGTCCATGTGGGCTGGCAAGTGTAGTAGCTCCTTTCACTGCTCCTTTGACAGTAAACAAGGCAGCCCTTCCAACTTTTTAGGGAGTTTTAGTCAGGAATGGTTGTCCCTTCCTGATTGTCCTTCCTGTATACTTCCAGCATTCAATCCAAATTTACCAAAATGTACTTACACCCTTCAGCATTATGTTTTTGAGCTTCTCCTTAAACACATCAAAAGCAAAGGAGACATGTCCAGCAGGAAAGAGTGGAGTTGAGACTCCTGGGCCCCAAGTGCCTTATACCCAACCAGAGCCTCTCAAACCAAGAGCTGGGCAACAGGAAGGAGACCCAGGAGAGGAAGCACTGGGCTAGAAAACCAAGAATCAAGGAGAGGAAGGGGAGCCCTGGTGAAGAGCCATTTACACAGATATGATGCCACAGGCCTCGTCTGAACTTCGATCAACAACGCAACAGTGGCTGAGTGAAGGCCCCATCAGATGGGCACACTCAGAGCAGGCTCAGCTACTGGGGCAACCTAGATGTGAGAGGCCAGAGGCTCACCACACGTGTTCTTCCCAAGTTCCCAAGAAAAATGATTGCTACACTGTATAAAGTCCCAGCCCCAGAACTTTATGACCTCCTTTGTTACTAAATGCAGGAGCAGGTGCCCTAGGAGCCTTCAAGGTCCTAGTGCCCTTTGTGGAGAGAGAGGGGAGACCGTGTCTCAATGTGGAGCTCTGGGGGGCATTGACTTGCTATATAGATCAGATTGGCCTTGAACTCACACAGACAAACCTACCTCTACCTCAGAAGGGCTGGGATTCAAAACCCATGTGCCTAACAGGGCCCACAGGGTGGACATGTGACATAAGGCCTTCCAATTTTTTCAGTGTTTTTGGTAGGGTGCTGGTGGTGGTGGTGGTCATCATGTTTTGTTTCCTAACTGGCTACTTTTTACCTTGAGAGGTGAATTGCTGGAACAGCTTTCCCTCCGTCAGGGAAACACTGTGTGTCTCAGTAAGACTCTTGAATCCTCCAGAAGGTAAAATGACCTTAGGGACCAGAGTCCAGGCCACAAAGGCCTTGTATTGGCCTTTCATGTTTCCTGGAGAACACCCACAGAAAGTGTGTTTCTTGAGAATGGCTACATGAAACCCAAAATAAATCATATCTGTTTCTCTTTTCCCCCAAAAAACTGATCCAGACCTGAAGCAGAAACCTTAAGTTTCTTTGGAAAGTTAGTTATGTCAAATGATGGCCCACAGGTGAAAGGATGTTTAGTTCTAGCAAACACACGACAGGATGCTTGATGAAGGAATATAGATATGACCCCATAGACAGTGGGAGACGAGGACTGAGCCTTGGTTTAGTTTGCTCTGTTATATTATTCGTCGTCAATAACAACACGCATGTATTGGTTCGCCTTACACAGCAGTGTTGAACTCAATTTGTTGATAACACCTCCATCAAGAGAAACTCCCCAGAACTGCTCATGAGGTTCCTCCGGAAGCTTGCTGCTTCTGCAGCCTCACCTCAGGGTAGTTGGTGAGCCTAGTGGTTTCTTCAGGATTGAACTACAGCTGCCTGGTGTCTGCTGGCTGAAAGGACTGGACTGTAGCTGCTGGTTCGTGCCTGGTGTCTGCCTGCCTAGAGGACTGGTCTGCAGCTGCTGAGTCGTATTTGGTGTTTGCTGCCACAGAAGATCGAGCTTGCCCTCAAAGAACTACTGCTGAACAGGTCCACTTCCCCCGCATCCTAATAACTTTCCTCTTCCACTGCCTCTGCTGAGTGGTGGGCTAGAGGAGAGGTTGAACCCTTATTAAAAGCAGGTTGCAAAAAATGTATGCCTACACAGACCCTTGGAATAGGAGACACATGATGCGTTGCTCCCTCATGCTCCAAATTGAAAAGGGGTGAGGGGACAGGAATTGGGGAACAACAACAACAACAACAAAAAATGAGTTCAGAAGCATACTGGTGGCTAGGATCAAACTTCACTAGGACAACTTTAAATCTTAAATGGTAAGGGCTAGCTGATGGAAACAAGGGACTCTTTCACCAAGGGACAGGTACCACCCAGTGCCTAAAGCACTGCAGTGATGAGCAGTGAGAACCTTCAGTTATCTCTGCTACTGATAAGATGTGTTTTAACAAATATTTTTAAATGTCTATTAAGGGCAGCCTAGCTTCTCCCTGCACCTAGCTATATATCTGTCATTCCCATCACCCCACCAAGACAGCCTGCCAGGGCTACAATGTTTCCTTCATCCATCTCTCTCCCACTTCTGAATTTAGGCTCTAAAGGAAGTTAAAGGTGTTGTCTTTAGAGACAAAAATCTGATCCTGCACCCCAGGTCGAAGCCCAGACTCCCTCTTACATAACCCAAGAGTCAAACTCTTCAAGCAACAGGACAGTCCTCACAGGGGTGTCACAAGCGTGTCACAGGTATTTCAGATCACAGACACCCATCCCTTACTCATACGAATATCCAAGGGCCAAGGGAAGGCACGAACAAAGAAGCAGCAGTAATTGAGCGTGGCACTTTTAAAAGAGGCTAGTTCCTTAAAAAGAATCAACCGGGAAGACAAAAACAGGAGCCCTGAAGTTGAAGGAAAAACTTCAAAATAGCCTTCAGGAAATAAACCGAAGCACACCCAAGCAATCTACCCTACAGGTTACATTCCTAAGACAATGTCCTCTCAGCATCCAAAGCTTACGTGAACCTTTGATTCTTCCCAGTGTCACCTGACTCTGGGTTGGCAGGCCCCACCCTCTCGAGGATCTCTGTTTCTTCCCTCCTTGCCCCCCCCCCCATCTTTCTTCAGGGCCCATTCCACAGCATGACTCAGACACTGTCCCTTGCAAAAAATATTACCTCAGGAGGCAAAAATCAATGAACTAATTTAGCACAGTATAAAAGCTGAAATAGCACGAGTCTGTCAGCTTTTAATCATATCTGACAACACCCTGAATATCAAATTCTTAGAGGCTATTTCATATAAGTCTATTCTTTCCAGTTTGATTAGACATAAATCTCTTGGTGAAATGGAAAACAAAAAACAAAAAAATGTGTATTTTACAGTATGGAGAAGCAGATATAAATAACAGACACAAAGTTCCCTGGTGGTCAGCTGGTTGGTTTTGAGGCAAGGTTTCATGGGCCCAGAACTCAAGATCTAGCCAAACGATGGGTGTCCGGGCACCTTTGCCACGCCCAGCTCTCAACCAACTTTTTAACTGCTTTGGTTCCTATTTTTATTATGCTAAATAAGCTAAAAGAATGTGAACCTTTTGGGTTGCTTGTGTCTTCACTAGCCATCTGGAAAGGTCAAAAACCTGCAGTAACTTACAGTTCGCTGAAATAAGGCCACAAACAACTGCATACACTGGCAAGAAAAGTCAGGTTTCTGGCGCTCATACACCAGTGTCCGGAGTAGACACCAGCAAAGTCACTTTAGCAGTACCTGTCCCAGCTCAACTCCAGGTCCAGCCATTCTTCTCCTAGACATATCTACAGAACAGATGCCCACGTGTGTTCAACAACAACATGAGAGATGGCACAGAAGTGCCCATGATGGGTGTCCTGACTTTCTTTTCTATTGCTGCAATAACGCACTGGGGTGGGAAGATTTTGTTTCATCTTATGTTTCCAGGTTAACAGTCTACCACTGAAAGCAAGAACTGGAATAGAAACCATGATGTGAGTTACTGGCTCACTCTTCTGGCTTGCTCAGCTACCTTTCTTAAACAACCCAGGATCACCGACCTAGGAATGGTGCTGTCCAGAAGAAGGGGCTGGGCCCTCCTCTATCAATTATTAATCAAGCAAATCCCCAGAGATGTGTCTACAGGCCAATCTGATGGAGGATATTCCTTAGTTGAGGTTCCCTCTAACTATTAAGTCAAGGGAACAACCAAGAGTGGCCATCACAACACCACTATGTCTATTAGAAACAGAAGGGCAACCATCCAGTGCCATCCACATGAAGATGATAAAGAGTCGGATATTCAAAATACAGAACCCTAGACAGTAATAAACATGAGTAACCCACACCCCCATACAACGAAGGAGATTAATCTTAGGATCAGAACACAGAGGGAGAGGAACCAGGAAGGTCACGCTCTGTGTGGCGCTATGTATATAAATTTCAAAACTGACAAAATTAATCTAAATATCAGAAATAAGAGTAGTAAAATGGGTCCTAGGTGGGGGTGGGAGGAGGAAAAGAGGAAGAGGTTGGTGCAACACATGATAAAGGAGAGGCAATCCCAGCCCCCAGGGAAGGAAGGGCGGCTGGGTTCTAAGAGGGGGAGGTGGGAGGAAAGAAAAGGAGAAAGATGCTTTCAGACCTGACTGCCTTGCTGCCTCCAGTTGGTTTGTTTGTTTTTGTTTGTTTTCATGTTTTTCCTTAAACCAAAGCTAGGAGTGGTGGAGCTGAGGTAACAGGATCTCCAGTTTGCTGTCAGTCTGGGCTACAGAGAGACTGACACAAAATGGGGAACGGGGTGGCATAGAGAGAGAAACAAAGAGAGACGGAGACAGAAAGACTATTGCCAAGAGACCAAAACTGTGACGCAAATTATCAACAAACAAGTCTACATCCTTGTCTCAAATCAAGCCAACGTTTGTATTTTAAGAAACATTGAAAGTGTTTTTTTCTCCAGTATGTCAGAAAGTGGGGTTTTATCTGCAGTGGTTTTAACTGCAAACCAACAGGAGTTGGTTCTGTGCTTCTCAGGGTTCAGCTTATACAAACAGGGATTAGTGTGTCTTCTGAGACTTAGTGTAAGCTCCACTGCCCAATTCCATTAACTAAATGATTTTTTTTAAAGCTATCTTCTTCTGATTTCCAGGCCTCCTGACACTATACTGTAATTGTTTCCAATTAACTGATTGCTTCTGTAATGAAATTAGAACAAGTTTCTTACTCTACCAAGCCAGGCTGTGAGCACATCCACAGACAATGATCAAAGCTGTACCTGTCCCAAGAGTCTTCATACAGAGAATGCCATTTGCTTCCAGCATCCACCATTTAAATGCAAAGTGCAAGATGAGAAAAAGGAGGCAGGTCTAAGCTTAAAAATCTAAGGGTGGAACAAAAACCACCCAGTGATACTGCTGGCTGTGGTCCGGACACCACCTGCCCTGGGCAAAGACAACCACACCTCCAGTGCCTAGGGTGTGGTGGTGCAGTGTTGGGGGGGGGGGTCGCTTCACAAACAAACAAACAAAAAAACAAGTAAATTTCATTGTTTTCTTTCCTTGTCCCTCCCAAATGCACAGAAGTCTCTCCCAGGTTGGCCTTGAACACATGACCAGTCCAACATCCCCAAGTCTCTGAGATCACAGATTTATGCCACACACTCAACCTACTACCTCTATTTCACAGCAGGGAAAGCGAAGCATAGAGCAGTTCAATAACTCACCAAAATTCACAGAGCAAGCTACAGATCCTATATTCCAATCAGGGGATCTTGTCTCAGAACAACAACAGTATTTGTTACATGCAGGCTGGCATTCCCAGTCACAAGTCTATGGATAAAGGAGGGCAATCTCAAACTGCCATTCAAACATCCCATGTCCAGCATTGTTGGTATCTAACTTCTATGGCATTGCCTACTTGAGGTTCTGGTTCTCGAGGCATAATCAACCCCTTGCCTGTCACCCAGATCCCTGCTAGCTACCCCTAGTGCAGTGACCACCTCTGAGAATGAGCCACTGGGGCCTATGGCAGGCAGGTTTAGCCCCTGCTTCCGGTTCTGGCTCAGTACCCCCGTTCCTCCTCCCTTGCTATGAGCTCAGGGTTCCTCCACCAGGATCCTGCATGTCATAGAAAGACTTATAATTATTATTTACCAAGGTTAAAGGCTATCAACCTTACTCACAAGCTTCCCCACTAGGGAAATCTGCACTGCATTTCAAGGAGGGAAGAAAAGAAGTTGCAAGCTCTTCTTTAGCTACTCAAAGCAGCCACACATGAATCCCGGGCCCCCAAGTCTTCCAAAGGAGCCCCCACAGTGCCGACGTGCAGGTACGAAACAGCTCTTTAAAACCAAGCGTTGCCCTGCCTTTCTGTTGGCTCTGCTCCTTACAATCTTCCTGAAGAAGAGCAAAGAATCCCACACCACTTCTGCTGTCCTGGAAGCCAACAGGACCTCCCCGTCCACTTCGAGGCTCCCTAGAGATGTTCAGTAGCCCTCATTTCCCCTGAGATCCCTTGAAGATCAGCCTAAGACTGACAGCTCTCAGAAACCGCTCTTTCTTTTTTTAAGATTTGTTTATTTATTTATTTGTTATATGTAAGTACATTGTAGCTGTCTTCAGACACCCCAGAAGAGGACTTCGGATCTCATTATGAGATGGTTGTGAGCCACCATATGGTTGCTGGGATTTGAACTCGGGACCTTTGGAAGAGCAGTCTTAACCCCTGAGCCATCTCTCCAGCCCCAGAAACCGCTCTTAAACATCCACAGAAGAACCTGACTCAGAACTCAAACATAAACAGATAAAATAACCCTCAGTTCTGAGCTGGAATTTTGCCAAACTTTACATTTTTGCACACTCTTTCTGGACAAAGCAAACAAACCAACAAAACCGGACTTTATAATAAGATCCTTCTTTTTATCTCCTAAGGCCCCTGGCTCAGAGCTTCTGCCACAAAGTATCACACAAAGAAAAACTGAACGTGACTGCTCAATGAAATTGCCGCTTAACTCTATTTAGAAGGAAGACATTAGGGTCGCCCTCGCCATTATCTTCAGAAATAGCATTTCAACCCACAAGAGACCCTGTCACTGCTACCAACTTAAAGATGTCTTTACTCAATTCCGTACTTGGGTCAGAGGTTCCCTCAGCTTTGCAGGGAGTGGTGTAACAACAAGGACTCAGAGACATGCAAATGAGAAGTCCCAGCTACTAAGCAACCAGGTATGAGGGGAAGCTACACACAAAGAGAATTTCTGCAGCATCACACACTGTTCCAAATGGATAAACATTCCCAATGACAGGATGATTACAGTCGCATGAAGGCACACCCGGAAGCATCCCAGTACCTGCACCAACCATGGCCCACAGTTCTGCAATCCCTGCCTGTGGAAGTTCAAGACTATCCTCTGCTAGACAGTGAGTTTCAGGCTAGCCTGGGCTACATGAGATCCTATATCAATACACACACACACACATGGGTTGGATGGTATTTTTAATAACAATATTTCAAAACTATTAGGATATGTTTAAGAAACACTATAAAAGTATTAGAATTGTGATTTATCAGAGCAGAGGGCACCACTGTTAAATCTCCTATTGTAGTTTAAGGGCAGTATAAAGCTCACACACACTGCTGTTGGCGGTATTATCTAAAAAAAGAGAGAGAGAGAGAGAGAGAAAGTAAAGAAAAGAAAAAAACTACTTTAGAAATCTATTTGACAGTATCATCTAATCCAAACACTAGCTCAGAACTCCTAACTTTACTCCTATTCCCAATAGACATGTATACATACATACATACAAACTCAAAGTCCCATCCTAAAATGGACTAAGTGGGGTACAGTCTCACAAAGAAATACTACACAGCCATTAAAAGGCACTGTCTTCCCAAACCTTGGCTTTCTCCCCATCTAGACCCTTCCTCTTCCATCCTCCCTTGAAGGGAATGGCTCCTGAGCTCCAGTAGTCACAGGATTATCAAACCAAGTTTTTGACATAGCAATGCCTGTAGTTTCTTCCCAGCCGGTTTGGACATTTTTTTTAAAAAGTACTTTTTGGCACTGGGCGTGGAGCCCAATGGAAAATACTTATTTAGCGTGATTGAGGCCCTGAGCTGGAACCCCAGTACTAAAAACAAACCTTGCTTTTAAACTTGAAGGGTCTTTTCCCCTTTAATCTGTCTCCTTTGTGCTCGTGCAGGCTCTGATTTCTGTCCTCTTTAGTTGTTGCCTATCGATCCCTCCAATCCCACCCCCTCCTCCCAACCCCAACTCCCAAACCCCAGCCCACACCCACCTCCAGGACTCACTTCTGCCATTGTAACTCAGTCAACTAGAGCGACCGGTGGAGGAGGCAGCCCTGGCTCAGGAAGCTCACCAAAGGCCCCCGTGGGAGCTAACTGAACTCCCCTTCCTAGAGCACGGGCACACACTCCTCCATCCTCACCCTGTTTAATCTCCCCAATGAACTGACACACTTTCCCGCTGCCGCCCAGCTCTGCAACCTTTCCCAAAATTTAACTGTAAAACAACCAAAGGTTGATTGCGTGTCTTCTCACTATCTAGAAGAGGCAGAAACTGCAGCCGCTCAGTCGGGGAGGTGGTTTTTGTGGGTAGGTAAGAGCAATGAAAACCTTCTGGTTAGTTGTTGATGATAGCACAATTTTATTACTATATTTAAAGTCAGTGACTCATGAATTTTAAAAGGCATATTGATGTGTATTACATCTCAACTTTTTAAATAAAGCTTAAATAGATTAAACGTGAAAGGGGCCCAACAACTTACAGGAGAAATGAAAAATGAGAAACAAGATAACTAAATATCGCATAAAAACCAGCTCTTAACAAACTCGCCATTAACTATACATAAGCAAGGAGGCTTTGGTTCCCAAGTAGCCCAGGTGACGACCAAGGTCACTGATCCGGGGGATCGGCATTCCCGATTAGTCTTGGGCTCTCGGTCTGACTCTATACCCTAAGAAGACGAACGGAGAGGCAGCTCAGGAGAGAAGTGCAGAAAACAAGCGCTGGGGGACGCCACAGAACCTTGCCAACGCGAACAACGAGGCCCGCGCCGGGTCAGCCGCGCGCAGTCAGCTCCGGCCGGACCGCCCGCGAAAAGTTGCCTTTGAAAGTTGCAAAGGGACCTGGTGAAGGGGGATGCGACCCACCAGCTCCGCGGCTCCGGAGCGCGGGGTTTCCCACGTGCCTGCGCGACCAAGTGTGCCCCGGAACGCTGCCACCCGCCCTGACACCGCAGGTCCTCAGAAACTCAAGCAGGTCCCGGAGCTTAGGGCGGTCCCTAAAGGCCGCACCCACCCCTCCCCCACGCCCAGACCCTGCAACACCAGCTAGGGCCACCTGCCGCTCCGGGACCAGGATAAAGGGGTACTAATCGCCGCTCCCTCCTTCCAGAGGCTATACCGATCTTACCCTGGGACGCCTCGGAAAACTGTACAACCCTCCGGCTCCGAAAGGACTGCCTGGTATCAAAGGACCGGCGCGTCCCACTCCAGGTCGGGAGGCGCCGCCCCCTCAAGCGCCAGCGGTGATCCCAAGCGACTGCTAGCCAAGCAACCCCGCGGACCTTCCCAGTGCAATCCCAGGGCCAGAGTCGCCGTGAGCCCCAGCACGCGCCAAGAGTGTGAGGCTGGGCACCCTGTTGGCTCAGGGTAGAGTCGGAGCCCAGGCGCACCGATCGTCCCTGCAGGAGACAGGAGCGGAGCGCAGCCACTACTCACCTCCAGCGCCGCGAGTCTGGAGCTGGAGCAGGGCGGGCGGCTAGCGGGGCGGGACCGAGAAGCGTTGGGCGGGGCCTCGGGCAGCGCCAGAATCAAACTCGGGTAGCATCAGAACGCGGAGCAGAATCCTGCAGTTGCTGCGCAAGAGTAACCTGCAGTTGCCGGGAGCCACCGAGTGCAGGGACACTAACCGGCTGCGGCTCTAGTGGAGATGTCCTCAAGGCACCGCGCGCTCTTTGTACCCGGGAGCCGGCCGTGGAGAGCCCAGTGCGCCTGCGCGCCACCGCGATTCTCCCAGGCGCACCTCCACACCACTGGTTCCTACCCGCCTGTGCGACCCTCCCATTCGCCCTGGAGGGTGTTCGGTGCGAGCAAGTTGTAGACCTGGGGAACTGGCCGCGCCAGGAGCAGATTAGCACCCCGATAGCGCGCTTGTACACGGCCCCGTTAAGAAGTTGGTTTGGGAACCTGAATGGAGTAGGAGACTCCAGGTTGCAAGTCCGTTCTGGGGCGGCTGGAAACTTGCAGCCAACTAAGATGCCGCAGGGGCCTAGACGCATTCCTTCCAGCACCTCGCAGAGTGAAGAGTCTGGAGTCCTAAGTGACCAGGCCTGGCTACAGAGTGTGGAGCCCACGAAAGAAATCACTTGTCCCTAAAAGCTTCATCTGAAAGAAGGGCAGTAGATCCACAAGAAATGAGATGGGGACTGAGGCGCAAGTCCTCTTTCAAGAAGGAGGACAGAGCCCTACGTGGTGGCGCACGCCTTTAATCCCAGCACTTGGGAGGCAGAGGCAGGCGAGGATTTCCGAGTTCGAGACCAGCCTGGTCTACAGAGTGCGCTCCAGGACAGCCAGGGCTATACAGAGAA
>NW_022196904.1:156535262-156543257 GCF_008632895.1 Mastomys coucha | reverse complement strand
AAAAAAAAAAAAAAAAAAGAAGAAGAAGAAGAAGGAGGAGGAGGAGGAGGAGGAGGAGGACAGAGACAGGAGAGTCGAGTGATCAGAAACAATATAACTGCTGGTCTGGAGCCGGGAGGATCAGGAGTTCTCATTCATCCTTTGCTAAATAGCAAGTTCCAGGCCAGTCTAGGCTATATGATAAACGGGCCTTACCAAACAAGCATAAAGCCAGTTTTGAGGCTCTAATTGTCTTGTGCCCCTGCACACACACACACACACACACACACACACACACACACACACACACACAAAACACCAGTGTACCAAGTGGATCTTACCCATGACCCATCCATCATCTATCTGTAACTGCTTAGAGAAACGCCTGATGTTACTTATGAGGAGAAAGACTCACCCTGGAGAGAGGCTGTGAATCAAAGCTTCCTTGGTTCACCAGAAAGTCGACTTGAGAATTCCTCAAACTGCTGCCCCTCCCCCTAGGCCAGACTGTTAGAACAAGCAAAAGGCAGCCCGGAATGCTCATTTTTTCTCAGCATTTTGCTGCTCTCTGGGTGACAGAAAAAAGTCTCCTCTTGGGGAACTCAGTTTCTACATGGGTAACGAGGGTCCTTGGATTCAGTAGATGGTGTGGGAGACACCACTCACGTAGTGCTGAGAAACGAGTATTCCTGAGAAACGTGCTAACAGGTAGAGAATCATAACCACCGGAATGCCTACGTTTTTCAAATGTCCTCAGCTGGCTAGCTAGACTGCTCAGTCAGTGGGCTGTAAGTTCGGGAAGACTGGCTGCCTTGGTAAACAAGGTGGGAAGCCGTTCAAAAAGACACCTGACTTCAAGTTCTGGCTTCTACATGCATATACACAAGTATATATGTTCACCTGCAGACACTAATGTGCCTACGCATGACCATACACACAATAGTTTTGTAATGCCTGCTACTCCAGAATTCCAAGTTTTGACCTCCCCTTCATTTCCCCCTCTTTCCATTTACTCAGCAAGCATTAAACAACTGGGCAAATGTGATCAATAAAAACCATAGCAGGCTCAGTGGTGGTGCCAAGTCTCTAGCCACAGCACTTGGGATACAGAAGCAGATGGATCTCTGGGGGTTCAAGGCCAGCCTGATCTATGAACAGGCTCCAGATTATCCAGTGCTACATAGTGAGACCTTGTCTCAGGGATGAAAAATAGATTCAAATTTTCAGACTTATATTTGAAATTTTCCTTTTGATTTACTCATTCTTTTAAAGTAAAGCCAATTGACACATCATATAACTCACCCTCACTGTGCACAGTTGTGTGTGTGTGTGGGGGGGGGTGTTTGAGTGTACTCAGAAGTTAAGGACAGGCCATTACCACTCATCCTACCAGCCCCAGAGCCATCATCAGCTTTTTCTCCTCTCCTCCCCTCCCCCAGCTCCTGGCAACCACTAAACTGTTTACTTTCTGTCTCTAAGGTCTGCCTGGTTTTTGTTTCCTATGAATGAAAACAGCGATATGAAGGCTTTGAAAGCCAGGGCCTTTTTCCCTTGGTATAATACTTTAAGGTCCATCCAGGCTATAGTATATATACATCAGCACCTCATGCCCTCTGCAGCTCACTACAGTGAGACCGTCCTGGCAATAACCATAAGAGAACATCAGTCTTTAGAATGGAATGGTTTCCAGAGGGAGGCAATTCTTGGAAGTGCAACATGCAAAACAAAACAAAACAAAACAAAAAAACATCAGACATGTCAACATGTATGAAAGCTCTTGAATTTATTAAAAAACAAAACAAAACAAAACAGTGATGTGCTGTTCTTCCAGAGAAATTCTAACCCCATCAAACAAGTACCCTGTGCATGCACAGGTCTTAATACTGCTCTGTAAGAAGACTGAAGCACATAAGGCATATCTCAGAATAGGTTTGTTCAAGCTGAGCTGTATGATGGAAAAGAGTCATGTGGGTCAGTGAGTGAGACCCATCCGTAGCTATAAAGGAAGCCCGTGCACACCCTCCGACTACACATCAGTCTCTTCTATTTGTATCTGCTCAGCACACTGTCCTTTGAATCCAAGTGCCTTGATATTAGCCCTCTGATTTCAGGGAAGGACACTGGGGTCCTGGTGAAACTGGGATTAGGGACTTGAGGTGAACAGTTAGTTGAGCCATTCAGCCAGAAGTTGGGTGATTTGGGCAGACATAAGCTTAACCAAGAGTTTTTGGCAAAGATTTCAAATGGACCTTTGGGGGTGATTTTTTTTTTAAAGATTAATTTTTATTTTAAAGTTGTGTGTGTGAGGAGGGGTGGAGAGAGAGGGGGGAGACGGAGAGGGAGAGGAAGAGAGGAGTAAATTCAGGTCCCCAAGGAGGCCAGGGATGTTGGATTCCCCCTAGAGCCAGAGATACAAATAGTTGACTTGGGAACCAAGTTGCTGGGAACCCAACTGGAGTCCTCTGGAAGAGCATCACACGCTGTCAACCTAACCTGTCAGCCCAAGAATTTTGAGGATCTTAAACTCCTAAGGGGAACTCAATGGTTTTGTGGTAGATGAGGTTTTCTGTGATGACCTAGAATTCCTTTTACTTCTGCCAGCATCGCTTCAGGTCTGCATTTGGGTGTTTACTTGTTGGCTTGTTTTATTTTGCTTTCTGAGACAGCTCTTGCTCAGTAAGTAGCCCAGGCCAACCTCAAACTCAGAGAGGTCATCCTGAATCAGCGTCCAGAGTGATGGGATTTCAAGTGGCAGCCACCACACCTGGCTCCTTTTAATGCTGTTTTGAAGCATTTTATTTACGCTTACAAGAACTCAGAGTACTTTTGCCTTTTCTTTTTCCCCTCTTTTGTTTATGCACACATGGTGTCTGAATAGTCAACAGGTAAATATGTCTCAGCTGTTTTAATGTGGCTTGTAAGGAAGTGGGTCTACACAGCATGCCCAGATGTGTACCAAGTAACACATTTGGTTCATGGTGGAGTCACCTGCTCTTGTTCTTCCAGTCAGGGCTATGGGACATTGATTGTGACCCGAGGTTGATATCCTGCATATCAGACATCCTGCACATTGGATATTTACATTATGATTCATAACAGTAGCAAAATTACAGTTGTGAATTATTGACGAAAATAAGTTTGCCGGGCAGTGGTGGCGCAAACCTTTAATCCCAGCACTTGGGAGGCAGAGGCAGGTGGATTTCTGAGTTCCAGGCCAACCTGGTCTACAGAGTGAGTTCCAGGACAGCCAGGGCTATACAGAGAAACCTTGTCTGGAAAAACCAAAAAAAAAAAAAAAAAAGAAAATAAGTTTATGTTTGAGGGGTCACCCAACACAAGGAACTGTATTAGAGGACTGCAGCATTAGGAAGGTTAAGAACTAGCAACCTAGCATTACAGCTCTTCAGGAAATTGTATGTTGTGATAAAAAGTGACCTCCCAACCACTCCTTGTGGTCCACTACATAGCCTTTGCTACCTAGTGAGACCCTGCCTCCAAAAACAAATGTTCTCTGGGCTTTTCATATACTTTATCTAAAATATGTGTAATATACAGTATATGGTTCATAGACCTTCTGCTAGTAACTTCAAGTCAACAGCTGGCTGTGTAGACACTCTAACTCCTATGCTATGCAAGGGTGAACTGTACCTCATAGGGCAGCCTGTGAAAGATTCTTCTGTTTTCTTATTTCTGGCTTGACGTTCAGATCTGTCTCTCAAAAATGGCTGAGTGAGGTATCAGTTTTGTTTGTTTCTCAAATTTGTTTCCACACTGTGGTTTCCATATTTCATGTGTTTGTGTGTGTGTGTGTGTGTGTGTGTGTGTGTGTGTGTGTGTGTATCTTGATGTGTGTGCATAATTGTGCATGTAGAGGTCAGAGGTTGATACTGGGGGTGTTCCTCAATCGTCTTCCAGCGAGTGAGGCAGGCTCTCTCACGAACCTGATGCTCACCAGTTCAAATGGATTGGCTGGACAACGAGCCCCAGGGACCCTCTTGCCCTGCCCTCCAGCAGTGGGATTACAGGTTCCCACCAGCATGCCCTGCTCCTGTGCATGTGTGCTAGGGAACAAACTCTGAGCTCTCTCCTTTGCCCCTCAAGTTTACGTGTTTTGGCCGGGCCATGGTGGCATACGCCTTTAATCCCAGCACTTGGGAGGCAGAGGCAGGTGGATTTTTGAGTTCGAGGTCAGCCTGGTCTACAGAGTGAGTTCCAGGGCAGCCAGGGCTACACAGAGTAACCCTGTCTCAAAAAAACAAAAAAAAAAAAAAAAAAAAAAAAAAAAAGTTTATGTGTTTTGAACACATAAAAGGTCATTACTGTCATTACTGTTATTCTCTGTATCTGAACAATTAATCTGAAACTCAGCTTTATCCTTTAATCCTGTCTAGCAGGCTGGGTGTGGTGGTGCGTGCCTTAATCCAACAACCGGGAGGCAGAGGCAGGCAGATCTTTGTGAGTTTGAGCTAGCCTGGTCTTCATAGAGAATTCTAGGACAGCCAGGTATACATAGAGAAAGCCTTTCTAAAAACAAAACAAAACAAAACAAAATCTCTCCATCAATAGCTAGGACTCAGCCCCACAATGGTACTTGCCACCAAGCCTGTGGTCCTGAGTTCAGTCCCTGAGACCCATTAAGTTGAAGGAGAAAACTCACTACAGGATGTCCCCTTCCCCGTGTGTGACATAGTACGTGCACACACAAAATGTAAACAAACCAACCAACCAATGCAAAACATTTTTGATGCCGGGTGGTAGTGGCACACATCTTTAATCCCAGCACTTGGGAGGCAGAGGCAGGCGGATTTCTGAGTTTGAGGCCAGCCTGGTCTACAGAGTGAGTTCCATGATAGCAGGGCTACACAGAGAAACCCTGTCTCAAAACACCAAAAAAAAAAAAAAAAAAAAAAAAAAAAAAAAAAGACCATTTTTGATGTCTCCTTCATCAGGAGGATGGAAGAGGTCCTCAGGCTTGAGTATCCAGTAGATGGGAAGCCAAGGTCCTAGGTATCCCATACAGGTCCAAGAGGGCAGTAAGTCGGGGGTGAGAAGGAGGGACGGAGGAGAACACCCAATTGGGGGGGCGGGTCATCAGAGGCAAACCAGACCTTTTGGATAGGTGGGATCCGGACAAGCCTTGCAATGTTTTTCTTCTTTATATTCTTCAAATCATTCCCCCCCCCACCTCTCTCTCCCTCTCCCTCTCCCTCTCTCTCTCTCTGTCTCTCTTTCTTTCTTTTTCTTTTTTTAATGGGGTGGCTTTGTGCTGTGCAGGCTGGCCTAGGCCTCCTAAGTGCTAAGATTACAAGTATAGTGGCCTGGTTCTCATTCCACTTACAAATAAATAGAACAGTCTGGGCAGTGGTGACTCGCGCCTTCAGTACCAGCACTTGAGAGGCAGAGACAGGCTGCTTTTGACAAGGACGCAGGTTTGCTTCCCTGCACCCACGTAGTAGCTTACAACTGTGTGAAACTCCAGTTTCAACAAATCCAACACCTTCTTTTGGTCCCCTCTGGCACCCCGCACCCACATGGCACATACACATTCATGCAGACCAAACTGTCAAACACATTAAAATATGTTTTAAAAAAGTGATTGCAAAACTCAAATCTGTAAGTGGTCAGTGTGGGAGACTCACCTCGTTTGTGCCTCTGTGCTCTCTGCTCCCAGAACATGGCTCCGGCTGCCTCTTCTGATCAAGAAAGCTGTAATGGAGGGAGCAGACAGGAGTGGCCCACCTGACTGCCTAGGCTCTCTCCTAGGTGCCAACGTGCTGAGCTCACATTGCACAGGCTACCTTGCCTCTAACTCATAAACATTGAGGAGCCCAGACAATGGCTGCAAGAGTCCAGATGCTGACGGTTAGAAAAGGTAAGGTGATGATTATGTAAATGTGGAAAGAAATGAGGACCCAGCACACTCCGCACTAGAGTGTGGCAGCCCCGGCGCCTGCTCCCTGGAAACAAGTGTGTGATGTGAAGAACACACTCATCTGTTTACTGTCGTTTTCCTAAAACTAGAAAAAAAAAAGTAAGAGTTTATTTGCATAGCATCCTGTGTAAGTTTTATATGTTGCTAATGGACAGAACCCTAGTTCAAGAATATTGTGCTAAGTGTAATCTCTAGGCATAATTATAGTCATTATATTATTGTGGCTGCTATCAAATATTTATAGAACATCAAAAGGTGTATGATAATACTGGGATCCTAAGTAGAGGGATTATGTGTACAAGCCTGTCCCCTCACACTTGTGCTTCATTTAGAAATATCATTTACCAAGTACTCACTGAGGACCTGTTCTGCCTAAAGTGCTAGCAAGGCTTGACACAGGAAACTTTACATCTTCGGGGGCATTGCATGTACACATGTATGTGCATATGTGTGTACATGTATACATATCTGCAATATAGAGTTTTTAGCTTAGAAGTCATGGAATGTTATCCATAAAACAAGAATCTATATTCAGCTATCTGGGCTGTGGTGGCATACACCTTTAATTCCAGCACTTGGGAGGAAGAGGCAGGTGGATCTTCTGGTTCATGGCCAGACTGGTCTACAGAGTGAGTTCCAGGACAGCTAGGGGCTACACAGAGAAACCTTGTCTCAAAAAAACAAAAAGTAAAGCAAAACAAAAACAATAGCATGTGTGTGTATGTGTATATGTATATATACATACATATAGAAACAGTATATATAATAGTATATATATATATATAATGCTACAAACCCTGCACATGGTGCTTTTCAGCTTTGTATTACTATGATAAAATACCCAAGAAGTGGGGCTGGAGAGATGGCTCAGCGGTTAAGAGGTCTTCCAAAGGTCCTGAGTTCAAATCCTAGCAACCACATGGTGGCTCACAACTATCTGTAATGAGATTTGATGACCTCTTCTGGTGTGTTTGAAGACAGCTACAGTGTACGTACATATAATAATAAATAAATAAATCTTTTTTAAAAAAAATATCCAAGAAGGAAAGGAGAGATGGCTCAACAGTTAAGAGCATTATTTAAAATTATATACAGTGTGTGTGTGTGTGTGTGTGTGTATAATTTTGGATAAATTATAGATTAAAATGCACCAGAAGTTTACTTCTGTGCTTGAAGTAAGAGCATCCCCTGAGCCAGCTAACCTCTCCTGTAAGGAAGTCATGAATACAGTGTGGAAAAGACAATGGGGGCTCCAGCTGTTGAACTCTCTGCAGGAAGCCAGGAAGCAGGTGGCAGGGGCAGGATTGGAACAGCGGCTGCTAGAAAGCAGAGTCAGAACTCTGGTCACTTTCAGCTGAGCTGGTACGCATGTTCATTAGGTCCGTGCTGTAGTTTCTGACTTCTGTTTTCTTTGGTTGGCGATAATGATGTACTGAGTCCTGTCACCAGAACTACCTTCTCTTTGGCAGGGCAACGCTGACCCAGGTCTTGACCTCACAGCACTGTTCTCAAATCCAGCAGTTTTCCTTTGCGGCTCAGAACCTTTCCCGTGCTGCTGAGCAGGGAGTCGGGAGGAGCAATCTTCCTTCCAAGGGAGTCAGGGTCCTGGGATTGGTGGGGTGGGGATGGGGGTGGCTTCTACACGTTCAGATGAGGATAAGAAGCGCTGCTGCTTATTAGGCCTCAGTAGTGATTGATACCTGCTTGTCACTGAGGGGACACTGAGTTCTTCACCCTGTTTCTACGGCTTGATTGGAAGCGCCCTAACCGAGCTTTTAGCATCAGTCATGTTTAAAGCGTCTTACTGTGTCTTGTGTAGCTCTCTTCAATCGGGTTCTGTTGCTGTCCTTTGGTTTGCTTTCTTCTTACTTTTTTTTTTTTTTTTTTTTGCAGTGCTGAGGATCAAACGTTGGGTGAGCACAGCCTCAGCCCAGCGCGCAGCTGAGAGAAGTCACAGCCAAGAATTACAAGGTGCCTGCCTGATAGTCCTGAACCCGTCAGAAAGGTGGATGGTGTTGAAGGTGGGTCTGCGCAACCGAGGAATCTGAGGAAAGCCAGTTGGAGGAACGATGGCGATGGCGCGC
>NW_022196904.1:156519832-156535059 GCF_008632895.1 Mastomys coucha | reverse complement strand
TTAATTTGTTTGTTTGGTTTGTTTGGTTTCTCTGTATAGCCCTGGACTGTCCTGGAACTCGCTCTGTAGACCAGGTTGGCCTCGAACCCAGAGATCTGCCTGAGTGCTGGGATTAAAGGCGCGGACCACCAGCAGCTGGCTTCTTAAGAGGCCTTTCCTGAGTGCTGTGCTCAGAGGAGACCTGGTGTGTATACCACAGAGCTGAGGTTGAATAAAGAAAGCCCAAGTCATCTTTTCTCTTCAGGCCACAATTGTCAACTCTGACAAAGCAAGGCAGGGGAGGGGCAGAGACTCATTGGCTGGGGACAATGGCTTGAGTTCAGGGGTACCCTCACTGAAATTCTGCTTTGACACTTACAGCCACGGCAGTTATTTATAGGCCTTTTCCAAGGCCCTATTGTCTGCTGTGGTTTCTGTAGTTCTCTAGGAAACACACACAATTCTATGAAGCCATTATTACTGTCTAAACAAATAAGTTCACTCAACCCCCTTCACTAACACAGGGCCCCTGAAAGGTCACCCACTTATCTAACCTTTGTGTGTATTCAATATTTGCTCATAGCTGTGTACTTTAGGAGTTCTCTGTGTTGCCTTCTATGTATCTAAGAGACCTGGTCTACTGAACTCTTAGTATGCTAGCCAGCTAATTTGCAGCATTTTTAAGTGTGACAGTTACTATTTTGAAAAGCTGGAAATAATCCAGAAAGCCTGCCATAGAGAACGTTTGCCTTAGTATAACATAGCAAATGGACAGAACAATATACAGCCAAAAGAAATGCTAAGAACACTGAACAGGGTGTTTGTCGGCTTGCATTACTGTGATAAAATACCTAAGAAGGGGCAGAGAGATGGCTCAGCAGTTAAGAACACTGGCTGTTCTTCCAGAGGACTCAAATTCAATTCCCAGCTGCTCACAATCATTTGTAAATTTATATATAGAGGATCCAATTCCCTCTTCTGACTTCCATAGGTACCAGGCACACACTGGTACACAGATATACATGCAGGTAAAACACTCATACACATTAAGATAAATATAATGCCTACGAAAAGTCACTTTCAGTGCTGGGGAGGCAGCTCAGTCAATCACACACGTTTCATAAGCATGAAGACCTGAGCTTGGATATCAAGCACCCATTTAGAAACCTAGGAGTAGCAGGGCAGACCTGTGATCCTAGCATTGAGGAGCCAGAGAGTTGGAGCTCACTGGCTAGCCAGTCTAGGTGAATCAGTAAGTATATGTGCACTGGTGTCTATCTGTGCATATGTTCAGTTCATAGGCACTGTCTTCCTCAATCCTTCTCCACCGTACTTAATTTTTTTTTTAATTATTATTTTATTTCAGAGGACCTAGGTTCAATTCCCAGAGCACCTACATGGTGGCTCAAAACTATTCCAGTTCCAAAGAGCCCAACACCTACCTCTTCTGGACTCCTCAGCTAGTAAGCATGCACATGGTGCACAGACATACTAGCAGTCAAAATACCCATAGATGTATAGTTCTTCAAACATTAATTTAATTTTTTGGTTTTTCAAATAGGGTTTCTCTGTGCAGCCCTGGCTGTCCTGGAACTCACTCTGTAAACCAGGCTGTCATCAAACTCACAGAAATCCATCTGCCTCTGCCTCCTGAGTGCTGGGATTAAAGGCATGCACCACCACCTCTGGACTAAAATATAATCTATTATTCCAACAAATTATTCCAACACCCCACAGTTTCAGACAAACACCATTCCCAGGCCTCTCAGGTGCAGAACCCTCAGTTGCATGCTGAAGATTTCTTCCTGAGGGTGCTCAAGAAACTGCATGTGTGGCTTTTGTTATCTGGAGGCTTGACAAGAGCTGATAGATCCAGTTCCCAAAAGGGCTCTGACTCATACAATGGTTAGTGGCTTATCAAGTGGGCCGCTCTTTAGGGGCTTCCCTGTGGGCTATTCATGGCTTAGCAACAGGATCCCCTAGAACAGGCCCCAAGAAAGACTGGCACAAAAGATAGCAGTGACCAGAATGGTAGCTGTAACCTTCCCTCTCTTATGAGCCACCTTAGAAGTATACCACCATAGCTGTCACATCCTATGGTCACCTGGAAAAATCATGGCATGATGCAGGGTGAGACTACTTGAAGACCAAGGTCATTGGGGGAACACATTAAAAGCTGGGTTTCCAGACTTCTACAACCCTTTTGCTTAAAAGCATGTTTTCACCACAAATGTACATTTGCAAAATAGCTGTTTGAAAATACCTAATCCTTCTCATTCCAACTTTCAAACAACAATGATATTTACTTAGTTGTTCTATGTGCCCAGCACTGCCTTCTGCACCTGGTAAGTATGCTTTTACAGCCTAGAACTTGAGGCACAAGCAGGGTAAGTGATCCATCCGATCCATCCATAGATTCCTACCCCACAGGGGAGGACATCAAGACAGGAACAGAGCTATTTCCTTTCCTGCACAGATTGTCACCAAGTATACTAATACTCTGTAGGCACAGGGTTAGAAATAACCAGTCAGCCTGTCCACGCCTTGAAAACTGAGAGCCACCATTCCAGTTGACTTTTGGGTTTCTCTACAGTCCCAGAATAAATAAACTAAGACTCAATTGCAAGTTAGACTCACAGTCATGGAGTCTTTTACCAGTGAGTATGGTAGCTGTAAGTGTCTGGCCTTTCTTGCCTCTCTTCTCACTGGCCACATTGCCACCCCTGATTGTTCCTGGAATCTTCCAGACAAGCTCAGGGCATGTTCTTGCCTCGGGTCATCTGTGTCTGGTGTTTCCTTCCCTTCCTCCTCCAGATCAGCATGTTCTTCCTGTCCTCCTCTGTCCTTAACTGCCACCTTCACAGACAGGCCTACTGTACTTCTCTATTGAAAATTGCCATTCTAGGGGCCGGAGAGATGGCTCTGAGGTTGAGAACATTGGCTGCTCTTCCAGAGGACCCAGGTTCAATTCCCAGCATCCACATGGCAGCTCACAACAGTCTGTAACTCCAGTTCCAGGGGATCCAGCACCCTGATACAGACACACATGTAAGCAAAAATGTTAATGTGCATGAAATAAGAATAAGTAAATCATTTAAAAAGAGGAAAAGAAAATTGCCATGCCAGCTCTTTGCACAGTTTTTCTTTTCTCTTTCTGTTTCTACAGTAGTTATCGCCATCCAAATAATAATTCACTTAGAGTGTTTATATCTGTTTACACCAACATGGGCCATCCACATGGGCCGGGACTTGGGTCCATTTTGATGTTGTGCTCAGTTGAAAAGGAATTGTCGATCTCTATTCTGGCTGCACCTCCTTGACTCTAACAATGGGGCTACCTATCTTGATATCCTAACTGCCATGTCTGTCTATTTTTTCTTTAAACTAGACGATGTGTACTAAGAGTGTCTAGAAACCACTCAAGACCTGGAAACAGAAGACACTTTAGCCTAGAACGGAGAAACCAGATCCAAAGTGAATTATTTCCTCTGCCTGGGGAATGGGCCCATCCCTTGGCACAGTGGCCCTATAAAACTGAGCAAATATTTATCTTTGACATCAGAAGAAGTCAGTTAGGCAAACGACCTTTCATAATGAGTGCAATGAAAGACTTCCTTCCTTTATTTATTCTGGATAATCTATTAAATTTTAGTATGGGTTTATTCTCCCAGACATAGAGGCATTGTTTGCTAGAAGGTCAGCATTCATTGTACCTCTGCCTAGTCCTGTGTATTAACTATAATCTTAGTTAGTTCTGTATGCCAGTATGCTATTTGACAGTGTAATAAAAGTCTCCTTGGCGGGGCATTTTCTTCAAACCAGCTAATCAGATCAACTATAGTAACACCGACTAAAGCTTCAATATGTGTTATGTGTTAGGAGTTGCACCTGTGTGCATTCTTCGGCTCTACATGAAACATGGTATGGTGATGTAGCCCAGTAGCCCAGTAAAGTAAGCAATTTACCCCATTCACATAGTCCTGGCTAAGGCTCAAATCAAGATCATCTGTCTAGTTCCTAATTCTGGGCCCAGTTCAAGGTGTTCTCTGGCCATCAGTCCAGGAAGTTAGCCTTATTTGGCTGTCTTTATGCAAGTTACCAGCAGCTTAGGACTATTGGTTATATGCTGACGCTACAAGAGTTAATTTCTTGTCTTTCTGAAACTGAGTTTATTTAGCTAGATGTTATGTGTGTCATCAGGCAGCTGTATAGAAAGACTTAGGGTAGTGCTTTGTTTTCTTGGTGGTCCCCAGCAAGGAGTACTCAGTGACAACAACCAGGAAGGATTTTCCAAAACAGACATACAGGCTGTAGCCCACGCTACATCAGGATGCCAGAGTCCACCCAAGCTTATAAGCTATAAAAGGTTTCACTTATTTATCCTTAAAATAAATGTGTATTTGCTGAGTGCGTGTCTTAGGCCAACAATCTTTGTAAGCCTTGGAGACAAAACAGAACCAAACCTCACAACAACAGCAACAAGAGTCCACCTTTTGGGTCTTGCCAGGTATGACCCTAATCCTGGCTGTTAGCTTGACACATCTGGACGAGTGAAGCTCAACTAGGGAATTGCTTGCATCAGGTTGGTCCATGGACATGTCTGTGGGACATTTTCTTGTCAATTGCTATAGGAGGGCCCAGTACACTGTGGGCAGATCCACCCTGGACAAGTGGTCCCAGGTTGTATAAGAACACTGGCTTAGCATGGGCAGGAATAAGTAAGCCGGCAGGCAGCATCCTCCACAGCTCATGCTTCAATTGTCTGTCTTGAGTTTCTGTCCTGCCCCAACTCCTTCAATGATGGACTGAGAGCTGTAAGATTAAATAAACTCTGTCCTCCCAAGTTACCTTTAGTCAGGGTATTTATCACAGCGACCAGTGCAAAGGAGAACATCAGGCCATTCCAATGTTCATCTGGATTCAGATACAATGGAATGGTGGCTCATGCTTGTGAACCCAGCACTGAGGAGGTTGAGGCAGAAGAATTACCATGAGTTATAGGCTGCCCTGAATTATATAGTAAGTTCCAAGCTAGACCCTGTCTCAACAACAATAAAAAACTAAAAAAAACCAAAACAAAAAACCAAGAGACCATAAGAAATGGTTGAGCACTCTTCCTTTTTAAAAATAGAATTATTTATTTTATGTATATGGTACACTGTAGATGTCTTCAGACATACCAAAAGAGTATGAGATCTCATTCCACATGGTGTGAGCCATGACGTGGTTGCTGGGAATTGAACCCGGAATCTCTGAAAGAGCAATCAGTGCTTTTAACAGCTGAGCCATCTCTCCATCCCACGGACACTCTTATTTTCCATTTTGTAGAAACTGAGGCCAAAGATGGTTCCACATTCAAGTTGACAGAGGGACCGAAGGTCCAGTCGGCAACCCCTAGTCTAGGATTCACTGTAAATAGAACAAAAGTCTGACTTCACCTCTGCTTTCTGCCATATTCCCCTTTGAATGTTCTACTATTCCTCAAATAATAATCTTTGGCTTGCAAATTGTGGATGCAAGAAGCTATACCACTTTTAAAATGATAAACTAGTACCGCTTGAGATTCCAGATATTGACAGTAGCGGAAGAGCATCCTGCCCCCAGACACAAGTAGCAGCCATTACTGCACTTCACTTTATTTATTTATTTATTTATTTATTATATGTAAGTACACTGTAGCTGTCTTCAGACGCACCAGAAGAGGACATCAAAACTCATTACGGGTGGTTGTGAGCCACCATGTGGTTGCTGGGATTTGAACTCATGACCTTCTGAAGAGCAGTCGGTGCTCTTACCCACTGAGCCATCTCACCAGCCCCTGCACTTCACTTTTACAGGACAGTTTATACTGTACACATCACATCATTCTTCATCACACAGGCTCGTTCATGCCCCAGTGATGCTGGGCATGAGTCAGAGATGATGTCACCTCAGCGGCCCTTGGACAGCTGAGGCCACAGGTTAACTGATGCTTCCAGCTGCCTGTAAGTGACAGAAATGGGACTTACGGTTTTCTGTCTCTGAATTGGAAGAAAATACTCTAAAAGGAAATGGAAATTTGAGTTGATTCCTTTTTTTTTCTCTTCCAGCAGGCATGAGCAAAGAAAAAAAGGTGGACACAAAAAAGCAGAAATTGCTGCCATACTTCATCACAGAACCATCTGTGGATTCTAGGCTTCTGTAACTAAAATATATATATATATAGTTATTGTATTCTATCTGTGTGAGTGGTTTTGCTCACTTGTAGGTTTGTGTGTCACATGCATAGGATGCACAGGGAAGCCAGCAGAGAGCACTGGGTCCCTTTGGACTGGAATCACAGACAGTGGGTGCTAGGGATTGAACTTGGTCCTCTAAGTTAAAAATGAGCTCTCAACCATTGAGCTAACGTTCCAGCACCTTCTACAGGCTTTGCTTTATTCTGAGTAGTGGTTCCTGTGGTGGTTTCAAGAGGAATGGCTTTCACAGCCTGTATTTGAATGATTGGTCATTAGGGAGTGCCACTACTTGATAGGGATTAGGAGGTGTGGCCTTTCAGAGTGGGTGTGGCCTCGTTGAAGGAAGAGTGTCACTTGGATGTGGCCTCTAGGATTTCAAATGCTCAAGCCAGGTCCAGTTTCTCTCTCTCTCTCTCTCTCTCTCTCTCTCTCTCTCTCTCTCTCTCTCTCTCTTTCTCTCTCTCTCCCTCCCTCCCTCCCTCTCCCTCTTCCCTTCCCCCCTTTCTCTGTCTCTTTCTCTTCCTGATGCTTGTTTGTTGAACCAGATGTGTCCAGATGTAGAGCTCATTCCCTCTCTCTCTCTCTTACTTACCTCTCCAGTACCATGTCTGCCTAAACCACCATGCTTCTAGCCATGATGATAATGTACTGAGTCTCTGAATGTAAGCAAGCTTTACATTCACATTAAATGCTGTCCTTTATAAGAGCTGCCATGGCTGTGGTGTCTCTTCACAGCATTAGAACACTAAGACAGCTCCTGTCTCCTGTTACCAGGACAGCAAAGTGGCCTAACCAAAAGGAACATGTGGCTCTTCCCCAACTCTGTGACTGCAGATGGACATGAGAGAAGTTTTCAAGAAGATAAAGCTGTTCTAAAACTAGGCTGGTGTGACATACTCTCTATAAACTAACTAAAAATGTTGCCTTCTTTACAAGCACCCCAACTTACACTTTTCTGAACCCCAAGAGTGTCATACATTCTGTAGGAACCATACTCAGAGTTTGAATTTCCATCTTTTCTGAGCTAGTACTTGGGCAGTGACACTCTGGAGGTGCTGGGTGTTAGCAATGAACAGCAATTCCAGTCAGCCACCAGAGGACGAGGGAAAAGACAGACCCTGCAGTGACACGGGACAGCCCAGTGCACTGCTGCTGTCTTCAGACGCACCAGAAGAGGGCGTCAGATCTCACTACGGGTGGTTGTGAGCCACCACGTGGTTGCTGGGATCCGAACTCAGGACCTTTGGAAGAGCAATCAGTGCTCTTACCCACTGAGCCATCTCGCTGCCCCCTGTGTCTTTTTCTATACCTATTGTTGGGTCAAAAGAATGTGATGGAAGGATTGGCCAAGCCAGATGGCCACAGCCCACTCCTGGAAGGCAGGGGTGGGACATCAGTTTCCTCTAGACTTTCTAAAGCCCAGTGACTAGGAGTGGGAAGGCAGTAGATCCGATTAAAATTAGATGAGTAGATGCTGCTCCTTGAGGCCCAAGGGCCAAAGCTGACCTTTGACTAGTACAGGCTTCTAGAGCCTCTCTAAACACACCTGGGCCTGCTGCAAGCCAAAGCACGGACACACTGATGTCCAGGGAGGCCTGAGTTCTGCTTTTCCCTGGATGTAGGTCTCAAGGCAGAGCAGAAGGCCGTGGAAGTGGTCTGGACCATGTGTTGGACCCTTATTGTAGAAAATACTGAGAAAGTCCTTAGGTGTGCTAACACGGAAGGGAAAAAATATCACAGGGTCTCAAGCCCAGGCAAAGAACTACAAGCATCTAAGAAATGAATGCCAAGAGAGGGAGATGTAGTCTTTCCCTGGGAAGAGCCCTCAAATTGTTATCCACTATTAAATGGTCATCAGCACTGAATTAATATATATATTATACATATTAATATATAGTATATGTTAACATATGTTAACATATAAACACATATATGTATATGTATGAATAAAACATTATACAGATGGAACAGGTTGTAGTTATATATTTAGGAGTGTGTGTGTGTGTGTGTGTGTGTGTGTGTGTGTGTGTAGCAACAATTGAAGAAATAGAGGCCATGAGGGGCTGGCAAGATGTCTCAGTGGGTAAGAGCACCGACTGTTCTTCCAAAAGTCTTGAGTTCAGATCCCAGCAACCACATGGTGGCTCACAACCACCCATAATGAGATCTGACGCCCTCTTCTGGTGCATTGAAGACAGCTGCAGTGAATTATACTGGAGGGAGTGGGGCTGGAGCCGGCAGACATCCTGAGTTCAACAGCAGCCACATACATGATGGCTCACGCCATCTGTACAGCTACAGTGTACTCATACACATAAAATAAATAAAATAAATCTTTTTTTTAAAAAAAAAAGAGTCTACAGCCATACCACCCTGAACGCGTCCGATCTCGTCTGATCTCGGAAGCTAAGCAGGGTCATCGGGCCTGGTTAGTACTTGGATGGGAGACCGCCTGGGAATACTGGATGCTGTAGGCTTAAAAAAAAAAAAAGAAAGAAAGAAATAGAGGCCATGATTTGAGAGAGAACAAGGTGGAGTCCATGGGAAGGGTTAGAGAGAGAAGACAAGAGAGAAAAAAATGTCATCATATTTTAATTAAAAAAAAAAAGCAAGTTCTTGTCTCCTTGCCCAGCTCCCAATCAGTGTTTGCTGGGCTGAATTTGAGAACTCTCAGAGCTTGCCGGAGTGTGGTCACAGGCTGTGGTGTGTCCCATGCTACCTCCCTGTGACCTACTACTAGCCCAGTGCTCCCAGAATACGGATCAGGAACGAAACAAATTTTCTGCCTCTTGCCTTGCCATAGGGTCTGGACTCAGTTGACTTTAGTTCCTCCCCCCACCAGGGCATTTGACTCGGTGAGCCCTAATATGAGCCCTGTACCACCCTACCCTCCACATTCTTGTGTCTTTGCCTACAACGTCTCTGTGCTTTCAGTGTTATGGGAGAGAGAGTTTAGAAGTGGGAAGCTCGAACTGAAACAGGTGCTCTGGTCAAAGCTACAACTGAGAAGCGCCCGCTGAGGTGAACCTGCTACATATTAACCACTTGAAATCTTCTGGCTGCAGGCTTTTCACTGCTGAGTGCTTTTTGCCCAATCCCAGGCATTCTGTCACAAGGTTGCAAACAAGCCCTTTAGATGCCTTTCACAACAGGCTCTGTGGGAAACTGTGTAACTCCAGCAGCACTGGACCACGGCTCCCAGAATGTGACATTGGCATCCCTCTCCTGGCTGCAGTGTTAGAATCACGCTGTCCATTCACCCCCTTCACGCCCCCTGAAAGTGAGCTCTCTTGGATACCTTGGGCTAGTCTGACATGTCCCAGTTTAGCATCCTATGGTTGACTGGAGAGTTTGGGAGAACCAGTACCTCAGAAGGCTGCAGTTTGGGTCCATGACAGATCTGAGTTGATCTTTATCTCATGTGGCCCTTGAGGCGTAGACATTTTCATAGCTTCACGCCGCACAAAGTGAGTCCATGCCTGAATGCACAGGAATGCTAACCCAGCAATTATTTACCAGGTGAGACATGGGCTCTGTGTTTCTGTGTTGCTCTGCTTCTGTCAAGTGCCTGCTTCTGGTTTTGATGGAGTGAATTCTAAACCTGTTTTAACCTGATTAAGAGAAAAAGAATCCTGTATGAAGGAAAGAGAATCTCCATGTGAAGGACCATCTGGAGAAATGGGTGTGTAATAAATCACTGTGAGAGAACATCAGTTTGATTTACCAAGGGCTCAGTTATTTTTCTGCAAGTGGAAACAGGAGAAAATAGCAGTGGCTCCTGAATTCTGCCAAGAATGTCTTTTCGGGAAAGCTGAGGCCCAAAGACCCTGGGCCGTCAGCCTGAGGAGAAAGAAGCTGTCCTATCCAGGAAATGGAAGACATCTGCCTCCCCTTCCTTCCTTTTAACCATAGTCATCATAAAAATCAACTTTTCTTTAAAAAAAAGAAAGAAAGAAATGAAAAGCAACCCGCTTCTCTAGTGTGCTTTTTCAAGGCATGGTGTTCTGCAGTGTGCACTGATTCACTGTCCGCCTGGCAACCAAAGCAAGTCTTATAAAGGACAACATGTATTTGGGGCTGGCTTATGGGTTCAGAAGTTCAGTCCATTGTCATCAAGATGGGAGCATGGCAACATCTAGGCAGGCATGATGTAGACAGAGCTGAGAGGTCTACATCTTCATCTGACTTCCAGGCAACGAGGGTGAGGGTCTTATAGCCCCACCCACAGTGACACATCTATTCCAACAAGGCCACACCTACTCCAACAGGGCCACACCTTCTAATAGTGCCACTCCCTGGGCCAAGCATATACAAACCATCACCGGGCTGGAGAGATTAAGAATGCTTGCTGCTCTCCCAGAGGGCCTGAATTCAGATCCCAGCACCCATATCAGGCAGCTGACAACCACATGCAACACCAGGTCCAGGACATCTAATACCCTTTCTGGCCTCTGCAGGCACTAGCAGGCGTGCGCGCGCATACACACACACACACACACACACACACACACACACACACACACACTTTAAAGAAAAGCAATGGGCTGGTAGCATCAAGTCCACACTGTGGGTCTTGCTCCTCTTTGAGCACATTCTCTCATTACATTCCCTCCACTAAAGAAGTAGAAGATTGACCCAGGGTGGACTATTGTCTTCAATTGTCTTCAGCTCTTTAGTCAGTGATCCAATTTGAGCCAAATCTTCTCTTAGATTTTCTTCCTCCTACCAACGGCTGGCTGTCCTTTCTCTTTGGTGAGAATCACATGATTGAAATTTGTATCTGTAGGCTGCATGGGCCCCCAGCATAGAGAGAAACCTGAAAGACCTGAGAAATGAAGAACTGTAGTGACAGAGTCCCTGGCCTCCAGTCCAGCTCTTACAGGTCAACGGGCAATCCCAGTAATTTCCACAGACTCCCTCCTCCTCTTAAGATCCTGACAGCTGCCTATCAGTGGTGGTACATGCCTTTAATCCCAGCACTTGGGAGGCAGAGGCAGACGGATTTCAGAGTTCGAGGCCAGCCTAGTCTACAGAGTGAGTTCTAGGACAGCCAGGGTTACAAAGAGAAACCCTGTCTCGGAAAAACCAAAAAATAAAAATAAAAATAAATTTTAAAAAAAAAGATCCTGACAGCTGACTTTGTGGTATGTAGATGCAAGAATTTTGACTGACAGCTTACAAGCTGGTGGGCACTGACAATTAGAGGACCACCACAGCAGCGCAGATGAGTGATTTTGAAGAATTTTATAAATAATAATAGATATTAAGCCATGTGAATGATATGCCTACAGCAATTAATTAATAACTAATTAACTAATTAATTGAATTTGCTGTACTAAGATTTGAACCCAAGGCCTCACAAATTCTAGGCAAGTGATTTATCATTGGCCTTTTCCTGGCCAGTGGTTAAGATGTGGCTAGATATCTGGCCCTTTCTCTCTCTCTCTTTTTTTTTTTTTAAACATTTCTTACTTCTATTTTTGTTGTTGTTGTTGTTGTTTTTTTTCAAGACGGGGTTTCTCTGTGTAGCCCTGGCTGTCCTGGAACTCATTCTGTAGACCAGGCTGGCCTTGAACTCAGAAATCCACCTGCCTCTGCCTCCCAAGTGCTGGGATTAAAGGCATGTGCCACCACGCCCGGCTCCTACTTCTATTTTTTATGTATAAGTGTTTTGCCTAAACCCGGCGGTGGTGGCACACGCCTATAATTCCAGCACTTACTTGGGAGGCAGAGACAGGCGGATTTCTGAGTTCAAGGCCAGCCTGATCTACAGAGTGAGTTCCAGGACAGCCAGGGCTACACAGAGAAACCCTATCTCAAAAACAACAACAACAACAACAAAAAGTGTTTTGCCTAAATGTATTTACACCACATGTGTGCCTGCTGCCCATAAAGGCTAGAGGTAAGTGTCAGATCTTCCGGAAACGGAGTTACAGACAGTTGTGAGCTTTTATGTGGGTGCTGGGAATGGAACCTGGGTCCTCTGAAAGAGCTCTTTTTTTTCTTTTTTCTTTTTCTTTCTTTTCTTTTTTTTTTTTTGTTTGTTTGTTTGTTTGGTTTTTTTCAAGACAGAATTTTTCTGTGTAGCCCTGGCTGTCCTGGAACTCACTCTGTAGGCCAGGTTGGCCTCGAACTCAGAAATCCGCCTGCCTCTGCCTCCCAAGTGCTGGTTCAGCAAGAGCTCTTTAACCATTCAACATTTCTTCACCCCTGGATCATGCCCTTTTCTATTCTTCCATTTGGGGAGTCTTGATAAATTGTCCAGGTTGGTCTTGAACTCACTGTGTTGCCCACGATGACCTGAAACTTGTAGTGATCCACATGCATTATCCCCCCACAGAGCTGAGGCTGGAGGTAGGAGTCATCATACCCAGCTACTCAAAATAATGAACAAGAGGGAAAGAAATACTTTCAAACTGGAGTCAGTTATGCAAAGTAAATGTGACTCATTTGTTTACTTGAAGGCTTTGATGGCTAGGGCATAGGCCAGTGCCATGTGGCAGGGAGAAGACAAGAATCATTAAGGACATGGGGAAGGGGCCCATCACTCAAGGGTCTGCTTGAAGTTGCTCGCCAGCTTAGAGTCAATGATTCCAAAATGGATCAGTAAGACTTGCTCTGAAGGGTTGCTCACACGTAGGCAGACCTCCTTCTAGAAGGAGCCTCTCAAACAAGCTTACATACAAAAAGCCACAAACCCAGTCTACAGCCGGACGCCCTCCCACTTTCTGGGAATAAGGATATGAGCTTGTTTATAGTAAAACACCTTAGGTTTCTCAACAGCCTCTGAGACCCAGGGTTTTACCTTATCAGCTTTATCCGCTGTAACCCTGCCCAGGGCAGCTCAGAACCCCCCACACGATCTCATTAAAGTTCCTTAGCAAGTCTTTGTGATGCAGCTTCAGAAGCCACCCACGTCCCGGGGAAGCTACTCCTGGAGAACCTTCTCCTGAGAAGCCCACACCCACACGCAGCTGTGCAATTGCTTCCTCTGAGTACCTCCTGTTAATTCCTGAGCTTGAATCTATGTGACTACCTCTTCTTATTAAACAATTCCAACTCTGCTGCCTTATACTAGCTGGCCTGACATGCTTTTTATTTATTTAGTTAGTTTTAGTTACATTTACTTATTTATTGAGGGGATCAGGGTGCACAGCACTAACGTTGGGGGCAGAGGGCATGCAGCTGTTATTCTCTCCTAGCCACTATGTAGGTTCTGGAAATTGAACGCTGGTTGTTAGACTTGGCATCAAGTCTCCACTGACTGAGCCATACAAGTGGCCCTGCTCCTGAATGCTTTTTCCTTTGGGGAAGTCACATGAATGTAGAGGCATCTACAAAGAACTCTTGAGGCTGCTGTAGACACAGTGTGGTGCTGTGTCCCCAGTTCCTGCCCCACTACTGCTGACCCAGTCTCCCACGGTTTTTTTTGTTTGTTTGTTTTGTTTTTTTGTGAGACAGACCCAGGGGTCTGATCTCAGGCACCAAAGCCAGTTTTCTTAGTGCCATACTCAGGTCCATACCTTTGATGTTACTGAAGCTGAATTTGGGCTGCATTACAAGGGTGACCAAGGTGAGATGATCCTGAGGGAGGTTACATAAGCAAAGGGGAAACTGAGGCAAACTCTACTTTGACTAAAGGCTGAGGCAACTAGAGAGCTGTACTTAGGAAAACGTCATGTGGTTGCTCAAATAGAAAATGAGGCTATCCCAAGCCAGTTGGAACCAACGTGGCTGACCCAAACCATCAGCGATGATTCTTTTGGGTCATTGTCACAGCATCTCTGTGCCATGTGCTTTTTGCAAACTTGGCCATTCTCATCATGCATGTGATGCCAGGACATAGCCAAGGATCAACAACAGAAAGGGGAATAAGCCCTATTATTTTACCCCACACTGGAATTTCCTACTGTCCTAATTTACTGCTCTGTTGCTGTAATGGCCCAGCACTGGGGGGAACAGGTTGATTTGGCTTACACTTCTAGAGTACTGTCCCTCATGAGGGAAGGCAGGACAGGAACGCAGGAACCTGGAGGCAGGAACTAAAGCAGAGCCACACTGTTTACCAGATCTCCCTCTCTCTTTTTTTTTTAAAGATTTATTTATTATTATAAATAAGTACACTGCAGCTGTCTTCAGACACACCAGAAGAGGGGGTCCGATCTCATTACAGGTGGTTGTGAGCCATCATGTGGTTGCTGGGATTTGAACTCAGGACCTTCAGAAGGGCAGATCTCTTCCATGCTCATATTCACTTGTCCTTTATCTCCCAGGACCATCTGCCCAGTATTGAGAACATACACAGAGGGCCGGGTCCTCCCACATCAATCATGAATCAAGAAAATGCCCCATAGACACGCCCACAGGTCAGTCTGAGGGAGGTAAACCCTTAATTAAGGTTCCCTCCTCCTAGGTGACTCCAGTTTGTGTCAAGCTCAAAAAAAAACTAACCAACTTCAAGGAGGACTGATCCTCCCCATCTTTAAGGTTGGCCCATAAAATGAGTTCTCCAACCCCTTCAGGGTAGGACTTTCTAGAGAACTCCACATCCCGACTTGAGGGCTTCTTGTTACTGTTGTTTTGAGGCAGGGTCTCACTGTGTAGTCCTGTCCGGCCCAGATTCTGGCAATCTGCAATCTCCCCATTCCCATCTCCTAAGTCTTGAGACTGCATTTGTGTTCTAAAGCAAACCTACTCCCAATTCCTCAGTGTGGTTCGTCCCTGAAGTTTTCTTCTTTGCTGGTGGAAGAACCTGAGAACGAGGGGTAGAATGTTTAATCTGGTCTCTGCTCTGAAACTTCCCTGGCCTTCCCCCACAGACAGGGCCTGTGAGAACAAATGGAGCAAGAGGGAGTAACCCCAGCAATACTTACATATTTACTGGAAGGTGGGTGCTACGACAATGACCTCTTGGCCTGTGCTTTGACCAATCTCCTTTCCCTGCTTGCTTGCCTATTCCCGTTTTCAGTTCTTCTCTTCCTTCCTTCCTTCCTTCCTTCTTCCCTCCCTCCCTCCTTCCCTCCCTCCCTC
>NW_022196904.1:156512730-156519607 GCF_008632895.1 Mastomys coucha | reverse complement strand
CTCTCTCTCTCTCTCTCTCTCTCTCTCTCTCTCTCTCTCTCTCTCTCTCTCCCTCTCTTTCTTTTTTTCCCTGACACAGGGTTTCTCTGCGTAATCCTGGCTGTCCTGGAACTCACTCTGTAGAGCAGGCTGACCTGGAACTCATAGCTCCATCTGTGTCTGCCTCCTGAGTGCTGGGATCAAAGGCATAGGTCGTCACTCTCAGCTGCTTTTCACCTTTGTAAGAAAGTGTCTCTACTTTCTTACTCTATGCATCTGATACAACTGTTTGTTTTGGGACATAAGAACCTGGAAACTTCAGTGTGCGCACTCCAGGCTTGGATTGACACCTACAGCAATATCTTCACTGAGGACGTCAGCGGCTAATTTATCATGCGCTGGCAAGTTATTGTCTACCCACGTGTCATGATGTTTGAGTGCTCATGTGTGCACACACACATACATAATGAATAAATTTTAAGAAGTGGAGAAGGCAATAGGGGGATGACATAGCGGTTAAGAGCATTTCCTGCTCTTGGGGAGGACTCAAGTTTAGTTCCCAACATCCACATCCACATCAGGTGGCTCCTAACTGCCTAGAGCTATGGCTCTGGAAGATCCAATGCCCTCTTCTGGCCTCTGCCGGCACTCTGCATACACATGTTCACCCATGGATGCATGTGTGTGTATGTGTGCGCTCACACACACAAAGCTAGATTTGGGAAAGGTGATACTTCAACAACAAAGCTGACTTGGGGAGATAAAAAGCCTTTAGAGAGCACATTTGTGTTTATTTATTTTTCCTCATTGTGTTTTAGAGACCAGACACTTTTTCTACATGATACTGATTTGGGTCAGGTGGGTAGCTCAGTGGGTAGAGTACTCATCTAGCCTGTGAGGGAAGAGAGTCTTGGTTTTGAGCCTAAGCTCCACAGAACAATGGTAACAGCAGATATTGCCAATTTAAAACCTGAAAACATTGTGTGAAGAATCCATTATATACGATTTCTGCTTAGAAAATAGTAAGACCATCCATACCTGGGCCGTGCGGGAGAGCTGGCCCTGCCCCTCACTAGCTGCCAGCACAGGAGAGCTGTCAGGCTGACCAACTCAGCTATCATTCAGACCCAGATCCAGGGCTTTGAGCTGGTCCACCTGAACCATCTACCCCACCTATGAGCTGCTGGAGCATGGGAAGGAGTGGGTCTTGCAGAACCAAAGCTATGGGATCTCCAAAACACAGAACAACAGGATAGCTGAGAGAAGTCCTAATGGGGATCCAGTATTGATAGAGTAGCAGAAGCCAGAGACCTTGAACCAGACCAGTGGCTCATTGCAATGCACATTTGCAAGTAAAGCTGTATGGACCATAGGGCATGCTGTGTAACACACCATGGCACACTGCATCTTCCATGGCTATGGTGAGATGCTTATATATTTTTTAAACTTTTTATCTTCTTTTGGGCATGAGGTTACAAGACTGGAGGGCAGATATGGAAGGATGGGGGAATGAGTGGGATTGGAGTACATGATGTGAAATTCATACAGAATCAATAAAAATTGTGTGTCTGTGTATGTGTGGCGGGGTAGGGGTGGGGGAGAAAATAGTGAGACCTCTGAAAAGGCAAGCCACTATTTGTAAATGCTTTTCACAGGTATATTTTACAGATGATCATGGCAATATGTATTTTGTTATGCACAGAATGAAGACCATTATGAAAAAAGTCCTCTGGTGCATTCTGATATTCAAATGCTGAGCAGAAACCAGGAGAAGGTGTCAGGGAAGGGAATCCTGGCTGGTGTGGAGACAGAGAGCTAGGTAGGAATACAAGTGGCCTGGGATCTTGTTCAGGTTTGACTGATTCTACACAGAGGCCATTTAAGACCCTCTCTGGAGTTTACCTGCTGACCTTTAAACAGCATGGGTCTGGGCTGGTGAGATGGCACAGCAGGTTTAGGGACTTGGCACCAAGCCTGACCATCTGACAACCCAAGTTTGATCCCTAGGACCCATGTGGTAGGAAGAGAGAGCCACCTTGGAAGTTGATCTCTGACCTCTGTTCATGAGACAAAATAAATAAATAAAAGCTGAGAGAGGAGGGTGTCTAGGGGCTGCAGAGATGGTTCAGACTACTTGTTACTCTGGCAGAGGACCTACATTCGGTTCCCAGCCCCGTGACATCACAGCTGCCTATAACTTCTATTCTAAGGGAGGGTCTAACACCCTCTTCTGGCCTCCTCTGGTACCAGGCATGCACATGGTACACAGGTAAAATATACACATAAAAACATTTAAAAATAAAAGATTGATATGGACATCAGATCCCTGAGATTTCTCAGTGTAAAAGGCTGTTGAAAGAGTATTTTCAGAGATGGTATAGTCGCCCTGGAGCTTCACTGGCAACCTGCCACTGCTGTGCCTGGGTTCCCATCCTTCCCTGCCATCTTGTTTTACTTATTGTTGTGCGATAAAGACCATGACCAAAGCAATTTGAAGAAAGGGTTTATTCAGCTTCCTTGTCCCAATCACAGTGGGAATCTGGGGGCAGCAACTGAAGCAGAGACCATGTAAAAATAATTGTTAACTGGCCCGCTCTCCATGGTTAGCTCAACTTGCTTTCTTAAACCACCCAGGACCATCTGCCGGGAGGGGAGGGGTGTGCTGATCGTGTCCTGTCCCCATCAATTATTTATCAAGAACAGACTTGCCTACAGGCCTGTCTGATGGAGGATTTTCTCAGGTGAGATTCCCTCTTCCCACATGACTCCCGCTTGTGTTTGGTTAACAAAAAACTAACCAGGACACCTTTTCAACTGATTCAGGAAAGGAAGGAAGGTATGTAGGGATTAAGAGGAAGAAAAAATGGTAATAGCCAGTGAGAGAGTCCAACGAGGTGCCTCAGAGTGGGAAGATGGACACACACATGCTTTAGAGACACCGTACAGAGAAGGGCTGGGGATCAGAGGGAAAAACATTAAACTTAACTTTGTTTATCATATAAATAGTAGCTGATGTTCACAAGCCTGGCCCCTGCTGAATGTGTCCTCTGTATCTTTTTAGTCCATTTTCAGGCCTCTCTCTTTACAGTGTGATACTTAGTCTCACAAAATTCATTAACTGGGCTAGCATTGCAGTATTAGTTATCTGTTACTGCATGGTGAAGAAATACCTGCTAGAAGCCGGGCAGTGGTGGCGCACGCCTTTAATCCCAGCACTTGGGAGTCAGAGGCAGGTGGATTTCTGGGTTCGAGGCCAACCTGGTCTACAGAGTGAGTTCTAGGACAGTCAGGGCTATCCAGAGAAACCCTGTCTCAAAAAACCAAACCAAACCAAACCAAACCAAACAAAACAAAACAAAAAAACCAAGAAATATCTGCGAGAAGCAACTCCAGGGAGAAAAGGCCTGCTGCTCATTATGAAAGGAAAGGCATGAGGATTGGGGATCTCTCCCCATGGCAACAGGAGCTGGTGGCAAGGCTTGTCCTGTCTCAGCAGATCTGGAAATAGAACCAGAGGAGGGCTATAACTCTCAAAGACATACCCCTAATCGTGTTTGTCCATTAACTATGCCCACAAAGGGTCTACAGGGAACCAAGTTTGCCAATAGGTGAGCCGGGGGCACAATTCACATTCAAACTATAACAATCACAGTTGGGTTTTTTTTTTTGTTTGTTTGTTTGGTTTTGGTTTATTGAGACAGGGTTTCTCTGTGTAGCTCTGGCTGTCATGGAACTCACTCTGTAGACCAGGCTGGCCTCAAACTCAGAAATCTGCCTGCCTCTACCTCCTAAGTGCTGGGACTAAAGGCGTGCGCCACCATCTCCTGGCTAACAATCACAGTTGTTAAGAAGCAGGATTTCAGGTTGAACGCCTGACACCAGAGTGAGTGTTCATGAACACTGTCTTCCTGCTAGCCAAAAGCCAAGCTCCTGGTCCAGGCAATGCCGCTATTGTACTCAATTCCCATTTAACCTGATCTCAGGGCTGATCTGTCACCTCTTATAACAGGCAGCCAGTCACCAGACAGACAGGCAGGCACCTATCTTATACTCATGAATCCCCGATGACATTTAGGAAGTCTAGGTAACGAATATTAATAATAATGTGTGGGTGTTGGCATCCAGGGAGAGTCTCTATAGCCAGTTGATTAACTCCATCTTAATCTAATGGTGAAGTTAACTCTTGCCCTGGGTGTAAGATCATCCCTGCGCTCCCCCACAGATGACCACTGATTGCTGAGGTTTATGTGGAAAGAACACATAAATGAGGGTATGTGATGATCCCCAGCCAACTGCATCACATTTTCTTAGCATCAAAAAAACCAGTAAGCCTCATTATCAGAGACCTGTAGGTATCTAATTACCAGTTATGGTGGAAGGTCACAGAGCTGTGATGCGATATGTTCATTAGGGCTTTTCAGCTGCTGGTCCTGGCCTTGACATTTCAGCTGCTGGCTTGTGAGAGCCTTGGGAAGGATGCGACAGTCTCCAAGAGCGTGTGCCTTCCCTGACTCTCGCCTGTTTCAATGTGGGGATATTCTATGTGTTTCCTAATTAATCAGACTCAGGTTAAATTCTACGTTGTAGCAGTCTCTCTTGTAAAGAAGAGTCACAGTCTGGAGTATTGTGTGGCTCTGGAGAGGGGGAGTGGGGAGGGGTTGGGGGACGCACTATCCTAAGGCTCGGAATATGGTAGGTGATCGCTCACTGCAAATTCTTTATAGCCATTGGCCACGAAGAGTCTTAGTAAGCTTTTCTTGAATAATGATTATTTGCTCACAGCTCTCCAACCTAAACTGGGCTTAGCTGGGTGTTTCTTCTGTTGGTCCCATGGGCCCACAGCTACAGCCCCGAGCCCCTCCCCATGCTTTTATCATTCTCACCCGGTGGGCTTGAACTGGGGCTGGAAATCCAAGATGGCTTCTCTTAACATGTCGGATATCTGGCAAAGCTGGTTGGAATAGTTAGGCCTGGGTTCTCTCTCTCTCTCTCCCTCTCTCTCTCTCTCTCTCTCTCTTTTCTTTTGACCCTTAGCCAACAAGGTCATCTTGTGTAGGTGTTTAGTGTACAGCCGTATGGGGTCCTCCATCAGAAAGGACCTGGCTTGGTTTAATGTCCTAAGTGGGTTGTGTTTTTTTTTTTATTGTTGTTTTGTTGTTGTTGTTTTTTTTGGTCAACCTGACAGAAGCTAGGGTCATCTGGGAAGAGGCTCTTCAGTTGAGAAGATTCCTGCACCAAATTGCCAGTAGGCAAGTCTGTAGGGCGTTTTCTTGATTGCTAATAGTTACAGGAGGGTCTAGCCCAGAGCAAGCTCACCCTTGACCAGGTTGACCTGGATTGGAATAGAAAGGAGGCTGAGCAAGACGGTAAGCAGTTCTCCAGGTAAGCAGTTCTCCAGGTAAGCAGTTCTCCAGTTTCTGCCGCAGTCCCAGGCTTCTGCCTTGAGCTCCTGGCCTGACTTCACTCAGGAAGGGGGTGTGACCTGAGGGTTGTAAGAGAAAAGAAACCCTTCCTTCCCCAACTTGTTTTTGGTCAGTGGTATTTTAGCAACAGAAATCCGGAGACAGCAATGCCTTCAAATTGTTAATTTTCAAACAAGGCATTCTATATTTCTATTTTCTTCTGAGGCCTCAAATGACTTTAGCAGTCTTTATAGGCAAATCTCTTTCCTGCATGTAGAGCTGTCAGATGCCTTAGACACTTGCCTGGAACCCGTACAGTGTCACCTGACTGCACTCTACAGGTCAAGGCAGTTTACAAAGACCACCCTGACTCAAGGCAGGAGCAGGCAAATGTTTGCAGTCATCACCTCTGGTTTCTTACTCCCAGAATCCCAGGAGCTGCAGACCCTAAGAGAGCTAGAGAGATCTTTGGTGCCAACCACTATGTATGTCCCCTCTCCAAGCTACCTCATAAACAGGGATTTATGGCAGATGGTGAAATATGGTCTGGAAATGTGGTGTAACCACCTTTCAAACACATCTCAGGAAAGTGGAAAGACATTGACACTCAGGACCCAGGACCACATCTTACTGTTGGAGGTCATGTTGGCCAGCCAGCCACGGCTTTGGGTGGGAGAACTGGTCTATCAGAAAAGCAGCTGCCTCTTCTAAGACCGTGGGTAAGGTGGTTGTCTACACACAGCTGTGAGTAAATTGGGCCACATGGCGTGATGGAAAAGCTTCTCTTTATTTACCAGTCATTTAAGTGCCCGTAATTACGTGCAGCACAATGTTTGCACCTGTAGGGATATAACTGTGGCCCTAGGAGAGAGGGCTTGCTTCTTTCAAGTCACGTAAGGGTGTGTCTTGTTAATTCTGGTTAAAGTGGGAATTGGAGATTAAGGGGAACAGGACGTTGATTCATGCTGTTCCTTGGGCCTGGGGTCTTGGTCCCAGTTGTTGCTGGCTGGCTTACAATGTAACCCCACGTGCTTACAACACCAGTGTATCACAGAGGGTCAGAAAACATTCCTCCACTGAAAGGCCAAATAACTCTAAGGGATAGCTGAATGAAGACGGGCCATTAACTGATTAGTTCTACTCTCTTGATTTGGTTCCATTCCGGGAAGGAGGATGACAGATTCGGGTCCTCTGGAGGAGAGATTCCTACATGGATACCCTATCTCTTGACCCTGTCCTCAGCGTGCCTTCTCTTCTCAACTCCAAGGTCTCTTTTGTTGTTTTTCCAGACAGGGTTTCTCTATGTAGTTCTGTGCCCTGGATCTCAGTTTGGAAGCCAGGCTGGCCACAATGGCATTTGCTGCCACCACCACCACCACTACCATCACCATCACCATCACCAGCACCATCAGCAGCACCAGCACCATCATCACCACCATCACCACCAGCACCAGCACCAGCACCACCAGCACCAGCACCAGCACCAGCACCAGCAC
>NW_022196904.1:156488050-156512720 GCF_008632895.1 Mastomys coucha | reverse complement strand
CCACCAGCACCAGCACCAGCACCACCAGCACCAGCACCAGCACCAGCACCAACACCAGCATCACCACCACGGCTCCTCCATGTTTTTGACCATCCCCCTTCTTCCACGCCCTCAGTCTGCCTCCGGAGCCCCCCACCCTGTCTTTTTCCCTCAGTGCCCAGCGCCCCCTCTCTTTCCCTCTTGGTCTCTTCACTGTCCAGCACTTTTCCCAACCAAACCTCTACCTCTTGGGGGGGGGGGGGGGGGCGGGGCCTCTCTTGGGTCATGGTGGGCTCTTGTTCCCTTCTTGTGGGACAGACTTTGACCTCTGGCTGTCACCTGGATCCTGGGTGCACGCAAGCCTGCTTGGGGTGGAGGTTCTCCTCTGGTGTCCTCACTAGCCCCTTCCTCACACTTCTTTTCACCCTTTCATTCCAAGCACACATCTAGTTAAACCGTCTGAATTCCCGCCTGGAGGGGCCACGAGAAGAAATGTTAGGACCACACTCACTTGCCAAGGCTTTAACTTTAATTCCTATATTGACTTCAATGTAAGAATTCCTTTAATTCCTACATTGACTTCAATTTCTGAAGTTTCCCAACTATGGTTTTAAATGCTTTCTTGACCAAAGAGGCCTGATGAGGTGGGGGAGGGGGAAAGGTGGAAGGCTGTTTCCCTTTTTAAATTTCCAGTCACTCTCTAAAACACAGGCTGCAATGCTTTTCCGCCTCCAAAACCTGCTCAGAACCACTCTGCGCATGGCCACTAGGACCCCTCACCTGAGTTGCTAAACTTTTAAACCTGCTATTGCCACGGAGTCCTTGGTTCAGTTCTCGGTGGATCAGAGCCATTGAGTTTCTTATCAAGTGCTGTATTCCACGCAATCCTCTTTAGAAACCTTTTGCTTAATAAGCTCAGCCCAGAGGCATACACAGCCTCAACTGCAAACTAGGCGTCCAGGAGTGCCCCCGGGGGAAGGCTGCACACAAAGCCCGACTTCAGACCAGCAGGGTTAACTTTAATTATTGCAAATCTGTCATGGCTGCCAAGTCCTCCCTTGTGTTCCTATTATTATCTGGGAACCTTGCCGGCCAGTGGCTTTGTTTCAAGTGGAAGTCTCTGGGCTTTGATTCCCTCAGGGGGCGCTTCCAGCCGAGGTGAATGCAGGTGGGCCTATGCAGTAGTGTATTTACTTCCCGGGGAGCTGGCGGTGCGCAGGGAGGCATGCAAGTGGGTCTGGAGGGGTTCCAGGTCTGTATACAATACATCCTCAGCGGTCCTGTTCTTACCCTTCCTTCTTCCTTCTGCCCAGAGGACCTTGTTAGCCTTGGCCAGGTTATGAAAGCTGGCAAGGCAAGTGGGACAGGCTAAGCATTTGTTTTCTGGTAAGTCAGGCCTCTGTCCTGCCGGCACCTTTGGCCTCGTTTTGTTCAAGGTTACCAGCGGCACCGGATGTGTGCGTGGGGTGGCGTCTAAACTTTCTCTAGGTGATGGCTTTTAATAGAGTTACCTTAGGTTTTGGGTAGCGCTTTTGCGTTTCCAAAACTGGTTCTCATGCATTCGTTATCTCATTGGATTTCCGCAGGCTGGAAGGAGGGTTCCTCTTTCATGGTGAAAAATTTCCAAAGCTCAGATCCATAAGCAAGTTGGTCAGCTTTGCAGGATTACCGAATAGAGAACAAGGTCATCGGCTCCATAGCCCAAAGACTTTTCCGTGCTCACGCAGACATTGTAATGTCTCACTAGTAACCCGAAGTTTGTTGGGTAAAGGGACAGTTTGTTATCTGTGATGTCATCTCTGCAGAAAAGAGGTGGTAAGGGGCTGGTTTTCCCTCTGCGTCTTTCAAGGTTGTAACTTTTGAGAATCGCCGGCCCCTCCCCCCCACCTTTGCTCCCAGTGTGTTCCCAAGGGAAACATAGTAAAAAGGTGACAACCATTTAGCTCTTAGGCTAACGTCACCCGTGTCCTCCTCCAGGACTGGAGAGATTGCTCCAGTTAGGTTAAGAATACTTTTCTCTTGCACAGGGTGTGAGTTCAGTTCCCAGAAACCACATGGTGGCCTGCAGCTATGCATGACTCAGTCCTGGGAGATCTAATGACCTCGCTTGATCTCTGCAGGTACCAGGCACACACATACACGAAAGCAAAATGCTCATTCACATAAAATAATTTTTTCTTTTTTTTTGGTTTATCGAGACAGGGTTTCTCTGTGTAGCCCTGGCTGTCCTGGAACTCACTCTGTAGACTAGGCTAGCCTCAAACTCAGAAATCCGCCTGCCTCTGTCTCCCAAGTGCTGGGATTAAAGGCGTGCACCACCACCGCCCGGCCATAAAATAAGTTTTTAAAAAACAAAAAGTACTCCTCCAAGTAGGAACTGGGGTGGGATCAGCAACATGCCATGAGTAATGTTCCCACGGAGGACCTGGGACAGGAAATGGCTGCTACTAGCATGGGGTTTTCAACCAAGGCTGAGCTGCATTCCTCTTCTAACTTCAGAACTAAAGACTTTATAACTATCCAATATTTTGCTTTTTAACCAGGCTCTGGGAGGCTGGGATTTAAAATGATTAAAGATAGGATATGGGGTAGTTCAGAGAAAAAAGTAAGAAAGGAAATTTTTTCTTTTTTTTTTTTTAATTTTTTTAAAATTTATTTTATGGGTATGAGTACACTGTAGCTATACATATGGCTGTGAGCTATCATGTGTGTGGCTGCTGGGAATTGAACTCAGGACTTCTACCAGCCCCGCTTGCTCTGCGTAATTCACTGTAGCTGTCTTCAGATGCACCAGAAGAGGGCGTCAGATTTTTATTACAGGTGGTTGTGAGCCACCATGTGGTTGCTGGGATTTGAACTCAGGACCTTCGGAAGAGCAGTCAGTGCTCTTACCCACTGAGCCATCTCACCAGCCCATTTTTTTTTTCTTTTCCTTTTCTTCAAGGCTCCCTGTGTAGCTCTGGCTGTCTTGGAACTCACTCTGTAGACCAAACTGGCCTCAAACTTAGAGATCCACCTGCCTCTCAAGTACTGGGATTAAAGGTATGTGCCACCACTACCTGGCAGGAAAGTAAATCTTAATTCTCCTGCATGCATAGGGAGGCATGGGTAGGCTGGTAAATGGGAAGCTCCTCTGGGGCCAATAGATGCGATTGCTTCTTCTCTCTTAGGCCCTTTTTATCCCAAAGCTACACAAAATGAAGTCTGGCAGCAGCCAGCCCCTTGAACCATCTGATCTGTTATTTCGGTCTCCTCAGACATTTGTTGACTGCTCACTATGATTCAGACGCTTAGGAATCCAGTGCTGAGGAAGCACTGAGATTTTGATGTTTGCTGTGTTCTCCTTAAATCTTTTATCCCGTTTCCCTGTTGACTGCTTTTCTCCCATTCCGGGCTCACCTCTAGTTCTCTAATTCTGATGATTTGCATAATTTTTTTTTTTTTAATGGCAACTCACTGCAATAGATGAGTTTCTGATATAACGACCCCTTCCCATCTTTTCCAGTTCCCATTCTTTTTCAGGACAGGGACCCCCCCCCCATCTTCATTCATCAATTCTGCATGACCCCCCTTAGGGCCCTTCTTGCCAGGCCAGTGATTGTAGAGCTATATGAATCCCATGGAAATGCTGGCCTTCTGATTGCATTTGCTTTAAAAAAGAATGTCCTGTTAGTGAGTCCTCTGACTTAACTGCTTTTTCTTTTTTCCCCCCTGACTCCCTGATGACTACTGGTTTCTTTGGGGATATCTGTGTTCTGTGATGAGACTGACCTCACTTCTAGCTCAAAGAGAAGCCATTTCAGTTAGTGTGAACTCAAGGAATCGAACTGAGAATTCTGGGACCAAGGGGTTCTCTTCTTTGCAGGGCTTGGTGACTTGAGGTTGTGAGGCTCCAAGCTTCATCATGATGAAACTTTTAGGGACCACTGTTGGCAAAACCCAAGGGGAATATGAACAATGGACCCAGGATGTGCTATGGATTCGGAATAAAACTGTGTCTGAATCAATCCTACCACTGAACCAGTGTATGGAACAAGCCAATGAACTCTAATACCTACTTTTGTTCTTGTTTGAGACAGGGTCTGGCTATATGGCTCTGGTTGGCTTAGAATTCACAGAGCTCCACCCGCCTCTGCCTCCTAAGTGCCGGAATGAAAGGAACGCTAGAACGCTAGACTATGCCCAGCCCTAAAACAGAGTTTTGAAAATATCTATTTGAAATTTTCTGCTCCTTAAAAAAGCTTACCGAGTCAGATATATCTGTAGCCCAGGATTCCGCATGGTATTCCGCAGTATCTGCTCCCTGACACCCATTACTAGGTTGTAGGTATTCCTTGGTGTTGGTCACCTTTGTATTCAGGGAGGGACTGGCCATCCTGAGCAGCAAGTAGCTTTCTTTACCTTTTTCCCAGACAGATGACAAATATGTGTATTGTTGTGATTTTTAAATATGTTTTCATTTTTTTGGGGGGGGGTTGGTTTTTTGAGACAGGATTTCTCTGTATAGCCTTGGCTCTCCTGGAACTCACTCTGCTGACCAGGCTGGCCTCGAACTCAGAAATCCACCTGCCTCTGCATCCCAAGTGCTGGGATTAAAGGCATGCGCACCACTGCCGGTCAAAGATCAAGGTTTTTTTTGTTTTTTGTTTTTTTCAAGACAGGGTTTCTCTGTATAGCCCTGGCTGTCCTGGAACTCACTCTGTAGACCAGGCTGGCTTAAACTTTTTTTTTTTAAAGATTTATTTTATTTATTTTATGTGTATGAGTACACTGTAGCTGTACAGATGGCTGTGAGCAATCATGTGTGTGGCTGCTGGGAATTGAACTCAGGACCTTTGCCAGCCCCGGTCGCTCCGGTGTAATTTGCTGCAGCTGTTTTCAGACGCACCAGAAGGGGACGTCCGATCTCATTATGGGTGGTTGTGAGCCACCATGTGGTTGCTGGGATCCAAACTCAGGACCTTCGGAAGAGCAATCAGTGCTCTTACCTGCTGAGCCATCTCGCCAGCCCTGGCCTAAACTTTTTTATGTTTAAAAAATTATTTGAGGTGGGATGCTTGAGATGGCTCAGAGGTTAAGTGTGTGTGCTGCTCCTGCAGAGGACCTGGGGTTATTTCCCAGTGTTCACTGGGAACTCCTAACCACCTGGAACTCCAGCTCCAGGGGAACCTGATGCTTCTAACCTGAGCTCACATACTCATGGGATATGCTCTTCTCACATACACACAATTGAAAACAAATATTAATAAAACAAAAACACACAAAAAAACCAAAACCAACTTTGCCATGCCCATTGAGGAGGTAGAGATGAACTGCTTTCTCCCTGAACTTGATTTGCTGAACTTGGTTTGCTTTTAGAGACTAGAATATGGAGGAACAGAGGGATGCATGACTTCATTATAAAAGACATTCCTGTTTTTGCCTTTCAGTGCACATGTTCCTGAGGGAAATCAACTCCATAAAAATGGTCAAGTCCCCTAGGGAAAGGACCAGTGGGAGAAAACCCAAGGCCACCCACCATAACCAGCCTCAGCTTTCCAGAGCTAAGAATGAGCCAGGAGGCGGCTCAGGTAAGAACTACTGTGGCCAAGCTCTTGAAGACACCACGTGCAAAACTCCAAAACTGCTCAGGTTAGCCAGAGTGCCCAACTTATGAGCTAGCTACTAATCCCAGTCAGGTGCATACAAGTGTTCACATTTACATCCTTAGGTGCAGTGACATGTGTTCTCTGAAGGAGGGAGAATGAAACATTTCAGGGGATTCCATCTGAGTTTTTCTTTGGGGCAGTGCTTCTCAACCTGTGGGTGGAGACCCTTTTGTGGGTTAACCAACCCTTTCTTTCATAAGGGTCATGTATCAGATATCCTGCATATCAGATATTTAAAATTCATAACAGTAGCAAAATTATAGCTATGAAGTAGCGACAAAATGGTTAAGGGTCAACACAACATGAGGAATTGTCCTAAAGGGTCCCAACCTTAGAAAGATTCAGAAGCGCTGTTCTAGGGCTTGTCCAAAACAAAAGGGCTGTCACGGACAGTCAGGAGTCTTGTTTTCAGAAGGTACCTTATTTGCGCCAGGCCTAGGAATGGCTAAAATGCCTCTCTCCCCTAACTCCATGTATTTAGAATACATATTCAGATTAAGGGCCAAACAACGTCTTTGTTTATGCTAGTTTAAATAAGTGCAGCCAGCAAGCCATTATTTTTTCCAATGTCTTCCTTCAAAATAAGGTTATTCATGTCCGATGGTATGTGTGAACATTTCAGGATTGACAACTGAGAATTCTACCCCGACCAGAAAGATTAGACACTGCTAAGGGCCACTCTGGAAGGCACTGCTTGACTAGGGCCATTCCAACCAGGGTCTCCAAAGCTTCATAGCACTTGAGTTGTCAGAGTCACAAACAGCAGTGGCACAGGCAAGCATTTTGCTATTTTATTTATTTATTTATTTATTTATTTATTTATTTTTGAGACATGGTCTCATTGTGTAGATCTGGCTGTCCTAGAACTTGCTCTGTAGACTAGGCTGGCCTTAAACTTAGAGATTCACCTGTCTCTGTCTTTCGAGTGCTGGGAATAAAGGTGTACATCAATAACCCCATTTGTTTATCATTCTTTTTTTGTTTGTTTGTTTTTCGAGACAGGGTTTCTCTGTGTAGCCCTGGCTGTCCTGGAATTCACTCTGTAGACCAGGCTGGCCTCGAACTCAGAAATCCACCTGCTTCTGCCTCTGCCTCCCAAGTGCTGGGATTAAAGGCATGCGCCACCACCACCCGGCTCCTTGTCATTCTTATTCCATCTTTAGTATTAGTTAGGGTCATGAGTTGTACGAAAATATATAATTTAATTCTCAAATCATAGCTTTGTTTTTCTTTTTCCTAAAATTTACCATAAAAAGAATCAAAAGCATATATTTTGTAGCACACAGAAGACACAACGTTCTGGAATGAAGGCAGAGATATTAGCCTTGTATAAAAACCACCTTATCCCAGAGAAAAAGGAGGCAGTGAGAGCAAGGGTACAGGAAACCAGCAAATGTCCTGGGAGAACGGCTCCCACTCCAGAGAATGTGCTGTCAGTGCTGTGTGGCCGGGTGGCCTGGACTGTCTGTCTCGTCCAACTGCCCCCTGGGTAAAGGTGAGCTCACTCGGCTTAACAGAAGCAACAATGCAGAAATAACTAGACGACACACGGTCCGGCAGCGCAGGAGAGGCTGGAGAGGCTGCGGAGTGACCCATCTATTCCCAGATTCCCGGGAGCACGAGGTGAGGCTTCCTGTAAGACTGTCTCTCACAGATGGATTGGAAAACACTTCACTTTCTGGAGTTTAATCTTTTCTTCTCACCAAAGGGATGAGTGAAATTCACTTGGAGCAGGCTGCTGGACGGTGCTCCACTCTTCCGGCCACCATTCGAGTTTATCTTAGGAATTCAAACATAGGTCAGAAGAAGTCCCGTTCTGGGAGGACAGTGGCCGGCCACTCAGCAGAGGCAGCTTAGACCTTGCTTGTACAGCACTGTGGAAAATACTTTAATAAATACAATTTACCCACCCCACCCCAGTCCCTGGCATGGCCAAAATGGCCCACAGTTCACTTGGGTATCATTCTGTGGTCATAGACCCCCAAGTTTCCGGAGCACTGGATGGGCAGGGACTGTGGAGTCAGTCTTGGGTGGCTGCTGTCGACGTACCAGCGAGTCCTTCCAGGTAGTGGGGCCCCAGTCATCACAGGCAAAGGTGTTTTTCTTTTTTTTCAGCTGCCCTGTGACAACTGGGTTTCACATTTCCTGAAACTAGACCTGTGGAAAGAGTCCCTGCAATGAGACAGAGGGAGAGAGAGAGAGAGAGAGAGAGAGAGAGAGAGAGAGAGAGAGAGAGAGAGAGAGAATACAGAAGGATTGATTAGCCTTTTAAAGAGATGGTTGGGAGAAAATTATGAACCAGAAAGCTACTGGTCTTGGGGAGCTTAGTAAATAAAAGAAGACCTGAGACCCATTCATACAGTTCACCCTCCCAAGCCCATAACCCCCACCACCACCACCCCAGCTACATTGGGTGGACTTGGAAATCCACTGGCACAAAGCCAATAATAAGGGGCTTGGAGAGGTCAGGGGAAGGTTTGGGCTGAGTGCAAACCACAGATTAGCTGGAGGCCTGCCTCCAGGCCCTCAGTGCATGCTGAGGTGTCTGCTTTCTGCCAAGCGCAGCTGAGCAAGCTGGATTTGTGGTGCCCCCCCCCATGATCTCTGATGCCCATAAAGAGTCTACGCTGGTCCCCCTTCTTACCTCTTCTGACTGTCAATCCTGAATATGGGCTTGTAGAGCTCTGGGATTTTCCGCTCAATCATGGGCCTGAGGCTGTCCCTCAGCTTGTTGTAGTTCTTCTTCAGTTCCTGCTGGTACTCCCGCTGCTCTGCAGTAATGAGCCGCCTGTTCTTCTCTACCGCCTCACCGCATCTGAGGGAGAGAGAGGGAGAGGAGGTGGCACATCCTCAGCGTTTGTGCTTTAGTGACAGGGAAAACAGTAACAATCAGTCTGCTATTGTCTAAATGTTTCCTTAAGAAGGCACAGAGCTCAAGCGCTGGCTGTCAGCTGATGGGCACTGGGGATGTGACTGCGTCATGGGGCTGTGGACCCCATCCACAGGCTAGTCCTTTGATAGGGTCCTAGTCTGATGGGCAACTGGGAAGAAGCAGGAGGCAGCACCTCAGTGAAGGGAGTGAGTCCTTGAGATGACCTTGGGAGTACATCTTGTCTTCAGCCTCATCATCCCCCCCCCCCCTTTTTTTTATACCCTGGCCACTGTGAGACGAACAGCTGAAAACAAACTCCCGACCATGCTGTCCTGCCGAAGCAATGGATCCCAACTGATCATAGACTGAAACCCCAGAGACTATGAGCCAAGTAAATCTTTACTCCTGGCAAATGATTTCAGTCACCACGATGTAAAGTTTAGAACCACAACCTCTAATATGTGTGTGTGTGTGTGTGCTTGAGCAGTGTATATAAACATGTGTGATAGGCATATGCCTGTGCTAGCACTCACAGGTCAAAGGAGGACAGGAGGTAGCCCCCTCTATCATATCTGCCTTATCCCTTTGAGCAAGGTCTCTTACTGAGCCCAGGGATTATGATTTTTGCTGTGGCAGCCCAGCAAACCTTAGGGATACCAGTCTTTCAGTCTCCCCTTACCCTCATTACTGGGGCTATGGGAAGGTGTGGGACCATGCCCTGCTTGTTACAGGAGGGCTGGGATGGGAACTCAGGTCCTTATGTGTGTGCAGCAAGTGCACTTTCCCACTGAGCCATCACTGCTGCCCCACTAGGAGTGTTTTCAACCCCGGTGAGCTATCAGAGCTTTCAAGAAGTGGACGGTTAGGCCCTGCTTCAGAGTCAGAACTGTGGGATTCTGCCTAAACTGGCCGTTCAGCTCAGAGCCTTGAAGAAAGCTAATTTACTTGGGCTAATGGGCTTGGAAAAATGATGCCCAGAGAGGTGGAATACAAACTTGCTATGAGCACAAGGCCTTTAATGAGAAAGCTGTTTTGCAAAATTGAAATCTGATGTTTGTACCACACCAGGCATTAAACTAAGAACCATCCCTGATTATTTAACTCCTGAGGCATCAGGAACCTATAGAAAGTCCCCCCCCACCAACTTTCTTAGGGTACATGTCCAGCCCACAGGAGGGCAATTCCTGCCTAAGATGAGTTTGTGAGAGAAACGCCAAGCCCAAATTTACAGATTCAAAAAATGAGGAAAGTGTTGAGTAAGAAAGAGAGAGAAGCCATAAGCCCAGTGAGGCATGTGCCTTTCTTTAATCCTAGCACTGGGGAGGCAGAGGCACGAAGATCTCCAGGAGCTGGAGGGCAGCCAGGTCTACACAGGGAGACCCTGACCCCCCAAGAGAAAAGGAATAAGAGATAACAGAACAAAGTAAGAAAAAACTCAAACAAGTGAGGGTAGTCAGAGAACCCTCATCAGAACAACTCATCAAATAGTAACAGAGGAGAGATGGAGAGAAATCAATAAATAGGTTAACCACTGGGAACCAACAAGAATGGTAATGATAACTGCCCAGAGCTGGAAACAGGGCCGACGGCCCCACTGAACAGACTACAGCTCACCCCTCCATGGCAGAACTGCAGAGTGTTAACTTAACACAAAGAAAAATCCTCAAACCCTGTGCTTATCTGACTTTTGGGACCAAATAACTGCGTTCTGATTCGGCCTCAACTCCAGAAATCTTCCATCCATAACTGCTCCTCCAGGCATAGAGCACGGGGACAGAGCGTGTCCAAGGGAGTGGGGTAGGGTGAGCCAGAAGAGCAGAGAAGCTCACTGCACCAGATTACCGTTTTCTTGTTAGTCACTACAGGTGAGATGAAGGGCAAAGAGCTGTGCTTGTGCCCATGAGCAAGCATGTGTGTGCATGTGCGTGTTCGTGTGTGTGTATGCGCGAGCGTGCATAAGAAGCTGCACTTGGCTCAAATTTCTTCTTAGCACCCTAACTCAGCTATCCTTAGGGTGTGACAGGAGACCCAAGGTCACAGGGGTCATCCACTGCTAACTTGATTCCTAGAAACCTCATGCCATTTAACACTGTCTCCCCTGAAAGCATAGGGAACTGTTTCCACATACACCATGCACATCAAGTAAGTTCTTTTTTTTTTTTTTTTAAACCCAAACCCTCTTAAAAACCACCAAATTTACACTTTGTTGCCTGACTCTGAGGCATTGTATGCACTGCTGGGGCAGTGGCTACATATTCCTGTAAAGGTGCCTTGAATATGGCTATCTCTAATTCAAATACAAAAAGTAAAATTTAAGTCACTTAATCCTTCTAAAACTTATTTATTTTATTTTACTTAACCTCTTAAAGTCATTTATTTTTAATTGTGTGTGTGTGTGTGTGTGTGTACGTGTGTGCTTGCTTATACATACACATGACTTCAAGTGCCTGAAAGAGGCCAGAGGTGTTGGGTCTTTCTGGAGCTGGCTTTACTTGCCTTTGCCTCCCAAGTGCTAGGATTAAAATCATGTGCCACACCTGGCTTATGGCTTCGCTCTCTTTCTAACTCTGCACTTTCCTCATTTTTTGAATCTATAAGTTTGGCTTAGGTTCACAGTGGTGGCGCACACCTTTAATTCCAGCACTTGGGAGGCAGAGGCACGTGGATTTCTGAGTTCTAGGCCAGCCTGGTCTACAGAGTGAGTTCCAGGGCAGCCAGGGCTACACAGAGAAACCCTGTCTCGAAAAAACCAAAAACTGAAAACCAAAACCAAAACAGAAAAGTTTGGCTTGTCGTTTCTCTCACTAACTCATCTTAGGCAGGAATTGTCTCCTGTGTGGGTGGCTGTGCCCCCTAAGAAAGTGTGTGCTTGGAGTGGCAGGCAGTTGTGAGCAGTATGGGTGCTTGGGGCCAAACTCAGGTTTCTTGAAAAAGAACAGTACAGACATTTAACTGTGGAACCATCTTTCCAACCCCCCAAATCACTTAATACTTACAATTTGTTAATTGTATTTGTATGTGTGGTGTGTATGGTGTATGCACATGTGTATGCAGGTACATGTGTAGAAGCCAGAGGAAAACATCAGGATTTTTCTTGAGACAGGATCTCTCTCTCTTTTTTTTTTTTTTGGTTTTTCGAGACAGGGTTTCTCTGTATAGCCCTGGCTGTCCTGGAACTCACTCTGTAGACCAGGCTGACCTCAAACTCAGAAATCTGCCTGCCTCTTCTTCCCAAGTGCTGGGATTAAAGGTGTGCACCATCACCGCCTGGCCGAGACAGGGTCTCTTTACTGACTCTGGAACTTGGCTGGTGACCAGCAAACCCCATGCCATTGCCCTGTGTCTGCCCAACCCCTCTGCTGGGGTCATGAGTGCATGCACAGTGATGTTAAGGTTTTTATGTAGGTAGCAGGGATTTGAACTCAAGTCCTCGTGCTTGCACAACATGGGCTCTTATCCACTGAGCCATCTCCCAAGCCCCAAGTCTCTGTAGGAATGAGAACAATCAGATTAAGTGAGAGAAAATACAGAAACAACTGCAGTGCCTCCGATGGTCTTGTGAGTCCGGGAGAGGAGGGAGGAGATGTGTGACGTTTGTCTGTCTGCGTTTATGGGCCTTTCAGGCATTTCCTCTTAGGAAGGGCAGAGAAGACTTTGTCCTTACTTAGCAGCCATCGGAAGAGTGCCAAGAGGACAGAGTGCTGACTGCTGCATGCCAGGCTGCCAGGCCTTCCGGCCGAGTCTCGTCAGCTCCAGCTGAGTCAGAAGCCACTGTCCTGGGGCAGGGGAAGCCACTACAGACTTGGCCAAGGGCGTGTTAACAGAGCCATCCTTACAGGAAGACTGGCTGGGTCTCCTTGGAGCACTGGGATATCTACCAGCCTCTTGGGAAGCTGAGGAGACAGAGCTCACTGAAGGGGATGCCCAGCAGGAGGCCACCCCATCTGCCAGCGAGTCGCCTCTGCCACCTGGAAGCAAGCACTTGACACTGTTGTCCATGTTCTCAAACAGTGACAGCTTCCTCATTGGTCTTGGAAGCAAGCAATCGAGTGGGAGAGGGAAGCTTCAGCCACTGCTTTGAGGGGAACTTACATGTCCTCACACTCATTTTAAACATAAAGCTTGATGAGCTGCCATTTCTGACCTGTCTGGAATGAAGAAAAGGGAGGTTAACTGTGGTTGCTGGAAGCATTTTATCTATGGCCTTTCTACGTTAGGATGTCACCTCTCCACACCGGTGGGTGGGACAGAGTGTATGCTGGATCAGGTGGCAAGCGGGCATGGACAGCTGGTTCAGAACGGCTGTTTGAGCATACATGCCCAGCAGGGACTGGCTAGGGCACTTCAACTTCGTGGAGTCTTGGTGAGGGTTCACTGATGGGACTGAGCAATCCAGCAGAGGGACTTGGTGTGAACCCTAAAAGTGCCCCTTCTCTCAGCAAACTTCCTATTCTGTTGATATTCTTCTACCTAGGGCTAATGTGGCTCTCATTCTTCCCATCCTGGCCTGCTCTTGAGCTGGCCATGGAGGCAGTAGAACTGGCATTCCTGATTGAGTCTGACAGCCATGCCATCTTCCTGACAGTCATGGCTCCCTCTCACCATCATCTTTCTTCTTCCACCTGGATATTTGAGACAAATAGTAGGTGACATTTTTCCATAAAGCCTATCCCAGCCCATAATGGACCTGCCCTTTCTGATCTATGGATTCCTGTATCTGGAATGTTCTTAGAGTTCTCAGTACATGCTGCACACTGTGTTGCTACTCAGTAATGTAATGCTTCATCCTATCATCACTGACACAGGAATGCGCAGACCTAATACCCAGAGCAGACAACTCTTACTACACACCCAAGGGGCTCCGTGAGTCCAGCAAGGCCTGCCCATTGTAAGCCTTCAAGCATAATGAGTTTTAAATGAAAAGATACTGTGAAAAAAAGTCCTCCTAAATAATTAGCCAAATATTTTTCTAAAAACCTTTGCTACAAAAATATCTATTATTAAGCTGGGCATGACGGCACACACTTTTAATCCCAACACTCCAGAGCCAGAGGCAGGGGGATCTCTAAATTTGAGGATAGCTATTTAACACAAGGAGTCCCAGGCTAGTCAGAGGTACATCGTGGGACACTGTCTCAGAAAGAAGGAGTGAGTGAGGGAGAGAGAGACAGAGAGACAGAAAGAGAGAGAGACAGACAGACAGAGACAAAGACAGACAGAACAAAAGCCAATAAAGTACCATGTAGTAAAGAAAATGTACCTTGCGGCAGAATTGCTATCAAAAAGGATATACCAACATTACTAGATGCCATCTACTGTATATACCCATTTCCAAATATCTGTGCTTCATTGCAGGGAGAAGTGTTCTCACACAGCAAAGTTGGGCGTTTCTCCAGAAAGCTTGTGATGAGGCACTATTTCCACCTTCGCCCGACAGCAGCCCTCTAGGGTTGTCACTAAATTGGGCAAACTAACTTTTAGCCTCCTTTCTCCCTGCCCACCCTGCAAGACTATTCCTGTCCCTAGACGCTGCACCAAGGTTCTGGATATAAAGGCAGTTGGTACATTTGACATTTTTCTCTCTTATAAGTGAAGTGGTATCATACCCCATCTCATCATCATTTTCTTTCAGGGTCACTGAAGACTTGAGGGAACTCTCTGTGTTGCAGAAATCACACGCCTCTGCCCAAAGAGCCGTTTTCTTGTCTGGGCAGAAGCAGCTGCCCTTAAGGCCAGCTGCACACTCAGGAGGGCAGAGGAGGCTGGCCTCGCATGGGAACGTGTCTTTGCAAAAGCTCAGTTTTAGAACTTTCCCTAGTTTTAGGCTTCTAAAGTAAGCCACTGTATGATTTGCAGAACTACCTACTATAAAATGCAAACAGCTTGGACTTAGTGTGTCAGTGACTACTGGCCCAGACAGAAGCAGAGCTGGCCAAGAGTCAGAAGACCTGCTGTCACGCAACCCTGCTGCAACGCAACCCTGCTGCCAACTGGCTGTGTGGCCATCAGTAAATTCATCTCCCATCCCCAAACCTGCCATGCCTCGTGTGTAAGGCAGAGATGATGATATCTGCCTTGCAACACGACAGTGAGGTCCAGTGCCACGGCAGCCATGACACAGCCTGCACAAGAAGTGTTAGTTTCTTAGTGGTAGTACAGGCACTGTTGCTCTACTATCCTGGACCTTATTGTTCAGCGTGTGTGTGTGTGTGTGTGTGTGTATGTGTGTGTGTGTGTGTGTATGTGTGTGTGTGTGTACATCGCAAGCATCTATCAGGGTTCTTAAACCCGAGTAGATGATCTAGTAGCTCTGAGTGGTTGGGATGCGTTTCTTTTTGTTTTTGTAGCGGTGGGGATGCGTGTTGGGCCTCATGCGTGTTGGGCAAACAACTCCAGTATCGACCAGTGCTCCCACACTGCCACGCTCCAGTGTTCACCACCTCCCTTCTTACCGCATTATGAACTCCTTGAAGCATAACCTCAGCTTGTTGTGATGTCGGTAGAGCTTTGGGTCAGCTGGAATTTCAGCCAAGAACACTTGGGCCACCTCCAGTGGTCCCTGATGGAGAAAGCGAAACACAAGATGGACTTGGAATGAAAATTCAATTACTTGGGAGAGAGAGAATGTGGGGGAGGGCTCCTTACTTCGAACATTTAATTTTGTAGCTTGTTTCACTAAAACAAAAAGCTGAGGGAGGTCTTGAATTTCTCAGGAAATTGATTCCTGAGGAGGACCCAGAGCTTCGGGAGAATCCTGACTGGTCTAAGTGCATCTTCTCAATCCAGTGCTAACCCTACAGCTTTCCCTTCATACCACAAGGTAATGAATGTGACGGCAGCAAAGGCTACTACTGTGTGTGGCTCCTCTAAAGCAAGGGCTACCTCTTATCTATCCGAGCACATCTGCTTCTCTGGTGGCCCCAGCGGAAGAATCATTTAATGTAAACCATGGTTTGAGCCAGAGAATTCACAGGCCATCTGCAGTCTACGGCTGTGATAGAAAACAGCTTCTGTTGTCCTCACTGGATGGGGGCTCACAAAAGCAAAAGCAAAAAACCCTACTAATGTTTTTCTAACCTTGGACATATAATAGTCTTTCTCCTGCTTGCTACCTTTGATCTCCCTAAGTTGAACAGACTTAGAGTGTCTGCAGGGCATCCTCAGGTGGAGAAGGTGCTGGCTGGGAAGGACCATGGTTAGTGATTTTTTTGGGTGTGGTGATGCGAAGAGGCAGCATCAAGGGGCCCAGTAGACTGACAGCACGGACGGGGCTTGTCCTTCCATCAGAGACAGGCTTAGTTCCATGCCAAACTAGGGTGTGATGGCTAGAACAGGAATGGAAACACTAATCTTGTCAGAGTGGCCTGAGAACCCAGTCCCAGATCAATCCTGTTGGTAAGGCACTTGCTATGTCAGGAATACCTACCTGGTACTTAACCGAGGAGATAGATGGTCTGGGCTTTTTCTTATCTCCACATACACATTCTTAGAATTAGTCCAAAGCTCTGCATATGGCTCTACCTATCCTGGACACAAATCAGCTCTCTGCACCAGGACTCTAGTCCTGGGTCATATTGCCAGATCTGGTCCCAAATTGGAGACTCTGAGAAAATGGTATTCCTTAAATAGAGTCTACTCCCTTCTAGAACTTTCTAAAGGAAGATTGCATGTGGACTGATTCCTCATCAACTCCTAAGAAGAATGTAGACCACATGAACCAAAAAACAAGCCCTGGCCAAGCTGCCATTAGTGAGTGATCCCTGCTCACCTGATTTACAGTGGCTCCTACAGAGCCCTGCAGCACCATCTGCAGCATCTTCGCATCAGGGGGCTCCTGGTGAGTGGCCACGGCTAGCTGCAGGGTCTTCTTCTTCATATCTTCAATGGCAACTTCAATTGGAGTCAAAATGAACTGAACAGGAGACAACAGTGTAGTTACAGTCCCTGGCAAGCCTGGAGCTCTGACAGGGAGGCCACCTGGATTTGAAGCAGCAGCTAAGGAATGGCTTTCGGGGTACTTTGGAATAATCTGAACAGGTCACCTAGAGATGGGCTTCACGTTTCTTGAGTACCTACATGTTCAGCATCCATACATGAGTTTCTCCTTTAAACAAATGACTGTCTGTCCTTTTCATTTTATTGTAAAAGGGGAATTTATAAGATTAAGTAACACAAAGTGTATTAAGTACTAAGGTATGAATTTGATCATAGTTATTTCTATATCCAAAACCCAACTTCTTTCTACACGGCTAGGTTGTTTGTTTTGTTTTGTTTTTCCTATATTGAACAAGTTACTCAGATTACAAGGGGAAAGCATGGCGGCCACAATTTTCTCTCCCACCATCACGTAAGCTTTCACATCTTTTGTGCCCTTTCCAGCTCACTATGATGGTGACACCTCATGAAGAGGGTGCTAAGTTCTGGTTCAGGGTCGGGTCCTTCCTGAATGTGATGGGTCAAATCCTGTTTTCCCCCCAATTCACGTTTAAATGCCTAGCCTCCGGGAGCTCAGAAGGTAACCTTATATATAGGTAGTTGAGTTAAACTGGGTTTGTTAGGGAAGACCTAATTCACATAATTGGTGTCTTTAGGAGATGAGGAAATGAGGGCACATCGTGTATATAGCATGGATGAGATGAACAGACACTAGGAGAAGATGGCCTATGACGAGGCTAGAGGCAGGCCTGGGACAGATTCTCCCTCATCCCTCACAAGGAACCAACCTGCTAATTCCCTGAACTTGAGCTTCCGAGCCTCTAGAACTGTCAAGACAATACATTCTGTTGTTTATGCTATCCAGTTTGGGCCACTTTGTTACACAACCAGAGCAATGGAAAACACAGAGTAGCAGTTCTAGGGCATCATATATAGAGCTATAAGGACACTTTTATAAACAATGTATCTTGGTATTGTGCCTAGAATATCTCAGTGTTTAAAAGTCCAAAACAGTAAGCACCACACTGGATGCCTTCCCAACACTTTCTATCCACAGTCTCCAGGGCAAGCTTCTCTACCCTCTGTGACTCCTCCTCTCTGAGGAAGCTACATCACTCAACAGCGGTCTAGATGGCTGCTCTCCAGCCAGTTCAGCCCATGCAGCTCCTGCCCCATGGAGCCAATGGTTTCAAGTCCTCTACATGCTCACTGACTTGATTAGGCCTGTTAGAGTTGTTTTAATGAACAACGTATGAACTGATGAAGTAAGGGTGTGGAAAGAGAGCTGTTCCTATGAAGAGCAAGCTGGATGCTTGGGCGAGATGTCATGAAAGTGAGTTGCTATAAAAATTCCTGTCATATTAGGTATGCACAAGACAACTGTAAAAGAAGTTTTGGGCTAGGCTCATCAAGATGCAGAAGCCATCCGCTCACAGGTCAGTTCATAAGGGTTCTTAAGGCCTCATTCTGCATCGCAGAGAGCAGACTTGAACTGGGTGTGGTTTATACAAGAAAGACAATGTTGAGTTGTGATGAGTCAAGCCAGAATTAGAGAAGGCCGCAGTCCGGGATAAAGAGGTGGTGTACAAGTTAACACATTGGGATTTTAAGGAGAAAATGGAAGGTTGGTGCTATGCATAATTTTGAAGTTTGAGAGATCTTCTTGATAGATTCTATTAAAATGGGTTAAAGCCTTCCAATATGGCCTTTCTTGCCAACATTTTTATTAAGCGGTTGGAGCCAAGTGCCTCCTGCACAGCCACAGGAAGGATCTAGGGCCAGGAGCAGGTACAGCCACAGCTGTGCTCTTCCCACAGGGAGCACCACCAGTTCAGGGGGCTGCTTGTTTGAGTCCCTCTCCAGTAATTTATAAACGCCTGAAACACCTCCAGGCCTTTATATACTTTTTGTTTTCCACAGAAGGATGGGGCATAGTGTGAAGTATTTTGGTAAGCATGAATCTCTGAATCCAGTACCTAGCACTGAAGAAAAACACTGCATAAAATACAAAATTAAAATGCAGGCATTCATCTCTCCCTGGAAAGATGGTTCTGGACCTGTTCTCTCCAACTGTACTGAAATCTGAGGCTGCTCAGATGTTTGAATATGATGAAATATACCCCCAGATTCATGTACTGGGAGCCTGGTTTCCAACAGAAACATTTAACGTAACCTGTGGATGCATCTCTCATGAAGTGTAGAAGATGGGGCCTAGCTAGGTGGTATAGGTCCGTGGGAACACAGACCCTTGGAGCTGTATTTTTCCTTGGTCCCTTCTGTCTGTCAGCATTATTATCTGCTTCCTGGTTACTACGGTGTGGCTGAACAGCTCTGCCATGCCTTCTTCACCACAATGGATGAGACCTTGAAAACTGAGCTACGAGGAATCTGCCCCTAAGTTGTTTCCACCAGGCCTTTGGTCACAGCAGTGGGGAACACTCTATGGTGTAGCAGCAAATCCTTCAGACCCAATGGGCTGCTAAGACTGAGCATGCAACTGCTTTACTATATTTCTTCTTGTTTGTTTGTTTGTTAGAGACAGGGTTTCTCTCTGTGTAGCCCTTGGCTGTCCTGGAACTCTGAGGGCCAGGGTGACTTGAACCTGCCTCTGCCTCTCCAATGCTGGGATTAAAGGTGTGAGGCACCATGCTGGGCAACAGGTTCCTTTCTATCTGCTCAGAGAAGCTTAAATGTATGTGAAGCTTTTATTCTTTAAGGGGGAAATGACAAGGAGAACAATTCATATAGATTCTGTGTATATATAAAATTTCCCTTCAATATGCCCATTCAATAAAAAAGGCATGCTAACGGAACAGGAGTAGACAACTGGGACATACACTGCTGCCTCCACCCAGTGGCTCCAGAGAGCCTGCTGTCACTGGCTCAGGGGCCCCTGAAAGTAGCCTCGTGGCCAGAAGACAGTAGGAGGAACTGGAGCCACTGTGCTGTCTGACCTCACTCATCAAGGCCCCTAAGCTGAGTGTCTGACCTTTTTAGAAGCCTTGTTTCTCTTAGTCTTTGCTAGCTAGCCTGTGCTCAAAAATGATGCTTTTATTGTGGTAGGAGGGGGAAGGCCTAAGGAACCCTGGAGGGGTAAAGGTAATTCCCTGGATTCCTTTTTAGATGGCTTTGTTTTACATTCACCATTTAATAAAAGTCATGCTCTATTTAAAAAAAAAAAAGCCAATTCAAGGTTGGTTGATTCTATGGATACAAAACCTAAGAATATGAAGGGACAATTATATAGATATCTTATATAAGTTTATAATTAAAATAGAAACACTGTAACTAAATATGTAAACTATGCTATATAAACAACCTTAAAGAGCTAAATATTTAACACTTTTGTTTTTGTTTTTTTCCCGAGACAGGGTTTCTCTGTGTAGCTCTGGCTGTCCTGGAACTCACTCTGTAGACCAGGCTGGCCTCGAACTCAGAAATCCACCTGCCTCTTCCTCCTAAGTTCCAGGATTAAAGGCATGCACCACCACTGCCCGGTTTAACACTGTTTTGATAGGTATAACTAACTGAATGAGAATCCTTGGCCCCATGAGAGTGAGAAAATAACTTTGAGGCAATATTTGAAGGATATCTTTGCTCAGGCTAGACTCTACCACTCCATCTCCAGCCCTGGTTTATTCAAACAAGATCTTGCTAAATATTTTAGGTTGCCTTAGACTTGCTATGCAACCCAGGATGCTCTCAAACTCAAGATGCTCCTGCCTCAGCCTCTGGAGTACTGGGATTATAAGCATGTCCTCCCAGGGCTGGCACATGTGTTTCACTGGGTCTTACTATGTAGCGTTGGTTGGCTTGGAACTTGTTATATAAATAAGGCTGGCCTTGAATTCAGCATCTGCCCTTGAATCCTCAGTGCTGGGACTAAAGGTGAGCACCCCTGAGCCCAGCCCTTCTCTTTCCCTCCTTCCTTTTCTTTTTTCAGGTTTCCCTTCAGTCTCATGAGGTAGTGCTGGCGTGTAGGTCTGAGAGTTCATCCAGGCCCCCTTTCCCAGAGGTGTCCACTTCCCGTGGGCGGGGTGCGTTACCTCCTCTTTCTGGCTGACTCGGATCCTGGTCTTGATGTAGGGGAAGGCATGCATGGTGGTGAGCACGGTATTCCTGCGGTGTTGCTCGTGCAGCTCTCCCCGGGGCCTCCCCTCCAGGGTGAAGGGGGTGGTGTACATGAACCTCCGAAGGTTGAAATTCTTCTCGAAGTAGGTCACCCTGTCTTTCATCTCATACTCATCAAAGTAAGGCTCCACAAAAGTGATCTGTATGTAGGCCTGGGGGAAGGAAGAGGTGAGGAGACGGGAAGAGGTGAGCCACTCTGCCAAAGAGATGCATGGGGCCTTGGCAAGGCATGCTGGGACAGAGCCCAACACTCCTTTCCAATCTGGAAAACCACCAATGGCAAACACCTCAGGCTGGAGTTCAGAATCTGCCCTTTCTCCTCTCCACCCCTGGCAAAGAAAGGCCCTTGAGGCTGTGGAAGGGAACAGGCTAAAGGGAAGAGCCAGGTCCACCTGGGGCCCCTCTAGCACAGCGCAGTCATCCAAGTGCTGTCCCAAGGACGCAGATCTTCCTTTACTCAGCAGCCATAATGAGAGCCTGCTCTCTAGGTCGTGCAAATGCTTAGACGCAGGAAATGTATAGTAGCGAGTGTTTGCTAGGATGGAGTGGCTGGAATGTTCGAATGAGGACCAGGAGGGCAGGGCGCACGGCTGCTCTGAGAGCCAAGGCTCCTCGTGCAGCCAAATGCCGCCCGCACACCAGCCCCACTCGCACGTGTGTGCCCAGTACCTGTGTGGGCCTTTCCTTAGCTTGGTGTGCTTATTGCTGCCTTGAACCAGAGCAGCTGTGATCGCCCACATGAAGGAAGCGGGTAGGCTATTGTGGCGCGTTCCCTGCCGATGTCCACTTGCTGAGAGGAGGTGGAGTTGCTGCCCATAAATCACAGAGAGGGTTTCATGGTGGCGCAGGGGATTATGAGTGCCCATGCTCTGTAAATAACACCAATCAACTCATCGATTCACCAAGTTAGACTTGAAGAGAACCCTTTCTTTGCTCTGCTGTTGCCCTCGCTCTATGAGGTGAACAGAATCAGACTTCTCAGGAAAGTCACACAACACCAAGAGGAATGAATGAAATAATCAGCCTCAACAGGGCCATGCTTGAGGGCGCCGTTCTCAACCTGAGGGTCATGACCCCACTGGGGGTGTGGAACGACCCTTTCACTATCACAATTCATAACAGAAGCAAAATTATAGTTGTGAAGTAATTTTATGGTTGGGGTCATCACAATGTGAACTGTATTAAAGGGTCACAGCATTAGGACATTTGAGAACCACTGAGCTAGAGCAACATTGTTCATAATAAACGACTAGAAAAGAAAACGCCCAAGTGTCCCTCTAGTGGAGACACTAAGCAAAGTGTGGCACATCAACACAATGAATACTAAACATGAAAAGGCGGGAGTGATTTCAACTCTGTGAGTCATGGATGGGGTGGGCTGAGTAGAAGAAGCCAGCTTCAAAGGGCTGCATGTGCCACATACGCACCTCAAGAAAGGCAAGTCTACACAGATCGGGGACTACAGCTCAGCTTGGTGACCACTAAGGGCTGAATGTATTAGGGAGTGGTGGCAAAACAGACTGGGAAAACCTTTCAGAGGAACAGGGTGGTTTTCTACCTTGATTGTCAAGGTACTAAGTTATGTGTATGTATCAGAATGCATAAAATGACAAATCAGCGAATTACACACACACACACACACACACACACACACACACACGAGAGAGAGAGAGAGAGAGAGAGAGAGAAAGAGAGAGAGAGAGAGAGAGAGAGAGAGAGAGAGAGAGAGAGAAAGAAGGGGTGGGGTGGTTGTTAACAATGAAGAATTCTTTAAAAGCACAAGGAAAAGGATGGAAATGAGTAGTGTTTCAGGGTGGGACACTCACCCAGAGAGGAGGAAGGGCGGCTCGCTGACCTCACAGTGTAAATCACACAAATCACACTGAAATCTGGGTGTGACTCTGGGTTAGGATTCTCATTCCAAACTCCCAGCCTCCCCTGGGAAGTCTACAAGAGGGGAAGGCCCCAAAGCTAGGAAGGTTACTGGGGCTGTTCTGACCACTGGGCACACAGCCAACCTTATCTTCCAGGGACTTCAAACCTTTTTGTCTAATGCTTAGCATGACTGCCTCAGCTGGGGAACGTCTCTCGAGTAAGTGTTCGGACAAATGTAGAAAAACTTGTATTTGGCCAATCCCTCCCTATCAGGATCATCTTTCTGCAATCCTGGAAGACAGAACTTAGGGACCCACATGGAGAGGGCACTGAGGCCAGCCTTCCTCCCGACCTTGCATTCTGTGAATCCATTATTGTACAACTGCAATCAGAACTGTGGTACTGTTTTCAGGCCTTGAGCTTATCCTGATGAATTATCTAACCCAAGGGTGTCGTAAGAACTCCTAAATTTGTAGCCGGCTAGAAGCAGGGGCAGTGTGAGAGGTGTGAGGGCCCCAGCAGAGGCTCATGTTTGATACAAGGGCAGTCTTGAACTTGTGAAGTCACATGCTACAAGTGAGCTGTCAGCATTAGAACTGCACAGCCCTACCATCTCAGTGTGGGATGGAACACTGGTGTGGAACTGAGAACAACAAAGCCGGAGCGAGGCTCTGATCTTCCTCCATTACCACGGCAATCCTGAAAGTGGCTAGAAGGAATGCCTGTGGCCTAAAGAACGGGGCCACTAAGTATGGCCAGCCGCTGCATTTTTTTAGACATACACACATATATACACACAGGAACACACACGCATGCTCACATACACAGGTACACGCACATGCAGACACACACATGCACGCACACAGTTTGTATTTGTCACAAGTGTGCATGCATTTTTGGAGGCCAGAGAGGGAACTGATGCCATGCAGCGGGAGTTAAAGACTGACATGGGTGCAGGGAACCAAACGTGGGTCCTTTGCAAGAGCAGGAAGTACTCTTAACTGCTGAACGATCTCCCCAGGCCCAGAACTTGGAATTTTAAAACACGCTGTAAGTAGAGAGTTTAAACATTTTACAAAAATGCACCCGTGAGCCGTAGTAATGAAGGAGACTCGTGGGTGGAATCAGACCTCATGTTAGGGTAGCTGCTCCGCCATTAGCGTCATCTTGGAAAGTGGTCCAACCTTTCTGAGCCTCAACTTTCTTATCTTATAAAACAGAAACAACCAAACCGAGTCCTAAGGGCTGTAGGAGGATGACGAGAAATGATTTATGTAAACACAGAGCTGGTGTGTAGCCAGACTGAGATAACAGCAAGAGCCTGTCTCAGAAAAATCTGAATGGGAGGGGTGGGTAAAATGAGAACCCTGGCTTAGCTCCCCAGTACCCAGATAGAAGCCGCTGCATTGCACATGTACACCCCAATGCTGGGGTGGGGAGAGGTGGTAGGGACGGTAGATCCTGCTGTTTACTGGCCAAATAGGGAACCCCAGGTAGAAAAAAATAAGGTGGTTCATGATAGAGAAAGACACTTGATGCTAAACTCCAGCTTGCATATGTTGGCATGTATGGAAGAGTGAACCTGCAAACACACGTTACATACACTCCACTCATACATGTGTGTGCATCCTCCCCCCAAAAAATCCAAACCAAAACATGGTTACATTTGAAGGACTGGGGAGTCCAGACCCAGAATGCCATTTTCTCCTCTCAGGGTAGAGTCTGATGGCTGTTGTTAGGATATTTTCTCCATACCTTCTTAGGATCCAACTTGGTTTTATCCACAGGAGTAGAGTCTTTTATCACTTCCACAAACTCTGCACCAAAACACTGGCCATAAAATCCCTAGGGAAGAGAGGCCCAGGATATATAAAATTTATTTTGAAAGCTTGCAATTCTTTGGAACGAGCACAAGGCAGGATTTGTTGGTTATTGATAGTCCCCCTGAGCTAAGAAGCAAACCTAAGCACTTCCTAAACCAGAAATAAAAGTCTAAGGAGGTTCGGCATACTTAAATACCTAGGCATTCCCTTACAGTACTGATTCGTGCTCTCAAATTCAGCCAGTGTCATCTGATTTCTAGAGGCAGCTCCATAGGTAGGGCATGATTTACAGCTTGCATTTTGTACCCTGAAAATTTGGAGGGGCCAGACTTCCCATAATGTGACAAGCCATAGTGTGCAGGAGACAAGAAACACACTTCTAATCTTTCTTTGTTTTTTTTTTTTTT
>NW_022196904.1:156469537-156487970 GCF_008632895.1 Mastomys coucha | reverse complement strand
TCAGAAATCCATCTGCCTCTGCCTCCCAAGTGCTGGGATTAAAGGTGTGTGCCACCACCACCCGGCCACACTTCTAATCTTAAGCAGAGAATACAATATTAGGGAGTTAAGAGCCTGGGCCAATGGCTAGTTTTCCTTTTTGTGAAGTGAGTGACTTTGGGCAAGCGACCCAAGCTGACTAGGCTACAGCTACTCAGAGTTGAGTCTTCTTGCCTTATTTGACAGGACTCAATAGCACAAGAAACAATTGGGCAACACAAGGTTTTATGCTTTCCAGTCACAAGAGGGGACACAGTCAAAGCATGGCATGGCAGCGTAAGTAGGGAGGAGTTCATAGTTAGATGCCAGCTCTTCATAGGACTCTGGTCTCTCGGCCTGAGAGGGCTCTTACATTTGTTCCTCTCAATTTCTGCTTCTGTTTTCTCGGCTTTTCTTTACGCTATTTCTTTTTGCTCTGTCTTCTCAGGACTTACTACTGCTTTCTGTTTCATAGTGTAGCTGCCAGGCTGCAGCTGGGGCTGGCCATAGCTACTTTCCAGTTGCTTTGTGTCTGAGAGGAGTGTGTTATTTAGGGACAACTTAAGGACGGCCTCACCACTGAAGGTGGAGGGAATGATTCTGTAGTTTTGTCACATGGCTTCCAATCAAGATGACCACCTTCAAGTCAAAAAGGAACATGCCCGTTGTCTGTGGGTACATATTGATCATGCATGAAAGGGGCTATAAGGAAGGACGGATGCTGTCTGAATTTTATAAAGTCTTGATCACTATTCAGGATTCACATTTTAAACTATAAAACACACACTGGATTCAAGAGAAAAATGTCCAAATTGTATGGTATCCACAATCTTGCCTACTCTCCCATACTACAAATGCAAGGTAGAAAATTTAGAGGTTAGCAATAAACATATTTTAAAAATGACATATTGCCTTATTTGGGGGAATGTATAAGGTCAAGCACACAGCCTCATTTTCTCACCTCTAGTCTATGTGAGATCTCGGGGAGCTTCGTTATTGCGGGTTCCTTGTACACAAATTCCTGCTCATCCAAATCCCCAAATTTGGATCCATAGAAACCAACTCGGAAGTAAGTTCCAAACATTCTCTTATGGTCCTGCCACAGGAATAAAGAGAAGCTTTCTTTAGCTGTGGTTGCTGGTGATCCACCCCACCGGGCTAAAAGGACTGGTTATTGGGGTGCAAACAATTTATTCTCATAGCTGCCACTAAAAGGAACTCCTCTGTTAAGCAGATATTTATTATTATTATTATTATTAAAACTAACATTTACATAATAAACACCAGAAACGATGACAAAAGAAATCTAATGAGAGACTTCTGGGGCCTTCATTTAGCTCAAATTTTGAAATCCTCACATTTCCTAGCTGTAAAGCAATCTAATTTGCCACACTGCATTACTGGAGAGTTACAGCAATGATGAGCTCGGGGGGAATCTATAGCCAGAAAGAGGGTGGCATAGCATTTGGTTAGGGTCACCTGACACCTGCTAATTGAACCTATGGACCGGGCTCATCTCCAGCTACCTTGTTGATGATGTTGTCAAAGGCCTTCTGCAGTTTGTCATGAGTAGAGGTCAGCTTCCGGAAATCTCTATGTGCTTCCAGGATGGGAATGACCAGCTTGTAGACTTCATTAACTGTCTCATACAAACCTCCCTGGGAAAGAGGAGATTATTTAATGCACTGGAAGTTTTAGACAAGGGACCAGAGTTAATTCTGCAAATAACATGCAGGAAAGCATCATAGTGCTTTACGGCATCCAGTCTGGGCATCTTTGGAGAGCCATAGCTTTCAGGTCAAACCAGGGACATTGCTATCTTTATGGTGACAAGTAAGTAAGGAACACTGCCACTCTGTATGGCAATGCTATTTAGGGAGGAGGCTTCTCACAAACTGAAAACAAGGGAGGAGGTGGCCCAGGCAGTGAGGGACTTGGAGAGGTAGGCTTGTGGCTTTTGAATTTACCAGCAGTTCTCCTCTAGCCAGATGCAGGGCCTCAGGGGAGATAACAAGGTTCTCACCAATTGATCATTTAGAATTTCAGGAAAATAAGGGTATATGTGTATATGTGTGTGTGGATGTGGGAAAAGTGTGATGATATATATGTATATGGGCAAATGTTATAAAGAAGCTAGTCTTGTAATTAAAAATTAAACTAAAAACTCTTTTCTGATTTCTAAACTGGAAAACAAAGATGGGAGAATAAAGGCAGTGAACACAAACATCCAAACGTAGACAGTATGGGGAAGGGGTGTGGAGGTGAAGAGGAGAGAATGAGAAATAATCTAGGGAGGAAGACAGATGGGTCAGGTCAATAAAGGGCTACACTTATGTGGCTTCACTACAGGGGCAGAGGGCAGTGGTAAAATGGAAAACCATGAGTGGCTTGCCACCTTGACCTGAACTGTAGCTCTGTGCCTTTTCTCTTACTAGGAGACCCAGATCAGGCTAAGGGATGGCTCGCTCTGTGGCTTCCAAGGTTCCATCTCTCTGAGCAGCCTTCCTGTGTTTGGGTCTTGAAGACCAGTTGAGTATCAGGTGTGGAAGACATCACAGATCCTGAGTGGGAAAATGAGGGACTGAGAATATGCCTCATCTCTGATTGTGTAACCCGGGCAAACTGTTTGACTCTCTGTGGCTTAGTTTCTACCCTATTAAATAGAAATAACACAGTGAAACTGCTCCTGGCCAATGAGTACACTGTGGAAATACAAGTATGCCCACGGTGAAAGGCTTTCTCTCCTCCCTTGGGGAGCTGAGGCTATTGTAGACATGGACCTCTTCACGGGGCCAATCCGGAAGCATCCAGCCAGGCCCAGCCCTGTCCCACATGCTCCTGTGAGTGTGAACGAGCCCTGGAGACACTGACCGTGCTGAAGAGCTCTGCAGCCTGCTCCAGGAGGCCCACCAGGCCACTCTCAGTGAAGTACCGACCAGAGCATACGCCGTCCTCATCAGGTGACAAGGTGTCATCAGAGACCGCAGACTCCTCAAGAACATTGGAAGAAATATTCTGTAAGAGAATCAATCCACTGTGAGCCCAGGGAACAGAGGACCTGACGAGTGAGGGACCACAAAACTTAGACACATAGAGAAGCTAAGCTCTACAACCTTCACCAGACCATGACTACTCCAAGTCTGTGATCCCAACCCTGTGAGTGTCTGGTGGCCATTCATTTTGAAAGGTCACACGGAGCAAACTTGTCATCAAACTCCACAAATTTTAACCATAAATCAACGTTCTAGAAAGGACACTTTCCTTAACATAGCAACAGTTTAGCTGAAACAACCTTACTGTTAGTGAGATAACCCTAAGGGACGCATAAGGAGAGTTTTGGATTTTCTGGGCAAGGCCAGTGAGCAGAAAATGGCTTCCTATTTTGCTGAAGCATGCCACTCCTGCAGTCTTGACCTTGAGCTACATAAGCATAATATTATATAAGAAAGTAAAGGACGAGAATGTCTTTGTGGATGCTGTTATATAGTTCAGGATCTGCACTCCCCTTTTGTTTCTGTGGTTTTCCTTTATATGAACTATAGACAAGGGTTCCTCTTAACAGGGAATGTAGTATCTTGGGCAGGGTTGGCTCAGATGGGAAACCCAGGGCACAAACCTTCAGGCAGCACTCATGTTCAGGGTCCTGGGACTGCTGACTTGGGGCTGCTTGCCTCTGATATTGCCTGACTTTCTCTTTACACTTTGTGCTGCACATACGGCACTTGCCTCACCCAAGCCCTGATCCTGGCAGGGATGTCAATACCTCTGATAGGCCAAGAGCCATTCTTGGCTTACAGCTATGGAAGAAGTGAGTATGGTATAGAGAAGAAATGAGAAACCTCCACTGTGTAGGATGTGCAAAGAGCACAGAGCCATGCCTTCCTAATGCTGTGCACGCAGCAGTCATAGCTCAACAATGGTAACACTCTGTCCCCTGAAGCTGGGGTATACTTCAAAACTCTCAGCATAATGCTTCAGTTAGTCACTGGCTCAGGTGTACTTTGTGAAATAAAGGCTGTCTACCTTCTGACTAGGCAAACAAGATCACGGGAATCACCTGTAGGAATACATAAGGATGCAGTCGCCATAGATCATCACAGTTACAGTGGAATATGGTTTTATGAACACAGGATTTTTAAAAGTCCCCTGTGACTAATCTTTCTTCAAAATGTGAGTTATTATGAACTGATGGCAGAGGGGACAAGAAATTCAGCTGAAGGGATATAATCATTTATTATATTAGAACTACTGGAACTGTATGAGATTTTTCTACTCGTAGAGGAATAGGTATGGAGCTGGGCAGCTCAGTGGCTGTAGGTCATGGGGGGAAAGATTCTGGGCAGACATTCCTGGCTTCAGAGTGAGGGTGTAAAAGTAACAACCATATCTGTGTTTGTGAGATCAGCATTACTTGCACTCCAGGGATAGAATTCCGATGATCTCAGTGGCTTGGACCTCACTGTCTTCCAAGTTATTTCTCCTGAACATTTATCTCCACTTTCCAAGTCTTTCTCAAAGGCTCAATCTTTTTTTTTTTTCTTTCTTTCTTTGGTTTTTTGAGACAGGGTTTCTCTGTGTAGTCCTGGTTGTCCTGGAACTCACTCTGTAGACAAGGCTGGCCTCGAACTCAACTCAAAAATCCACCTGCTTCTGCCTCCTAAGTGCTGGGATTAAAGGCGTGTGCTACCACTGCCCGACAAGGCTCAATCTTATTACAGTGAGATTTAAAAACTAAAGCAGGATGTTTAAGAAGTCAGCAGTAGAGGCAGGCACAGTGGCACAAGCCTAAAATCCCAGCAGTTGTGTGAGAGAGAGGCAGATGGATGTCTCTGAGCTCAAGACCAGTGATCTTGTCAAGGAAAGAGAGGGTGAGGGAGGGAAGAGGGAAGACAAGAGAAAACGCCATCAGAGGATAACTGTGGCTAATACTGTCTGAATTCCTTTATTATTCTGTGACATAAAGTATCTTACTTTTCTTTTAGAAGAACACTGGTAATGTTCAGTGTGACCCGTGACTATGGGATAGACAATTAGACCATCTTACTACCTTGACCATTATGATTGGTTCAGAGATAAACACAGGATCTGGTCAGAACCAATAAGATGCCCTGAGACTTTATCTGCAACTCTAGAAAGGAGGGCTTTCTCTCTTCTCCTAGTCTTGCATCTCTATCTAGCATCCTGAATGTGAAAATTCTGCCTATGAAGAATGATGCCCATACCACAGAAGGTGGAGACACTACCAAGGTCAGATGAGCTGGAGCCTCTAGGTCTAGACTGGCAAGTACTTCTGAGGGCTAGTTTCCCCATGCTGATGGATTCCATGGCTCCTTAGGCTAATGTGGGCTTGGTATCACTCACTTTCCAGCACCCATTTCCAAACTGACTTCATAGGACTCTTGGGAGAATATAAGAATTCTCCCATAGGCATTAGCACGGCTTGGAGTCTGTTCTGTATCCAAGGACATCTGGCTCATCATTTCCTGCACATTAAGAAGCCCATACACTTCATGGTTCCTTCCACCTTCCTTCTCACAGTCTCCATCCTTCTCCTGACCCCAGTCTGGGGCACACTCTAATGCTCACAGCATCTTGTGTCCTTTCTAGTTACCATTAGTTGTTACAAAATAAGAAACAGAAACTTAGCTATATGATGTCTCTTGATAGAATATAAGGTTCATGTGGACAGGATGAATGTTCAATGAATATAAAAGAAGGAATGGATAGCTGGACATGGTGGCCTTTGATCCCAGAACTTGAGTGGCACAGGGCAGGCAGATCTCTGTAAGTTTAAGGCTATGGGGCTCAACTTGGGGAGTACAGGCTAGCCAGGGCTATATCACAAGACCCTGTTTCAAAGAACAACAATACTACATAATAAAATAAACAAAAGCCAAAAGAAACAAAAAAGAAAGAATGGATAAAGATATATAAAAAAATAGATCTGCACACTCCACATAGACTTTCCTAGGGGCTCTGGAATTTTCTCTTACCTTGGCACCTATCAGAATAAGAAAGTCAACCAAATTCTAAGTAAAATAAGGATAGAGTAAGACTTATTAAACATAAAACAAAAATTAAATTTGGTTAATTTTAAGCATCAAGTAGTAAATAATAGAGTACAGCATTTAGGAAAAAGCCTAAGAGATCTATAAGAAATCGCTCAGTAGATGAGCTGAGGAAGGGTGACAGTTCAATGTAAAGGGATAAGTGTGTCACGGAGGAGCTGCAGGGCAGTGCTACAGCAGTATGGTGACAGGCAAGTGGATAAAATTAACCGCTTAAAGCATTTCTTTAACCTTTCTTATTCACTTGACTCAAAGCCAGATGGAATACTTTTATGCTTCTGAATGAGAACTTAACTGGGTTTTATAACACACATTTCTGAATTGAGACTAAAAATTTATCTGTTGAGAATGAAATTGAAGAGTAAGTATTTTTGTTACTGTAAGAAAGGAGGCAGCAATGACTGGAGATAAGGCCCAGCTCGCAGATGAACAGGCCCTGAAAAACCAGAAGCTCTGGGCTCCACCAGCAATAGTTTCGGTGTCTTTTTCTCTAAGCCTGGGAAAGCTACTTAGAATCGTCTTTTCTTTCTCCTTTACAAAGCATCACAAAACGATGTTGAAGAACAAAGCCTTTCATACATTCATCCATGCAAGTTCAAACGAGAACAATATAAATGGCTTGTCTCCAGCTTCCCAAGTCTGGCTGGAGACAGTCCATGGCTATCCTGTAAGCTGCAGGGATGCTCTTCTCTACAGACCATATTTCTTTCAGAAAAACTATTCATAACACTTGTTGTTTGGGGTTTTTCTGCCCTCTAAGTAGCACATTACACCACACAGTAGCAACAGTCCATGGATATACTGGGCAGCCCTGGAGGAGTTTTTAGGTCTGGTACAATTTGCCCTTGTTGGCTGTGGGTAAATTTCAGGTTATTCTCAGAAAGCATCCACACTGCTTTCTTTCTTTCCCGTCTCATGTCAATTTGATTCTTTCTTAGTTTTGGACAAGAGTGGGGTCCCACAAAGTCAGGGAACAGAATTGAGGGCCTGGTCTGTGAGGAAATCTTTACACCAGTGTCCCGTCCTTGCCAGGACATAGGCCAAATACAAACGTTCCAGAAAAAGTTCAAACGATCTTTAAGAATTGCTGTCTTGTTTCTTACATCAGTGAGATAGGAGTAACACTATCTTCCTTTATCTACCTGCTTTACAGGCTTGTGGGGATGGCCAAATGTCTAAAATGTCTGAGAGTATCTCCCGAGGCTCCTGTTACCTCTAAGTACCATTACTGTAATGAATATGTTTTAAAAGATGGTGAGGCCATTAGACAAGGCAATGATAACACTTTGACACAGAGGTTTTCTACAGCGGCAACACAGACAACTAGGACCAGATATTTTAATGGTAGAATCAGCCTCAGTCTTTCCTTTGTAACATCCAGGATCACCTGTGGTGAGTGCGGACGCACCCCCTCGGGTGGAAGCACCCAGCCCCTGGTTGGATGTGGAGCTACCATGAGCGGCACCTGTCTGGCCCACCTGAAAGCTGACGCTGCCCACGGGCAGGTAGCTGTGGTCCTCCAGCATGCTCAGGTACTCGGCCACCAGGGCGGCTGCATGCACCAGGCACATGGCGGCCTCCGTGAAGCACTTCTTCTTCGTGTGTTTCTCCGCCATGTTCTGGAGCCAGGTCAGCCGCAGGTCAGGCGATGCCTGGTAGCTCTTGGCAATTCTGAAGACAGATTGGGAAAGTTTCATGGACAATCTTTCAATGGCACCACTCTTACAGGGGAGGCGCTTCAGTTTTCTGCTTCTCTCTTTTGTAAGCTTCATCATCCCTGATAACATTTTTGTTTACAATTTCAAAACAGAGAAAAGGTAAATATTTCATAGGTGATCAGAGTGTGCTGGATGTCAAGAAAGAGTAATTAGCACACGTCTTATGAGGAAAAATGTCTGATAAAATGATGTCCATTTTCATGGACCTCAAGTAATCTCCTTCCTTTTATCTCAAAGTTATAATGGGGGACCAAGTGCTGTTTCTCTTACTACGGAACTGAGCATTTTCACCTGTGTAAGCAATTTCTGCACAAACTACTGGACCGAAGAGAAAGGGTTTAAAGTACAGTGACGTCTAAAGTAAAGCTATCTCTGTTTATGAATACAACTTCAGTGAAGCATGTGGGAAATAATTCATATAACAGCCAATATTTTTTCTCTAGTTCTAGACAGAACATAATATTTACAATAAACATTGTACTTAGTTAAGGTGACCTTTTTGGAAATTTAGGACTGAACTGACTCCAGCTTTCCATTAGTATTCATAATTTTTGGATGTTACCCCCAAACTGTCCTACCCCTCTTAGTCATGACAATGGCATCAGAGAAGGCTCCACTGGGGCCTTCTGAGATGGCTCAGTGGTCAGGATGACTGACTGTTCTCCTGGAGGACCTGGGTTGGTTCCCAGCACCCACATGCTGGCTCCTAACCAACTATAACTCTAGCCCCAGGGGATTTGATGCCCTCTTCTGGCCTCCAGGGGCACAAGGTACACAGACATACATGCTGACAAAACATTCATATAAATAAAATAAAAAAATTGACAAGAAAAGAAAAAAAGATGAAGCGCCACTGAGAGAAATATCCAGACTCACAAATATCACAAATGTCTTTTCTTTTTCCTTTCCTTTCCTTTCCTTTCCTTTCCTTTCCTTTCCTTTCCTTTCCTTTCCTTTCCTTTCCTTTCCTTTCCTTTCCTTTCCTTTCCTCCTTTCCCCTCCCCTTCCCCCCTCCCCTCCCCTTTTTTTTCTCTTTTCAGACAGGGTTTCTCTGTGTAGCCTTGGCTGTCCTGGAACTCACTCTGTGGACCAGGCTGGCCTTGAACTCACTGCCTCTTCCTCGTGAGTGCTGGGGTTGCAGGTATGCACCACCATGCCCAACAGCAATGCCCTTTTTGTCTTCCCAGGAGCATTTACCTGTACATGAGGTCCATGAGCATCTCAGGGTCTTCCTGGAACTCCCTCATTTTCACCGTGTCATATAAAATGCTGTTCAGATTGCAGAGAAGCTCGTCCACCTGCAGGAACAGTGCAAACGGTGACGTGCAAGGCAGGCTTTGCTCAGAGAGAGGCAGGGATCCAAGGCAGAGAAAACTCAGGAGTCTTCCGGGGCATTTTCATCGGTGCCATCCAAGGCCCACAGATGGCGAGGCCCTGGGAGCCATGAAGCCCCTTACACTAGCTCCCTCCCCAACACCTGCAGCTTACAGTCTGAAGAGCAGTGATTATTTGTAAATTGCAAAGGTGTAAACTACTGTGGAATATCAGGGTGTGAGAGCCTACTACAGAGTAGGCTAGGGCCTGGAGCTAAAGACAGGCAGGCCGCATCTGTCCCACGAGCATCTGCCACATGGGCACAGCAAGCAAGACAGAAGAGTAACTGTCCTCCCAGGTTTTTGTTTTTGACTAATCTTGTTTGCAAGCTCTTCTTAACTGGGATCTTTCTTGTCTGTCTTACACACAAACCAGTGCCATTCATGCTCCTTACTCCCTCGCCCTCTCCCCTATATTCAAATCCAGGAATTTCATTCCTCTCTACTCCCACATTTTCAGACCACTATTTCTTCATTAATCACCCCTTACTATCTGTCTATCCATCTGTGTGTGTGTGTGTGTATATATATGTGTCTGTCTATCTATCTACCTACCCATCTACCCACCCACCCATTCTACCTACCTACCTACCTACCTACCTACCTATCTGGAGTGGTGGAGATCAATCCCAGGGTTTGTGTATTCTAGGCTCTACCATTGAATTACATCTAACCCCTGTTCCTCTGTACTCCCTTTTTAAAATCTTGTACAGTATTTGTTTTTGTTTTTTTTTTGTTTTTTTTTGTTTTCGGATTTTCAAGACAGGGTTTCTCTGTGTAGCCCTGGCTGTCCTGGAACTCACTCTGGAGACCAGGCTGGCCTCAAACTCAGAAATCCACCTGTCTCTGCCTCCCAAGTGCTGGGATTAAAGGCGTGTACCACCCGGCAGTATTTGTTATCACACACTCAGGTATCACTTTTCTTGTTTTGGCTCATATTGTTTGGGACTATGCTCTCCTAACAGGCCCTTGGTGTCTTGCAGCTGAGGACACTGGGGTGTAGACTGTATTTCTCAAGCACTGAGAACATGCAACTTTATGACAGGTTAGAAATATCTGGAAATCATATGTATAGATTTTGTATTACTTTATATGCAAAACTTAATATGCAAAACAATAAATGTATATGCCTTTAAATGGTTAATCTCAAACTCAAACATAAGACACAGTTATGTTCACGGGTCTACCTGTGTGGGAAAAGGAGTTGTCTGCATGGCGGTGTCCTCTTCTGAGTAGGCCAGAATTGTCCTTAAGGACTTTCTCAGGTGCTCTTCATTGAAGTCTGGTGCTTTGCCCACCAAGGATGCCAGTGCCATGGTCACTTGCATCTTTACTCTCGCAAAGTTCTGCATCAGAAGAGATGGAGCAAACAAGAGAGTCAGCAGGTACCTAATGGGAGGCTGCGGGGCCAGACACAAACAGCTCCTGGTGTTTCCTTCATTCCCGTCTTAAGCATTTCCCTTTCTCTCAGTAAACTACACTTTGCACAAGATTCACATTGCTGTTGAAATGGGTTGGACGGATCATATGCTCCCATAAATCTGTCAGGCTCCCTTTAAATTTTCATTGTGTTTGGGTTGCTGCCACACTGCAGGGCTGACAGATTTGTTCTAAAGTTGGTCACAGGATATATGCTGTGTGCCAAGGGTCCCTTGGAACCTTCTGAGGCAGCATTTTTCTTGTTTGTTTGTTTGTTTGTTTTGTGGAACAGAATTTCACTATGTGACTCTGGCTGTCCCGGAACTTGCTGTGTAGATGAGGCTGTCCTTGAACTCACAGACATCCACAAAGGCAGCACTTCTGAGATTTTGGACTTGAAGTAAGCAGTAGCTTTCCATGTCTTCTTTTCTCCCAGGACTGTGGGAAAGCACAACTACTTAAGGGCCCATGAGCATGCCCTACAGGCTTTTAAATAGTTCTCCTAACACATTAAGAGGGTCAGGGCCAGGACTATAGCTCAGTAGTAAAGTAAGCATTTAGCATTGTGGGGTCTTCTGTTCCCAGAATTAATACAAAATAGACAAAAATAAGACAAAGCAAACCAGAACCCTAAGGAGCCACCATTTCTTCCCTGAGCCCATTTATCTGCCTCTTGTTCCATATGTAAATTCTTTTCTGAGGTAAGAGATCTTTTTTTTTTTTTAAAATAGAATTTAGAATAAAACATATTCCACCCCCTCCCACTCCCCATCTTTGGTTTCTGAGACAGGGTTTCTCTGTGTAGCCCTGGCTGTCTTGGAACTCACTCTGTAGACCAGGTGGCCTTGAACTCAGAGATCTGCCTGAGTGCTTAAAGGTGTGTACTACCACGTTGGGCTAGAAAACACTTTTAAAACCATGTTTTACTAACAGGGCAGCAAATAAAATCCCAAGCATGCTTCCTTAAATATACACAAACTAAGGCACAGGTTTGCTATGAAACTGAACTCACAAAATGTCTATGTATCATTTAAAAGTCAGGTCCAAGCCAGGAAATGGTGGTACACGCCTTTAAATGCAGCACTTGGGAGGCAGAGGCAGGCAGATCTCTGTGCCTTTCAAGCCAGCCTGATCTATGGAGTGAGTTCCAAGACAGCCAGAGTGACATAGTGAGATACTTTCTCACCCCCAACCCTAATTTTTCTTTATGGCTCAGATGACAACAGTCATTTGCCATTCTCATCCACAAACTGTCCTGGTACCCTCCAGAACTGGTACAGATTCAGACTTTAGACCAGGACACTCTTTTGTGAATCCTGAACCTGCTCCTGTATTTGTCCCACATGCAGGAACTTTGGCTGCTGGGACACCCTTTAACCCTGTCCTCTCAAATGCTGGTGCTCGTCTGCAGACTCTCTGGGGTCTTCCTCACAGGGCATGAATAAAAGCTACACTGCAAAGTGTCCCTCCACCTCTGCTTTGCATTCCTGTGCTCTCCTGGTTCTGGGCCGCCCATCCGGTCTGTGCTTACACTGGTGGCTCCGAAGCTGAACCGCATGAGGAGGTAGAGGGTGGCGCAGGCTTGGCTCCGAGTGACGTCCATGCTGCTGCTGCAGTGATGTAGCACCCGCTGACACAGGTCAGCACACTGCTCCATCTCCTCCTCGAACAGCAGGTCTCCAAACTAGAAGAGACACAGGTGGCAATTAGGCATCCTTGGGCACATTCATAAGCTCTCTGGCTGGCTGTTGGGACATGCAAATGTCTGTCTGGACCAGTGAAGAGCCTGAAGGGTTAACGCTGTGCTCCATAAACAGAATGAGCTACAAGTGTCAGACATGGAGGTAAGCGGTGACGTCAACCTGTGAGTCACACAGCTGAGGTAAGGTCTGTCATTCATTAACTTCATTGTTACCCAGGTTGAATTCACTGTCACAGCTTTGAAGGACTTACTTGTGTCCCATGGGTTCCTTGGAAATTATTGATGACTAAGAAAGAGAAGGTTATTATAACAGAATTCCACTTCATAAATGTACAAGATCCTATGTAGAAGACACCCACCCACTAAGACTTCCCACAAAGGAGGAAAATAATCATAACAGACTACTAACCATAGTTCTCAGGCATCTGCCAGCATCTTACTATGGCAATTTTATCACATCAATTAATGGGAACCAGGCACAGTATTGAATCTTACCATATAAAGTATTAACGAAAAGGAGAGAAATTGTACTTGCCCAGTTGGCTTTTTTTTTTTTTAAGATTTATTTATTTTATATTTATGAACACACTGTCACTGTCTTCAGACACACCAGGAGAGGGCATCAGATCCCATTACAGAATGGTTGTGAGCCACCATGTGGTTGCTGGGAATTGAACTCAGTACTTCTGGAAGAGCAGTCAGTGCTCTTAATCGCTGAGCCATCTCTCCAGTCCCTGTTCAGTTGACTTTTGCTCTCGTGTCACTGGCTTTCAGTGAGTGGTCATTTGAAACTTCTACAGTTAGGCCCCTACTGCAAGTATGGAGCCACAGTTTGGCTTCCCCACAGTGAGTTACTGAGAAGCAGGGTGTCTACTTTCTTAGGAGGAAAGCTCTCACTCCAGGCTCTGCGTGATGTTTGATCTACTTGCAGCTCGATGTGAAGCTAGACAAGAACCACACTTTTAATTAAGAGTAAGAAAACAAGCATCCCATGTTTACCTTGGCGATGAGGGCTCGGAGTGTTGCAAAACAGTGAGTCAGGTAGGTGGTGCTCTGATCACAGCTCAGAGAATTCACCAGGACCCTGAGGACACCTCCCAGCAGGCTGTCTTTACAGTCCAGGGCCGAGCTTGCCTGGGGGTGGGGTGGGGTGGAAGAAGAGCATCACTGAGTAAGACTGGAGGCAGGAGAGGCTGCTGCTGATTATCTTAGAGGACTGATGTACCTTCTCAGCTGAAGGTGGTAAGGGCTCCGTGAGCCACCATCTACATCCTTCACTAACCATCACGAGCGTAACCCTCTTTTCTAAACGAATTGACTGACCCAAGACTTGTGCCTAATTTAGGATCTTAACCCACCAAGTTCTAAGGTTCATCTTCCTCCAGCCTGGGTCATGGCTTTTGTAATGTTCTCTCTTTGTAGGCATAATTTTTTGTCTGTTTCAAAAATCAACTTTGAGCTTCAAGTACAAGAGGCTTCTTGGTGGCAGCTCTGACTTCTAAATTGGCCACAGGAGGATGAACAAGAATAATAATAAAAAGTATTTTCTTCTTTTTTTTTGTTTGTTTGTTTTTTCGAGACAGGGTTTCTCTGTGTAGCCCTGGCTGTCCTGGAACTCACTCTATAGACCAGGCTGGCCTTGAACTCAGAAATCTGCCTGCCTCTGCCTCCCAAGTGCTGGGACTAAAGGCAAAAGTATTTTCTATAGTTCAGCTTTCTTAGGAAACTGCAAGTGATTTTGAGGTTTGGTATCAGGTATATTGCTCTCAGAAATAGCTTGTACAAAGATACTATTAATGTGATGCTAAATATTTAGGATATTGAAGTTAAGATACTTCCCCCCCCCCAAGACAGGGTTTCTCTGTGTAGCCCTGGCTGTCCTCGAACTCAGAAATCCGCCTGCCTCTGCCTCCCAAATGCTGGGATTAAAGGCGTGCGCCACCACCGCCCAGCGTTAAGACACTTTCACAAGATACTTGAGTCATCCTTGGATGCTCAAGTCCCTCATATAAAAGGGGGTAGTATTTGCATATGTAACCCACAATTCTCTCATGTATTTTAAATTATCCCTAGCTTACTTTCAGTACCTAATACAGCATTGAAACACCGGGTCAACTGTTGATATTCTGTATTGTTTATGGAACAATGATAGGGAACCAAAAAGTATGCACATGTTCAATGCAGATGTAGTTTTATCCCGAAATATTTTCCACCAGTGGTTGTTGGTTAAGCCTAGGGACGTGGAACCATTGCAATGGAGGGCTGACTTGTACTTTCCTATGGCAGGGATTAGCAAACTCATGGGATACATGATTGTCCTTCAGCAATCTGAGTCCAAAACTGATACCATTTGTCACACTTAGCACTCACTGTTTTTACCCAGTGCAATCATAAATTTAGAGTAGAAATAAAGACCCATTAAAAGAAGACTTCTGGCTAAGAGAATATAATCTCTGGCTTGTATAAGGTGATGGTAAATCACTTGGCTAAGGAACCACCCATAGGGTAACCAGGTTTACCTTAAGCCATGCTTAGGAGATGGGTAGAACAATTAATCCTTTAATGGGATAGTGTACATTTTCTCCCCAGAATCCCCACCCCTAGCGTCCTGGCTTACTGGGTCAATGCCACAAACTGTACATCTGTCTCCTTTTTAAAATTCAGAAAAGTGTTAACTTCTTTCTATTGTTCTTCTTTTCTAGTCATACTTTCCCCAAAGCTTTGGGGTCTGCCAGTGTTCTGGGCTCCCTTCCCTGCCATGTGACTACTTATCTGTCACGTGTCTGACCTGCATGCCAGCTTGAATGGAATGGTTTTCCTTCCTTTTCTCCTCCATGCCCCTCCAAGCAGCCTCTGTGACTTATAGCTTGTCAGCTTTGGGGACTTTTTCTTTAAGATGCTAATAAAATTGTCCTTCAGTTTCTACTTGAGTCCATCCTTAAATTCTTTTATTAAGGAGACTAAAAACCCCAAGAGGGGATCCCAATTTCCCCCATGGTATCAGCAACTCGTCTCCTGGCCAGGGCACTATCCAGCTGGAACTGACATGCCAAGGGAAATCTAGCTACCACTGTTCTTGCCGGTGCTCAGCTAAAGGCCCTGTGTCTCCTTTATAAATCCAGCATGTGCTTGGGCCAGGGTTATCTTTGAGAGTCAGCTCCTCAAACATCTAACTCTTTCCAAGGGAGGAGCAAGTCAGAAAAGCCGAGGATGCCCGGCATCTCTGGAATCTGCAAGGTTAGGCACTGCTGCGAATTCCAAACGTTCCCATTTTAGTTAAAACAAAAACAAAAAAACAAAACGCATTCTGGAATCATGCCCGTGCCTTTCTCAATTTGAATGAAGAATTCCCTTTTTGAGCCCAAGAAACGCACCCATGAGCTGGCCAGATGGGGAGTGTGTCATCCTCACCTGGATGATGTTCTCCTGCATATCCAGTATGATCAAATTAGCTTCTGTAGCCAGGTTGCCACTGATCAAGGCTTCTTGATCTAACTCTGCCTTTGTTCTAAGGAACAAAAGAACGTCACCAATTAAAGCACACTGTGGCTTGGCCAGGTGCCAGAGATGACAACCAATGCACCAGGTCATGAAGGATTCTTTACAACAGTCAACCATGAACTCACACAAAGAGACCACATCAACATATCCAAGGACTGCAGGTGTTTCCTGAGATTCGTGTCTGGTTGGGAAAATGGTCATCCATACCCCCATGGTTATTAATAATGATGGCAATTATAAAAACAACAAAATGGGTCGAGAAGTTAATTATTGGTTACTACTAACAATTACGCGAGCCTATCAGATAGCTGCTTAAAGCCCCAGGGCCTCGCATGAGCACTCTCTGGATCTGAATGGGTGGTTGTGGGATGCAGGGGAGAGCCGCAGCATGCTAGAGAGACAGGATGTGACTTGGACTTGGTGAACGCTGGCAATCAGCGATGGAACTGTGGGAAGGGAGAGTCAGCTCTTTACTCCTCAAAGTCTTCCTGAGAAGGAGAGAAGGCTGCTTAGCTAAGAGCGAGAAGGCCTTCCTTCTCCAGTGGGAAGCAAGGCTCACAGCCCATGGGGGCCGGGCACCAAACGTTCTGCTGGAGCTTACTGGATGGGATGCTACCTGGTAGGAAACAGAGGTCACTAAGAGGTTTAATTTTAAAGAGCTGGTGCACTCTATGTACGTCCATCCATCCTCATAGAACAAGTGAAGCTGGAAAGGGAGAATGTGCTCTCCTCTCCCATAGCTTTGCCTTCAATGGTTCAGTTACCTGTGGTTAGGCAGAGTCTGAAATCATTTGGTGAGAAGTTGAGGAACAGTTTTCAGAATAAGCAAGGCATTGTCCCTACACTGCGTGCAGCTCTGAGTGGCACGCTAACATAGTTCATCCCGTCAGGTGATGGATTATTGCTGTGCCCAGTGTACCCGCACTGTAAGGCCGCCTACATGTTAGTTACTGAGTTGCTGTCTTAGTTACCAGATTGATTGACACATTTCATAGGAAGGTAGACAAGGCTTTGGAACCACTCACAGCTTTGGGTATCTGAAGTGCACTGCCTGTAGGTAAAAGGGTATTACTATATATATATATTTTAACCATCTAAATTTAGTTTTAAGGAGAGGTATGGAAAATTTGACTTTCCCAATATGTTCCAGTGGCTAAGATGTTACCTCAGATGCTGGGGTGTTATGCTATCAGTTCAAATGTCTTAGGCCTGGATTACCCACATAGCTGTTCTCTCCCTTACCCAGGGACAGTTGTGTATATAACACTGAGTGCTCAGAAAGCGTTTTTTTTAAACTGATTTCACACTTAGGATAGATTCTTCAGTCCTAATTGTTTGACAATCCTTCCCCTCATTCTCCAAATGACAATAAATGTATAAGAAAATATACAAGTTTTTTTTTTAAATTAATTTACTGGTATGTTTAAATTTATAGCAACAGGACCAGACATGGTGGTATACACCAGCAGGGGCAGGTGGATCTCTTTAAGTTTGAGGCCAGCCTGGTTTACATAGTGAGTTCTGGAACCAGCCAAGACTACCTAATGAAATCCTGTCTCAAAACAACAGCAGCAACCCCTAACCAAAAAACAACCAACCAAGCACACTTTGACCAACACTGTGCAGTAGAAATGTACTAGGGGCCACATGCATTGTTTTACATGTTATGATGGCCACACGCCAAAAAAAGATTAAAATGAAATTGAGGGCATTATTTTTCCTTTCCTTTCCTTTTCTTTTTTTTCTTTCTCTTTTCCTTTTTTGGTTTTTCGAGACAGGATTTCTCTGTATAACCCCGGCTGTCCTGGAGCTCACTCTGTAGACCAGGCTGGCTACCAACTCAGAAATCCACCTGCCTCTGTCTCCCAAGTACTAGGATTAAAGGCATGTGCCATCACTGCCCAGCTCCTTTTCTTTTTCTTAGAAAGGTCTCACTGTGGCTGTCCTGGAACTCCAGGCTCACCATGTAGCCTGGGCTGATCTGAAACTCAGAGAGATCTACCTGCCTCTGCCTCCTGGGTACCAGAAAGAAGGGCCTGTGCCAGTACTCCCAGCCAGTATTAATTTTTTACCATATTTTATTTAACCCACTACACCAAAAGTACTGTTAATAAGTAACAAATATAAAAATCAATGCTGAAGTGTGCAATCTTGCATGCAGCTTTATCTATTCTACATCTCAATATGAAACAGCCACACTTCAGATTTCAGAACTGCATGTGGTTAGTGGCTCCCGTGATGGACAGGACAGATAGTCCTAACTGCTGTTTAGAATTGTGATAAAATGCACGTAACATAGAACTTACCGCCTTAATCTCTTTAATTGTATAGCTCAGCAGCATTAAGTAATTCATATTGTCATGCAATATTGCCATCACTCCTGGGAGGTCTACCAGCGTGGCTCAGACTTGTCTGCACACCTTCAAGTTTAACTAACCTGGAAGTTCTGAACAAACTGGCAGAGGGGACCTTTGGGCACTTTGATGCTGGGTGTGGTGGGGTATACCTTCAATCTCAGGACTCAGGAGATAGAGGCAGGCGGACCTGTGAGTTCAAACACAGCCTTGTCTACAGAGAGGTCCTGGGTGCCGGGGGAGGCAGGGAGGTAGCAACACAGAGAGGTCCTGGGGGGGG
>NW_022196904.1:156445722-156469168 GCF_008632895.1 Mastomys coucha | reverse complement strand
GGGAGGGGGAGGTGGGAGGAGAGCAACACAGACACAGACTTCGGAAGTTCCCATGGGAGATTTGAATGTGTAGTCCAGGTTAAAAACTACTGCTCTAAAAGAAATAGAGTCAAACTAATTAAAATTAAAATAAACCTAAAAGAAAATGACAGAAGCTGTCATCTAAAAATTATAACATTTCCAAATAGCTCTAACTGGTGAGTTCTAATTGCCACCTGGCGGCAGGACTGAAGGGCCACCAGTCGCTTTGATAATGAGTAGCCCACCAGGAGCCGGAGCTGCTGAAAACTGGCAGGACCTGTGCAGTCACAGTGGAGACTGCTGATGTCAGCAAAAGGGAAAGGCTTCCTAGGGTGATTCACACAGACCAGCCAAACACGCCTTGCCGCACCGTCTCCATCTTGTGTAGCAGATGACCTAACCATCTAAGCGGTGCTGGGCCTCCTGCACACACTTTCTGGTATTACACACTGTCTTTACCAGTTATCTCCCATACTGAATGAGCATCAGGCAAGGAGAGAGGAAGAGAGAAAGCAGAGGCAAGTGCCTAGCCACATAACATCAAATCCATATTTCCTCCCTGAAACCGGTACAAAAAGGTACTGACATAGAGTCAAAGTTCTTAAACACCAGCTAGGGAGATCAGAGTGAGCCAGTCTTCTAATCAAAGGGGCATTATTGATAAGACCAACACCTGGGGCTCCCCCATGACAGCTGAGTGAGTGAACAACGTGATTCTCCATGTATCTTTGGACTGGCCATCTATGTGGCCAGCTATGGAAGTCTCCCTTTCAAGACACAGAGGAGCACATTCTTCCTTAGTGGGAAGGCCGTCACCATGTAATTGGTATCAGATACACCAACTAGCACAAGGAGCACCCTTCATTATTAAGAAGCGATGGGCTACCAGATTGTCTGGCATGCTTTTCAAAATAATTATTAAACTGTTTCTAGGAAAATAGATGATATTTTAGAGTAATTTTGCCGCCCCCCACCAGTCCTCTAGATTGACTAGGCTGTGTTATTCTACGGTAATGGTGAAGACATGAACATTTATTTACTAAAACACCGTCATTCAAGTCTTCTCACCCCTCCTTCCCCTTGATAAGCACTTCTGACACAAGGAAGCTGCACTATCTATGCTTTGCTATGTATGTGGGGTCTTGAACCATTCAGTGTTTTGCTCAGTGAATCTAGGATTCATAAGGCTACCTATGGCTTAGAGGCAGAGAAGACATACATTATCTATCCCCACACATCTCACTTTAGTGCTCATACATCCAAATTGTTATATATGGCGCTCTCTGTCTCTGTCTCTCTCTCTCTCCTTTGATATACCATACACATATACACATGTGCTGACTGGCTTCTGTCAACTTGACACAAACCTAGACATATCTGGGAAGAGGGAATCTCAAAACTGAGGAATCTCCTCTATCCTGTTGCCTACAGGCAAGTGTATGGAGGCATGTTCTTGATTAATGGTTGGCATGGGAGTGTCCAGCTTATGGTGGGGGTTACCACCCCTGGGCAGGCAGTCCTGAGTTATATAAGACAACAGGCTAGCAAGTCATGGAGAACAAGCCAATATGCAGTGTTTCTTCCTGTCCTCCAGTTTCTGCCTCAGGTTCCTGCCCTAACTTCTTTCCATGATGAACTGTCAGGATGAAATAAACCCTGTCTTCCTTAAGTTGCTTTTGGTCATAATGCTTTTATCAGAGCAGTTGAAAGCAAACTAAGATAACACACACACACACACACACACACACACACACACACACACACACACACGGCATACATTGCAAATCCAAGCAAGATTTTTTTTGCACTTTTTTTTTTGCATTTTTTTCTGATTATAATAGATAAATGCAAATCCAATGTAGGAAACCCAAGAAGTGTGAAAAAGAAAATATCAATCATTCACATTTTTAAAATCCAAGGATCATTATTAATGTTTTGGTAAATTTCTCTGTGGCCTTTTACAAATGCAGCTGCTATATGTAATTGGAGATTAAAGAGCATACTCTAAAACCAAGCATTTGTCCTGTTTACTTAATGATTCTATAACATTGTAACAACTTAGTACTTTGTTATGTATTTCCAAATCAAATAAAATATATTCTAAAATCAATTTTGATTTTTTTAAACAATAAAATGTAAAGCCACTATAAATATCTCTGAATATCCATCTTTGCACCTATTTTCATTATGGAAATACAGATGAGGAGCTGCAAGGCTGGGCACCAGGTCCTGCTTTCTCTACTCTCCGCTCCTCTGGTTGCTTTCATCAATTGGGTCTGTGGAAACTAGGTTTCTTTAAACTATGGATATATTGTTAAGAGCTGAAGCCGCAGCTTCTTAGATCTCTGGGCATCCTGGGCAGCTGGAGCTGTATTTACACAGACAGTATGTTTCCTTTTCTCACTACCCTCGGAAGGATGCAGTTGTCCCAGTAACACAAGTAGCCTGGGAACAAGAGTTAAGACTGTTAGCGAAAGCAGTGCAGAGCGGGCGGCAGGGCGACTCACTTACTTGTCCAGCTTCTCGTTAGCCTGCCGCCACTGTGTCTGCTCTTTCCTCCATCTCAGATTCTCATTTAAGCCTGGAAACCGGTCAGTGCCTGGGAGTTAAGAAACACACGACAGGAATTTGATTAGCATGGAACCCTCTGAGATAACCAAAAGTCCAGTGCTCAGCTCAGCTGAGAAGCATCAGCAGAGTCTCCGGTTTATTCACCAGAGTCTGTGCTGCTCTGAGGAGACAGAGCCGCCATGCCTAGGTCTGTGGTGACCTGCCCTGGATGAACTGGAGGCAGCTCTGGAAGATGGTCTGCCTTCCACAGTTCTCCTGGGCAGGGGTTCCTGTGAGGCTCCCTGAATTGCTGGAAGGAAGGGCAGGGTGTCAGGTCCAAGTGCTGAGCGCCCTCCAGAGTCCACGCCCTCCTGTCACTGTTTTACTGGGAGTATTAATCATATTAATCATATTAAGGTGATGAGTGCAGGTTTGGGTCATGGGGGACCTAGGATGATGGTACACTAGCACTCTCTTCGGGAGACTGCTCTATGCAGTAACATCTTGAATGACTCAGGGATATGATCACGGGGCCAAAGAGCCTTCCAGTTTGTTGATCACGTCCCCTAGAGGGGCTTTGAAACAAGGGAAACAGGGCTTCTACCCTAATCCATGAACCACTTTCTTAGATGTGGCCTTTACTTGCTGTTACGTCTTAATTAAAACACAGCATTTGGGGACACTTTCAGGGTGACTCTTTCCTTCGGAGGAAACATTTTACAAGACGAGCACAGGGTCTCAGAACGGGCTGTCTCGGGAAGTGAGGTCCAAGGGTGAAGAGCTATGTGGCAGATGGGAGGACTACAGCACACCTGGAATGCGACGACGCATCATCTCCCCACGGGCTCCTTCCCCTCGGAGCAGGGCCTCTTCCAGCTTGGCCTTGACATCTCTTGACTTCTGCAGGACCTGGCTACTGACTCTGTCAGAACTCTGCTTTCCCTGGAAGGACAGACGTAGAGACACATTTGGTTTAGTGGGACCTCTGTGTTGGGAGAGATCTGTCAAGAGAGAACACGGCAGGGTCATGGTGGGAAGTTCGGTCATATACTCCATGTTTCTGGGGGCTCCTATGGATAAAGCTTTATTGTAGGAATGGGTCCACTGTAATAGGCAGACATTCTTTCCCCAAGGAAAGGTCACGTCTGCAGATGCAAACAGGCTGTGGGCTGTAATACAGAGGAGGACGGATGAATGATGCTGCCATTGCCCAAAGGGAAGAGTAAGAAGGCAGGATTGAAACAGTGAAGGCACCCCGCACTTGCCTTGTACTCAAAACAGGAGACACAGATGAACAGCAGGTCTAGAATCCTGTTGAGCTGCATGGAAGGCAGGTCAGCGATCCACTTCCTGATGAGGCTCTGATCAGCGTTTTTCATGATCCACAGGAAGCAAATCATGAGGTGACGGGTGGTGTCCGCGTTCAGCATGTTGTACTGCTTATAGGGCTGGAAAGGGGCGAATGGGGATGGGGGAGGAGGGGGAGGGAAGAAGTCAGGCAACAGGAAAACGTACAAGTGTAAGAGATGAGAACCTCTCAGAACACTGTACCTACTTCTAGTACATGGCTGGTCATCTGTCTTCAGTAGCCCTGTCTTCCAGAGACAAGAGAATGTATGCTTGGTGTAGGGCCGCTCAGTGGAGGCACACTTGGGCAGAGTTTGGGTTAAGCTATGAACCGCTGAACTGATGCACTGTCTGATGCCCTGCCCTGGACCTTGGTGGTGTTCTTCAACATCAGTGATGCAAAGGGGCTTTCTTGCTGCTAAGATCTCCAAGGACTTCTCTTTTAAGATGGCCAGTAGAGGACTGGACTTAGGGAAGAGAACTAGCCTGACCAGGCACCATGAAACAATCCAACACTTCACAGTTCGGTTTCACATCAAGATCATGAACTGGTTAGCACATGGGTCAAGTCTGTATGTTTGCAAAGCCATCTGCAATGAGGCCTACACTAAATTCACTTGAGTGTGGGTGGGCCCTCAGGCCATGTGCCTTATAATAGCCTTGGTGAATGTCCACTCCAGAATGCTACTAAGCACACTTGCTATAACTCATATAACACCAAGACAGGTAACAATGTGCAGCTGACCCCTGGCTTCATGTAGTGCACCTAACATCCAGGGCACTATGGCAGGAACATTGCAATGAAGAGTTTGTGAGCTATGTGAAGAAAATCTTAGTCTTGGAAGTGACAGACGACAAACTCGCTTTCACTTAAGTTACTCTGAGTGTGACCATAAAAAGGGACAGTCTTCCGCTAGAACTTCACAGGGAACATGTTCTAAGAGGTGAACTTCGGCTTCTCTACTCCTTACCGGCAATTAATAGAAAAGGCACACACTGCCTGAGCATGTAACCTTGGTAAGGTGGACCATTCAAAGGTAGGGTGCGACCTAAGGCACTGTTTGTTAAGATGAGTGCTACCAAGTCTCATGTGCCCTGTTTCCCTGCTCCCCAACCCTCCTGGGCAAGGATGAAAGGGGCAGAGGCTGCTATGTGCAAGGAGGAAGACAAAAAATATCAGCTAGGAAAGAATAATTGTGCCAAGACCCTGCCTTCTCAGAAGTAACCCAAACAAGTTTGCTGCAGGTTCAGATATTATGTTGAAATGTAAAATGAAATTGACTGCCTAGCAGTTGCAAACCCCGGGTTCGCCTTAGGCTCATCCCTAGGATCACAAAATGAATCCCATCAAAACAACACTAAGCTAGAAGATGAACGATTGCTTTGACAAGAGACAAAGTACTTCAGCCAACAGGCGATTCCCATCTGAGTGCAGCAGAGGGTCCATTCCACAAAGATCACCTCTGTCAGGGGACAAATCTCCTTAGACTCCCTGGGGACCTAGGAAGGCTGATTTTTGTTTTGGAGGGTTCTGGAGCCTCGGTCATTTATTGGATGCAAACAGTAATACTAGTAAACACACTGGAGAAAGCCCGGCCTACATTCAATGCAAGGACGGACGCCTTGGCTTGATCTTCTCTACAGTGGTTTCAGACTCCCCAGATTCAAGTCTTTGATAGTTTTCTAAGCTTGGCACACCAGGACTGGGTAACCCTGTCATGTGCATCTCTTGCCATTCCCGTAGCTCTCTGATCAGAGTGTTTCACTGATTCCTGTATCGCAGTGTTGAGGCAGAAAGCATCTGTCTGGTCTAAGCTAGGTTCTATCAGAAGTTGGGAGGAGGTGACACCAACAAGAAATATACTCAAGAAACAAACAAACATACCAAGGAAGACAGCATTGCTCCACTGGTCTTCAAATTAAAGTGATTCCCTGCTATAGCCAGGGCCACATTCTGGTTGATTCCATTGGCTACATCTTGTTCTTCATATGAGCCACTGGCGCGGCTCCTTCCACTTCGAGCATCTGCAATTAAACATCCCCATGGGTGATGCCAAGACAAAGACCACATTTCCCTGTCTTCACCCCCCCCCCCAAGTGACAGATGTATCTTATTCAGTAAAGTCAAAACTGGATATATAGTTATATGAATTATTCATACACAGAAAAAGCAGACAGGCTTAAAACAAACAAAATGTTGAGTGTAAGCTTGGTCTATGAATTAATTTTTCAGATGGTAAAAAATAAAAGCTTTTAAAGTTTTGTAATATTTTTCTGGGTTACAACACTATTTTAAAATAATGATTCAATGAAATGTAACTATGTAATATTACCATATAGAAATAATGTCATTATAATAAATCCTGTACTAAGTTATTTAGTTTCAAAAGTCTAAACAAATGTTAATTTATTATTATTATTATTATTATTATTATTATTATTATTGACATCTGTATTCACTGAAAAGTCAAACTCATCAAAGATGGCAATAGATGAGGTTGAAGTTTGAATTTTAGAGATATCTTTAACATTTTAAATTTATCTTTAAAATAATTTCTGTGTTTTGCTACATGTATGTCTATATGCCACTTTCATGCTTGATGCCCTAAAAGCTAGAATGGGGCATTGGATCCCCTGGAACTAGAGTTATAGGCAGCTATGAGCTGCCGCATGGGTGCTGGGGATTGATCCTGGGTCTTCTGGAAGAGTAGCAGCCAGTTCTTTTAAACATGGAACCGTGTCTCCAGTCTCTCTAGCCAGGAGATGTAGCTTTAAAAAGAAAATGAGGCTTTTAAAAACTTTATGTGTAGGCATTAGTGCCTGCATATATCTGCATGTATGTAGATGTGTACTCTGTGCATTTGGGGAGGTCAGAGAAGGGCATCAGATCCCTTGGAACTGGAGTTGCAGGCAGTTGTGAGGTACAGGAAACCAAACCCAGATCCTTTGCAAGAGCATCAGGTATGATTAAGTTCTGCGTCATCTTATCCGACCAGACCCTGAGTTGTCTTTTTAGATATTTACTCTTATTCTTTGTGTATGAGTGTGTGCCCTGCATGTGTGCGTGTTCACTGTCGAGGACAAAAGGGGGTGTCAGATCTTGTGGAACTTGAGTTATGGACAGTTGCAGGTCACCTCTGGGTGCAGGGAACAGAACCTGGGTCCTTTGCAAGAGAAGCAAGTGCTCTGAACTGCTGAGCTTTCTCGTTGCTGATTGACAGGAGGGATTTTTTTCGTTGTTTTAATAAAGAAGAGAAATAACTACTCCCATAGGAGTGCTTGCTTTTCACTCTGCGATGTGCATGAATTAGAGGCTCTAGGTGATGCATCTCTTTTGTGTATCTGTATGTATTTGAAGGATGTGAGACTATCTGTGTGCATTTGGAGGGAAGGAGAGAACTTTGTTCCTCACGCACTGCCACCTTTGTTTTTCCTAGCTGGCTGGCTGGACTGTGTCCAGGGATCTTCCTGTCTCACCCTCCCAGTGCTGGGATCACAAGTGTGGAGCACCATGCCAGAGATTTTTATGTGAGTTCTGGGAATCGAATGCAGACTCCTGTGGGTGGCAAGCTCTTTACTAAGATATCTCCTTAACCCCGGGTCTCATTATTATATGAAGTAAATAATTGTTATTTTCATGATTTTACAAATGATTTAGTCAAGCACCCCACTGTATTAGGAGGAAGTGGCATGGCTGTCTAAGACTCACTGGCTCATGGTTCAGATGGCTCGCTAAGATTCACTGGTGACTGCCTGGTAAGGATGGCTGGACTCAGGCAGGCATTCTCCAGACTCTACCTCATCCATCAGCAACCCCCAGCATGGTAGCCTCTAGAATCTCACAGAGCAAGGACTGCTTGGAAGTGACCAGGATGCTGGACGCCCACCTATATTCTCTGGTCCACATTATAATAGGAATATAAATCCAAGAAGTGGGAATTATTTTTTTTAAATTTATGCTTTTTTCTTGTAGTTGAACAACTGACTTCTTGTTGCCAAAAGCAAACCATTTTTCTGCTGCAGCATGATTTCCTAACATTGAAAGACACCTTGGATTGTGTGTCAGTGGGTTAGTATAGAGCAAAAGGTTGTTTGATTTCAAGTATTCCCTTGTAAACCTCATGAAAGAGAATGAACAGGTTTATTAGAAGGCAACAGAGCGGAGATCCCAAAGGAGAGTAGTTAGCTCTGTTACAGTTCATCCTTTTGGTGCAGCTAATGACAATCATAAACTAGCAGATCAATGAATGATGTATAAATAGTTTCTGACCAAAAAAAACAAAAGCCAAAAACCAACCAACCAAACAAACAAACAAAGCCCCCCAAAGCCCATATAATTAATTATATGTCTTAAAAAACCTGTCTTGGATGCCGGGCGGTGGTGGCGCACGCCTTTAATCCCAGCACTTGGGAGGCAGAGGCAGGTGGATTTCTGAGTTTGAGGCCAGCCTGGTCTACAGAGTGAGTTCCAGGACAGCCAGGACTATACAGAGAAACCCTGTCTCGAAAAAAAAAAAAACAAAAAAAAAAACAAAAAAACAAAAAACCTGTCTTGGTCAAAAAAGCTTTAGTGGCACTGCTGTGAGGCATTGCCCAGCTGACTGGCGAGAGCCCTTGCTTCCTGTGTGAGAGGCATCTGGCAGGGGCCTCACTGATCTAAAACAGGAAACAGATCCTTACCTGTAAAGTCATAGAGCTGTGGCAGAGCGTCCAGAATGATGCCGACCAAGGGCAGGTAAAGGGCGGCGATTTTGACTTTCACTTCTGGTTTGAGACACCGTGGATCCAGGTCGTGAGAACTCAGAAGGCTGTGGATGGCACTCACGGCTTTTCTCTGTACTCTGCTAATTCTGTTGACATAACAGAGAGAAACCAGGCTATGGTGAGGGAGACCCTTGTGCTCTTAAACCAGAGTGTCCAAAAGGATGCTGGACAATTTAGTGATGATGTGAAAAGCAAGCAAAACAGGGTAGAAGACACATCTGGTGTTCCGATCCTGTTCTATTCTTTAGCTTGCTGTTTTCAACTTCATCATGTTGTATACATACTTCATTCCATCTGGATACTGAGTAACTTTCCACTGTGCACAGAAAATAATTTCATTTTTCCATCTATCAATTGATGACTGTTTGAGTTGTTTCTATTTTAGACTATCACAAATAATGAATGCTTCTGGTTTTTGTGTGGTGTAAGTATGTATCTCTTGGGCATATACCTCAGTCAAACAACTGGAATGGGAACTCTATAGTTTTACCTCTATAGAACCATGTTGCCCTTCTACCAGCTGTGTCTGAGTGCTATGTTATCTGTCCTTTTTGGAACCATATTTTTTTTCCTTTTTTAAAATGCTGGGGTTGAACACTGATGGGTCTTAGCACATGCTAGAGAAGTGCTCTATCACTTAGCCACACCTCTGCCTGTCTATCTTTTTTTATTGTAACTATCCTAGTAGGCAGAATGTGGTATTTAGTCATCGTTTTAATGAAGCATTGCCTGACTGTTAGTGGTTCTGGACATCTTTTCGTGTGCTTATGACCACACTTTCTTTGGAAAATGTCTACTTCAATGTTCTGCTCTTCAAAAAAAAATTAGGAGCTTGGCATGGTGGCACATGCCTTTGATTCCAGCACTCAGGGGGCAGAGGCAGGCAGATCTCTATGAGTCTGAGGCCAGTCTAGTATACACAGTGAAGCCCAGAACAGCTAATACAGCAGTATCCCAGCAACGATTTTACAAGGATCAAAACCAGATCTCGGGGATGTCTCCAACTGGAGCAAAAATAGAAAATTAAAAACTACTGCTAATGTGAACACAAAAGATACTTTCAGAAATTATGAAAGCTCTGCTATTTATTAAAAACAATCAGGAAAACGGAAATGGGGATATTGATATTGGAAGGCAAATTTTTCTATATTCAAATTTTCTTCTTTCAGGGCCTTGTCAGCATATATCCTCGGGCACTTTTTGTTGCTGAGAAAATATGTTAGTTACAAGACAGAAAATTCTGAGAAAATTAAAATTTAGTTAGAGTAGAGAGAAGACAATAGAATACAAGCCATGGGCCAACAAGTAAGGCTGGGCACTGTCACACACTCAGGTGCTCAGGGAGAAACACAGTGAGAAGATTCACAAGACCCATGCCTACGGCATCTGTCTTTGCCTGGGAAAGCTTGTCCATAAGAAGTGTAATCTAGTCACAGGACAGCTGCCTTCTTCAGTCACTTCCTTTGGCAGTCTTGGACAGTGGCATTCTGGTATTTCCTCTCTGTGTGCTCACTTTGTCAGAGGTGACCTTGTTAGAGCTGATGGGATAGTTTAATGGAGGAGCTCATGCGTAGCGTGTACAAAGCCCCGGGTTCCACCTCAGCAGTCTCCCCTGAAAAAAATGGGTTTACCCCTAGCAAATTCACCCAGAAAAGCATTCTCTGCAAATTCTGCTCAAACAAGGGACTTTAAAAAGTCATTTTAAGGCAGGTACAGTGGCGGTGTACACCTTTATTCCCAGTACTTGGGAGGCAGAAGCAGGTGGATCTCTGAGTTTGAGGCCAGCCTAGTCTACAAGCTGAGTTCTAAGACAGCCAGGACTACACTAAGAAACTCTGTCACAAAAATCAAAAACAAGCAAACAATAGAAATTTGGGGCTGGGGATGTGCCTCAGTGGCAGAGTGTTTGCCTACTGTGTGAAAGGCTCTGGGTTCAATTCTTAGTGCTGTAAAACAAGCCCATTTCATGGATCCTCTAATCCCCTTGCCCCTCTACACGTCATGGGTACCACTTTCTCAAGACAGGAGCACCACTTCTTGGTACCGGTAAGTGGTAAAGTTCTGGGGTCTTGCTGTATACATAAGAGGTTGAACTGGAAACTCTGTTAACATTTTCCCCTTCTGGTTCCATTTTAGGCGTCAGGCACTCACCCATCCCCTTCAGCATCCAGGGCGACAGCCAGTTCTGTGAAGAGGAGCCCTGTGAGAAAGTGCTGCTGGCGGTACTCTGGCGTCAGGTCGAACATGCTGGCAATCTTTTGGTCCTGGAAGCTGGAGCAGGAGCTTGAATTCTACAGAAATACAGTGGCAGTTTTATGAGCATTAAGAGCTGGAATTAAAGCAGTGCTGGCTTGCACTTATGGAGCTCTGGCCGGACAGCGCATGCACTGACTGGCCAACATGAATATGAAAACGAAGCACTCGGGGGGGGGGGGTCTGTTGAGAAACTAGGCTAGGGGTCAAGCTCAGTGGCAGAACATGTACCTAACCTCACTAGGTCCCCCAAACAGCAAAACAGGGGAAAAACAAAAAAAAGAAAACTAGTTAACCCCCTCCTTGTCTGTCTGCTATCAAAAGCTGCAGATGAACAGCCCAGGATACATGTGGACAGAGAAATAAGGACTGTACCCAGCCCTGCACTGTGGTCTCTTTCTCCAGAACCCTTTCTGAAGGTCACCTGAGCACAGTGTCTGGATGTGGCTGGCCTGGAACCAGGAGCCGTGTCTGCTACAAAAATGCCAGAGTTGGCAGGCCTAGGCCATTCCTGTCCTGCGTTCTTACTCCAGGAGCATGTCATCCTTCGCTAGGAACAGCAGAAGGAAGTGTCCCTGCAAGTCCTAGAGCTTTGCTGAGTAGGGGCCCTGGGTCTGTCAATTCCTTGGGGCAGCCAGGAGAGGAGCATGGGGATAGCACCCAGGGCGAGGGCAGCATGGGAGTTATAGGATTCAGCCCACAGAACAGACTATAGCAGACAATAATAAATACCTTTGATTCTTGTAAGTCTTTTGTGTTCTAGATCACATTATAATGGTCATAGGACTAACTTCAGGTATATTGTCTGGCACAAACAGTTACTGCTGCTACTACTACTACTACTACTTATTATTATTATTATTATTAATTAGTATTATTTTAAAAAATGAGGCTTGACGATAATGCTCAGGCTCATCTGGAACTAACTCCTGAGTCCACCCCCATCTTCTTAGTCCTGGAACTTCAGGTGCTTATCACTGCACTTCACATTAACAAAAAAAAATCAGATAAGCCTTTCCCTTTGTACAAGTACCAAGGATGTGCAGCAGAATAGAATCTAATACCATCCTAAGATATCTTGCCTACTGCTCTGACATCTTTGTTCCCCACATTTGGATTGGGGTTGTTAAATAACATTTCTTTAAGGGCTTTTTAGAGGACACTAATTCCTTGAGAAACTTCTGGTGCAGAGGCAGTAAGGACATTCCCACAGTCAAATCCTGTTGGGAATCATTACTTCTTCTCATGCCCCTCCCCCTCCCGCACTTCTTTCTTTGTAAGCTGTCTGACAAAGAAACTAGGCTAACACAGTGGTTCCAAATCTTGATTGATTTTGGAACCTTGAATTTGCAAATATATTAAACCTGTATTTTCACACTATGTTGTATAATAATTGGTTAACGTCGACAACGGAGGACTTGAGACTTACCTGAGTTTCTTTGTTTTCCGAGGCTTACAGCTTTCTTCCTACACTGTTAGCCTCATTAGGGACCCTTGTGGGGCAAATGACTTGATTTGTAAATGGTCAATTTAGATGCTGCAGCTTTAGGGAACCCTATAGCCCGTATCTGGATCAACTGATCTGGTTTGACTAGTGTGTCTTTCCTCTAATTAGTAAGGCTTATAGGAGATGCCTGATTGAACTAATTAACAAAGGAGCTTGACTCCTTCCTGTAGTTAGCAGACTACCTGGGAGGAAATGGAGGGACAGGGAGAGGCTGGCGCGGTCTCGGTATTCATGAAGAGCAGGTTCAAGTTGAGGTAGTGCTCATGGCTGCAGAGGATTCTCAGGAACTCCAGCCGCATGGAAATGAGCGTTGGAAGAATGTTAAGCTTGGCTGATAGCTGAAAGGAGAGAGGCAGAGGAAAGAATGTTTAGTGTAGGGTAACAGGAGCTGAGTTCAACAGACACTAACACATCCTTCCTCTGCACAGTTAGACATCAACTGGAGTAAAGGTTAACCTGAGAGAGCAAGAAATGCCATTTCAGGTGCTCCAGCTGACTTTAGCTTACTACTGTTCTTAACAGCGGCCCCAAATGGGAACTCTTGCTCCAACCGTACGGTGTCTCATCAACGCTATAGCCAACCTGTGTAGAACAAAAGCTTAAGATACAGCTTCAGCATAGTGCAACGGAGCACATTTTCTGCAAATTCAACTGTGTCTAAGAGGATAAACGACAAACTACCACCAAGAAGTAACAAAGTGACAGTGGAAGCCAGCGTTGGGGCATGGCAGGAGGCTGTGTGCTGTGAGTGGCCTTACTTCTATTTTGGAAGAGAAGTGGCCCACCCCACACAGCTACCCATGCCCTGCTGCTCTGGGATCACCCTTCCCCATGACCATTCTGAAGCCTTGGAAACAGATGGGCTTGGATGCGATAGGCACAAAGTGCTCTGGAGCCCAGGGGTTCTGAAGTGCTTGCTGTTATTCTGATGGGATCTGCCACAGGGCAGGCAGGTGGAGGTGGAGGATGGGGACGCCTCCTTAGGAGTCTCTTCTTACCCAGGACATCCTTTGGGAAACTCAAGGGTTGATTTGGCTTGGAAAGGGGTGTTATAGAAACAAGCCAGGGACCATCTCTGTCTGTTGGCTCTAAATCGAGTGCTTCTTCACACTGACATGTCTACCATATTAGCATACACCAAAACTGAAATTCTACACATTTAAATATGTGAAAATCAGCCCCCTAAAAGATTTTTGAGCACTTAAGGGAATTTTCAGTACATAAGAAGTAATTCCCTCTAATGATCTGAGTATGAGAAACAGAATAAAGTAATAATCAAGCTTGGTAATTTAGGATTCCCTTTTATGACAGTGTGGTGACAGATATGTGTTATATCTGTGTTTTGAACATGGTGGCATATGAAACACAACACACTGTAATGTTTCTGATCTCCCATGCCCTGAGTGGATTTAGATGGTATTTCATATTTTCTTGAAAGAATTTTCAAAGCATCAATGCTTATGGTATATACTAATATTTCTTACCACAATCTCCATAGTATTTAAAGGGCTGATATTAAAATCAGCTATCTTTTCTTGACTATTGCAAAACTTGTCAGTTTGGATTAATCTTCAAAATTTTAGGGCATGAAAGTTTATGAATAGATTCCCCAAGAAAGTTTTTAAACAGATCAATTTTGTTAAATTAGGACAGAAATGTTAACGTCAGATATTTGAAAAAAATAATACTCTAGGTGTATGTAGACAAAGTATTGTGAGCCAAATAATTTCTTAATAAAATATTAATAATAGATACATCCATTTTAAAACTAAAGTTTGAAAGAATTAAAAACTATTATTATTTTATAATTATAAATAATGCATTTGTGTATTAGAAGAAGACACCAGAAAAGATACTAAAAAAATTCAAACTATTTTAACTCCACAAATAAGAAATCTGCAAATTAAGAAATTATTAATATAGCTCTAAAATATTCTTTACTTATAACATCAAATGCACATTAGCTGTTTGATATATAATTTAATACTTAAAAGCATTGTAGCTAAATTATTTATTAATATTGCTAGAATGCTATCCCTCTAGATTCATATAATACACTCTACAATTTTTAGTTAAGAAGAAATTGCTTGATAGGGCTCTTCTGCCTTTTTTAAGAGAAGGTTCCACTGTGTAGCCTTGGCTGGCCAGAAGCTCTATATAGACCAGGCTGGCCTTGAACTCACAGAGATCCACATACTTCTGTCTCCGTGACTGCTGGGATTCAAGTTAACCACTTTATGGTTTTAATCAGAATTTATGGTGAACTAATTAACAAACTGTTAAGTGTTTTAAGTTACATAGGCACCAAGAGTATCTGCTAAGTGCTCACTGTGCAGTTCTGTGCAGCAGCTGTCCCAAGCAGGACTCTGACAGACCTCTGTGAAGCTGCATCTCAAGCTTCCTATGTGACACTGGGCAACAGCAATGGGTTTACAGTCAAGGGCCTTCCTGTATTTCTTTTTAAAGAGCAGCCCAAAGGGTTGTAGAGATGACTCGGCTGTTGAAGGCTAGGCTCACAACCAAAACGTCAAGAGCAGCGCAAACCCAAATAGATCTCCAGGCTTTAGCTCCCACTGTGCAGAGCTCATGAGCCCTCTGCACAGCTTTTTCCCACTGAGAAGGTAGAGCCTACAGCTTCTCCAGCTCGCTGACCCAGATTCCTACTGTGCTGCAGAGCAACCTCACCAGTTACTAACTACACCACAGACAGACAGACAGACAGACAGACAGACAGACACATACACACACACACACACACACACACACACACACACACGAGAGTGCCCGAGCTTTGCCCACTCCTGGTTCCCCTGGATGGTGGCTCCTGCTGGGAACCTCTGTATAGTCTCACTGGGAAGAGCTTTTCCTCTGGTGCAGCCCAGCGAAGCTCCTGTGTCTCCTCTTGTCACATCTTTCTCCTTGATAAGGTACCGTACCCCTCAAAGCCCCACAGAGGAGAGTCCTTGCATTTTGCAAACAAGGAAACCGAGAGGCACAGAGATGGAAACATTTAAAGCGATTACATTACTAACTATTCCGAGTCTCAGTGATAACGGTGGTGATGGCAGTCTGTGAGAGGGGGCGGTGGTTGTTGTGGCTGTGGTCATAGCAGCAGACATGGTGGCCGTGGTGAAGAGAAGAAATATGGAAGAAGAGGTGTAGCAACAATAACTGATGTTTATATTCTTATTGCTAGGACATTCTAAAAGGGGACAATCAAGAAAGAACTATGTTCAAAACTTTGGGGGAGAAAAGCTGGGCAATGAGGTACACACCTTTAATCCCATCACTCGGGAGACAGGGCTAGGCTGATCTCTGTGTGCCTGGTTTACATAGTTCTAGGACAGCTAGAGTTACATAGTGAGACTGTCTCAAAACAACCACCACCACAAACCTCTGGGGAAGAGTTATCACTTGTGCCACATTAAAAACAAAACATGTGCTTCATGCTCCTGGAAATTCAATCTTTCATCAGGTTTTTAAGATTAGAACCTCAAACCTCAATTTTATTAATAATTCTTTTTAAAAATATTTATTTATTATTATATGTAAGTACACTGTAGCTGTTTTCAGACACACCAGGAGAGGGCGTCAGATCTCATTACAGATGGTTGTGAGCCACCATGTGGTTGCTAGGATTTGAACTCAGGGCATTTGGAAGATCAGTCAGTGCTCTTAACCTCTGAGCCATCTCTCCAGCCCCTAATTAATAATTCTAATGACTGAAAAGAAACCTCATATTTTGGTTTCTGCCCTCCTCTGTGTGTGTGTGTGTGTGTGTGTGTGTGTGTGTGAGAGAGAGAGAGAGAGAGAGAGAGAGAGAGAGAGAGAGAGAGAGAGAGAGAGAGAGAGAGATATCTGCAGGTCAGAAGAATATCAAGTGCTTTCCAGTAAGCCCTTGGGATCTGCCTTAGCTCTACTTCCAATGTCTGTCTCCAGGAACACTGAGGTGAGACGCTTACATCACCAGCTTTTAGGTGAGTGCTGCAGCTTTAAACTCAGATCCTCATGCACGTGAAGCCATCGTCCCAGTCTCAAACTCTGGATGCCCTGATCAAACAAGATTAAATGCACCGTCCTGCGATTTCTCTTAAATGTTAACTGGAGGAAATCAGGCGGCTGAGAAAATTCAGTTTCCCTAGACTGACTTGCTGACTGCTTTGGTACATGCTCCAGGGGTCCATCCAGGTGATCCAGTGTGGCTGAAGAACCCGCACACTGTACAGCCAGTGAAAGTCCAAGCTGTGTGGGGGTCACACTGAAGAAGGCAACACTCTGTCACATAAGCAGTGGGTGGGAAGGGGCCGAGCCGCAGCTCCAGGGCGCTCACCTGGCTGCAGTAATGCTTGATGAGATTGAACACAAAGCCTCTATCCATGATTGAAAGGAGGTCATACAGGAAGAAGGCCAGGCTGATGTTGATCTTCTCTGCCTGCTCGCTTTCCTGTAAAACCAGCACAGGCACACGTCACACTGTTTAGCCCTGGACTGGAACTACCGGGTCCCTAGTGTGAACACTGGGAGAGGAAGAGTCTATGATATTGGCCCACCATCCTTTTGGGTGGAGTTTAATTCTAGATGTTATTTTTTTTCCATCTGTCTTTTTTTGTATATGCAAAATTAGAGGTATATAATCAACCCCATTCCATATATACATTTTTGGGCTCTGAATTTGTATGTTTTAAAATTTTATTTACTTAATAAAAATAATTTAAAATATTTTTAGCTTAAAAAAACCTTTTACTATCTAGCTCAGGCTGGCTTTGAACTTCTGATCCTCAGCCTCCTGAATTCTGAGAATATAAACACGTGCTACCATACCTGGATAATTTTTTCAATTTTCAAATCTTTTTTTTTTGGAGACAGGGTTTCTCTGTGTAGCCCTGGCTGCCCTGGAACTCACTCTGTAGACCAGGCTGGCCTTGAACTCAGAGATCTACCTGCTCTGCCTTCTGAGTGCTGGGATTGAAACCGTGTAACACTAACACCCAGCTTCTGGCTAAATATTTTTTTGGTTGGGGTAGAGTGTACAGACTAACTTGAAATGCATTCATTATCTTCAAAGAAATTTAAAACATATTCTAGATTTACTTACTTTATGTGTATGAGTCACATGTTTCTTTGGGGGTTGGGGGAAGAACCAAACCTGGGCTTTTCTGTCAGAGCAGCATGTGCTCATAACTACTGAGCTGTTCCTCCAGCCCCCAGGAGATAGCTTCTTAATTTATAAGGGTTCTTTAAAAAAAAATCCAGGCAGGATAAGAAGGCTTAGGAATTTTTTCTTTTCCAATTAGGTAGGGTTCTCTGTCTGAAACATGTCAGAGTCACACTTGGGAGGGTGAATTTTTTTTCAGAAATTGAAGCCAGACTAATTTTTGTTTTTATATGGTTTTTCTGTTTTATCTTTCTTATTATTTCACAGTGCTCTTACTTATGAGATTTTTACATAGTGAATTCCAGGACAGTCAGAGCTACATAGTACGATCCTGTCTCAAAAATAAATAAATAAAATACATAAAATAAATAAAACATTAAAATATGTAAATAAAATAAATAACAAATAAAACAATCTAAATTACATTTATTTGTGTGACAGTGGTAAATATGCATTATGGTACATGTGCAAAAGTCAGGAGACAATTGCAAGGGCTGGCTTTCCACTTTGACCACATAGGTTTCGGGGATTGAATTTAGGTCCATCAGGCTGGGCATCAAGTACTCTATTCTTAGAGCCATCCTGCTGGTCCATTACATTCTTAGTTACATATGTTTTTATACTTCAATTGTGAAATGATTTCAATTACAAACTGGTACAAAAAATGATACCCACAAGTCACCAATACTTTACATTTTACAAACCACTGTTATTGTTCTTTCTGTACATAAATATATCTTTGAAACCACTTTCAAGTAGGTGGTAAATATCCACTATTTGCTCCATTAAACTGCAGACCGAATCTCCTGAGTGCAGGAGTGTTTTCTCTGATAAAATTATTTAAATGATCAATCCCATTGCAAAGTCTTTACAGCAATCCCCAGCTACAGCCTACAGTCCAGTTCAGCATATTTTAACTGGTGTTATATTTGAACTAGTTTTCCAATGAGGTTTATTATTTTTTTTCTGCTTATTAAAGTAACTCAGTCAAGGCAAAGGATTTATAAAGCAGAGTCACATGGTTACCTTCTGAGGTTTCACTAAAAGGGCTGCTATCTCCGAGGTGACCACATTAACAATGGTAGTTATGTCATCTTTGAAGCGGTCAGAAAAACGAGTCCTCCGGAAACTGTCCCGTTTATCCAGGTTATGGACATACTGTGCCATGCTTTTCACCTATGGAGGAACGGGACACTGTCAGCACAGAGATGGGTGGCGTACTTGTACAACATACAAAAGGGGACTGGCTTAAAGGAAATCTTTCACGATGGACTTCCCGATACTTTATTGGTGCTGGTGGTGTCCAAGATGGCTCTCAACCAGGAAATGCTTCTGACACACAGAATGGTTGCCATAGTGGCTGGAGGTGGGCAGTGTGTCCTCCTCGTGAGCCCAAGTCAGGGGGCTCCTTTCATGCTGCTGGCAAAACCTGGAGCTTAACTGATTAGCCCCGTGTCAGACACCCCTTCATGACAGCCTCTATCCTGGAGACACACTGAGGCTGGCTCCTCAGACGCACACAGGATGTTACAGTACATGATACAAGACACACAGGGACCACTTTATAATGCTGTCTATGTATAAAGTCTTTTATTTTCCTGAAACTACAGTAGGGAGAACAAGGAAGAAAAGGCCCCTCCTATATTGAGTTTAAAAATCAAACATTTTAGGCAGGCAGTGGTGGCACACTCCTTTAATCCCAGCACTTGGGAGGCAGAAGCAGGTGGATTTCTGAGTTCAAGGCCAGCCTGGTCTACAGAGTGAGTTCCAGGACAGCCAGGGCTACTCAGAGAAACACTGTCTCGAAAAAATAAAAAAATCAAACATTTTTTTTTCTAAAGCAATTCTATAGTTCACATTGAGTTAATTTCTGCTTCCAGAAATTAAAATGTAAACTATATTATGGAATGATCAGGATTTTGTTGGCTATCTAAAAATTTAACCATTATATAGAATCCTGTCTCTGAAGAATATAAATATGTATTTTTGAGTAGTGTCTCATTATGAAGTTCATGTTGGCTCATCTTCTAGGGAAAATAGTGTTTTGAGTTTCTTAAGCCTAATTTATAGTTAACCAAGCTATTAATCAATTGGTAACTAGTATAATACCAGTTTATGCTTACTACTTTAAAATCTAGATCATGTATGATTTTTGGGTTCCTCCAGGGCCAGGAGATCCTGGGGTCATCCTCTGACGTCATCAGAGATGGAGTCTTCCAGTTGGGTGAGTTTGCTGAGAGCTATGTGTGACAGTTTGACTGGGAAGTCTCGGGGGTGGTGGTTTCTGCCAGCTGTCCAGCTAACAGGATCAGAAATCACCTAGGAGATAAGCCTTTGGCCATGATTAGGTTAAGTGGAGTCAGGAGGTCCAGCCTGCTGTGAGAAGCACTGTTCTGTGGCTGGTTTCCAGGCCGAGCAAAATGGAAAAAGGCAACTGAGCACAGTGTTAGTAACTGTCTGTTTCCTGACTGGATGCAGTGTGGCCAGCTGCCCCATGCTCCTGCCACCATGATGCCCCTACCCTGATGGACTGCATCAGTGAGTCGTGAGCCAATACAAGCCCACCTGTCTGTCCATCCGTCCGTCCGTCCGTCCGTCCCTCCCTCCCCCTCTCTTCCTTTCTTCCTTCATTTCCTCAGAATATTTTATCACAGAAATAGGCAAAGTATCCACTATCCTGGGATTTCTCATGGCTGTGTGCTGACACCCTGAAATCCAGTTCATGAATTTGTACAGGCTGGTGGTCAGAGCACAGCAGCAAACAAAGCAATTGTCAGCTGGGCCTGCGGGCACCTACCTGTAATCCCAGAACCCAAGAGATGGCTGGCTGGGGGAGAATTACTACCCGTCCAAAGTCTGACTGGTCTCCATAGTAAGTTCCAGGTCACCCAGGGCTATAAAGTGAGACCCAGCCTCAAACTGAGCAAGCAAAAACACCAACCCCTACAAGTAAGTAACACAAAAGCAAGCAAGCAAGCAGGCAAGCAAGCAAGCAAACAAACAATCCAACAGCAGAAAAGCAATTCCCTTTGATGCTGACCCACCCACATCTACCCCATCTGGTGTCTTGGAAACTGGCTTCCACTCTGAACACCAACATGGAACCCTTTGTACACTCTCAGCAGAGTTCTGTTTCTCGAAACATAAACCTGTCAAGTCCGAGACAAACAAGGTACAAACACAGAGGAGGCAAGGCAAGAAGGAAGGGCAGGGGCAGCTTTCTGATCCACGTTTCGGATAATGCCCTGACTAGCTCAGGGCAGACCCAACCACAGAAAATCCAGTGAGAGAACCATGGTTTCTTCTAACCTAAAGGCACTTTCTAGCCCAGGTCACACAGACAGATCCGTAGTCCCAGAGATGCACACCCGCACGGGAGACGACCTGAATGAGGGGTGGGAACAGGGTGCAATTTTTTTGTTAGACAAAAGTATCTCTCTCACTGTGCTTCCAGCTAAGGGCCAGCGAAGAGAAGGCTTCTTTGTTGAGGTGACCCCAATCCTGCTCCTCGGCTGGCTAACCCACCCTAGCGCCAGCCTGTTAAACTCATTGTCACATTCGGCTCCTGCCTGCTGAGTTTGGCCATCCCACAACCAAATAAATAATTCTCACAATAGTACTTCCCACTGATGGCCTGCGTCCAGACTGTCAGCAACCTGCCAGCTCTTGTATCCCTGGGTCTTCACAGAAGAACCCAGAAGAAATATCAGTGGGGCTTAACTCATTTGTAGAGTTTGGTGGGGGTAGAAAAAGAATTTTTCCTACATTTGCCTCTGTGGCCCATTCTGAGAATGGACACCTTTCAGAACCCCCATCGTGCAGGATGACATGTCCAGAGGAAGTGAACTAGGTCACCTATTTACCTCGAAGCCTCTAAGGTCTGAATCAGTGGTTTCTAACTGCACAGGGCTCATTCATTAAAATGTGTGAAATGTACCCAAGGACTAAGTGTACTGGCTCCTGTGACAAAGTTATTGTTCATTAGCACCCGGTGGCCAGCACAGCTGCAGGTGTCAAACTGACCCTCCGCTGCCTAAGCCAAGGGGAAATTGTCCTCCTCGTCAGGCTTTCTGAGAATCAGTCAGGTACAGTGCGCAGAGGACTGAGGTGCCACCTGGGTCTGGGATCAATGGGCATTCTATGTCCACCACATCCCCCACCCCCCACATGGCTTCTTGCCCTTCTCCATGTGTGAATGTTCAGGAGGTGTCTGTACACTGTAGCAATGGCCTCTTTCCCATTTTCCTTTTGGCTTCTGGCTGCACTGGTGACCAAGGGGGCTGTAGCCTGAGGTCACTGGTGAAATGGTTAGCCATTTGTCACTCTTGGTTACTGCCACAGAGTGGTCCTGGCAGTGTCAAAAATTTTTCTAGCCCCTGCCGTGTGGATCCTCTTCTCTGTCTCTAGATTTCTCTATGCCCCAAATGCTCTGCTCCTTCTCTGTGATTCTTCAGAGCAAACAAGGCTAGGTAACCAAAGGATTCAGGCAGCTGCGGCACCCTGGGTGTCTCTCTAGTCTTTATAGGATCCTCTAACACCGCAGATACCCTGGGGAGAGGACTTGTGATAAACGCTCCTCGCTCCTTGGCTGCTGTGACCCTGACAGAGTGGCTACAGTCGGTAGAGCCCTGTGTATCTGCTGTCCTAATGGGCTTGCATTTGGACCAACCCCGTCAAAGTGCTTTGATCCATGAGAACTTTTCTAAATATGCCATCTGTGTCGCGTAAGGGGGTCCTAGAGGTAAGAGGGACATATTAACTTTAGAGGTCCCCTTCTCTTGGGCCAAACAAGTCTTAGTGATCAATTATACAAGTCAGAAGCAATTTTCACCTTTTCTGTGATTCTTAGCTCCATGTAGTTATAAGCAATGAAATAATACCACCAACCCTAGACAGACCTGGAAGCTCTTCTGTGGCCACTGTTCTTTCCCTAACCCTACCTGCAAACTCAGAATCATAAAGACCCCGAGTAAGGCTATAGGAAGATTAAACAAGACTGCTTTAAAAATATTTAATATTTACTGGTATGCATAAGTAAGACACTCAATTCACTTAGGATGTTATTTTTCTTTTTTCAGGGGTGCCAACTGCTATTGACGGGACTCAACAGACAGAGTCATTGTTATTTCTTCCCAGAATACAAACTTGCCTTTAAAATGGAGCTACAGGATGCTCTGTGGAACCACTCAAGCTGAGCTCATGATAATGGGGAACCAAATAAGTCACACAGCGTTCTAACTGGATGGGATGGGCTAGTCTCCTGTCAGTCAGTATGATGGACTGAGATCTTCTGAAACTCTGAGATTCCCCAAGAGGCAAAATAGTGAATAGAAAGAACACAGACTTGAGAGTTAGAGAAGGAGGCTCCACTTGTCCCCGGCTGAGCAAGATGGCACATCTCTCTAGTCCTGGTGTGTGATATGGGGAGAAGTGGGGCTCTCACAGGATTTCAAGGATGGATTTGAGAGCCTGCAGAGTTGCTACTGAATTAATTCATCACGAAGCTGGGCTTGTGTCCCTGCCCCAGGGATGGTTTGGAGGGAGAGAGTGAGCCAGGCATGTGAGATCTTGGGTGGAGTGGCCATTGGCTGCTTCTCCAACTGGGCTCTGGGTAGCAGGCAAGAGATTAAAAATGCAACTAAGCTGAGGGCAGATTTAGGGTACTGAGCAAGGAGAAGGTAACCAGGCAACCAAGTTAAGTGTGGATTTAGAGATGTTGAGCTGGGAGTGAAGAGAAGGAAGGGCAAAGGGAGGCTTAGAAGTGCCCAGTCATGGATGGAGCTAAAAGTATATTAAAAATAAGCTTGTGTGTGTGTGTGTGTGTGTGTGTGCGCCTGTGTGTGTGTGTG
>NW_022196904.1:156439759-156445712 GCF_008632895.1 Mastomys coucha | reverse complement strand
TGTGTGTGTGTGTGTGTGTGTGTGTGTGTGCGTGTCTCTCATCTGAGGATCCAAGGGAACCAGGGCAGGGGCTGGTAGTGTCTTTAATCAGAGCGGGGTAGTAGAGACTACATGCTACATCCCTCTGTTGCTTTCTGCCTTTATTACCTAGGTACTATGTTTTTGTTATTTATTTATTTATTTATTTATTTATTTATTTATTGAGACAGGGTTCCTCTGTTGCCTGTCCCAGAACTTGATTTTTTAGACCATGCTGGCCTTGAACTCACATAGATCCTCCTGCCTCTGCCTCTTGGAGTGCTGTGATTAAAGGTGTGCCCCATCCATCCTGCCCTTACCTAGGGACTCTTACTGAACCAGAAGTTTCCAGATTTGGTTAGGCTGGCTGGCCACTGAGCTCCTGGCACCCACCTATCTGTCCTCCAATGGTGGGGTGACATGCACATGCTGCCACGCCTAGCTTTGTATATGGGCTCTGGGGATTCAAACTCAGCTTCTCTTCTTGTAGAGCGTGTGCTCTCACCCACTGAGTCATCTTCCCAGCCTCTGTTCTTAATGGTCTTTATGACAAAATCTTTCCATGTCCATTAATAATGAAGTAGAAGTATTAGCACTATTCTCATTATAACATGGAGGAACAATAAGTGTACTTTTACCCGTTCTTCTGGGAGACTGACTCCATGGGTACGTAAACATACATACAGATCTCATATTCCTCCCACTACTATTAGTGTACCTGGTTACTGCTTGTACGATATCAAGTATTGAATAATGAAGATGGATCATATCCTAGAAATCTAGTAGTTAAGACAGAAAATAATGGCAAATTGCATACTGTGCTAGTAAGGGGTGAATGGGATCTCCAAGAGGAGAATAGTAAAGTGGAGATACCATTACAGAGTAAGGTGGCCAGAGAAGGGCTCTGCAGGAGGTGGTGCCAGAACACAGAGCAGAAAGTATGTTGAAGGTAGATAGTAAAAGGTAGATTGTGAGAAGAAATTAAAAAAAAAAAAAAAAAAACTTTAGGTTAGAGGAAATTTTTAAAAAAGCTTTAGTTTAAAAAGGCCAGGCCTGGTATTTTCCAGGAACTAAAAAGAGGCCCAGTGTGGCTAAATGAGGGGACCACGGCATGGGTCACAAGTACACATTAGGATTATACAAGGGCATTTTAGTTACGATTTCTTTTAGTGGCACTTTATTTCTAGCATTCTGAAGACCACAAAGAGACTGACACAGTCTGTATGACACTGGCTGCCTGGGGTGGGAGGAAAGGGCTGAGAGCAACATAAGGAACAATGTCGGCTTGGTTAGGTGGGAACCATGAGATGCAAAAACGGGGGGTTAATTTTTAAGATAGAGTTGATAAAGCCTGGTGGAAGATGGACGGAGGAAGGAGGAGAGCTGCATTTCAGGGAGCAATCCTCGGCTTAGGGTTAGGTCCTGACACAGGAAGCTGCCCTTCCTACATGTGCTCCGCTTGCCCAGTGGAGCATAGATACAAACACAAGAATCTTACCAGAAGCTCAAAGAAGAACCATGCATACTTGAAGACGGTTTCTCTCACTAGTCCAGTGCTGACTACCATCTGGAGGGCAAGCTCCTCATGGAAATGCTAAACAACAAACAAACAAAAACCAGGCTGTGATGGCAAGGTTAATCAATACCCACCAACCCTCCCCCCCTTTCTTCTCTTTGGATGCAAAAGCTGAGAGGAATGTCCAAGGTGCCCCAGGCCATGATAGGTGGCAAAATCAGTGCTGAGATAACATGTAGGAGGGCAATGGGTGGCACTGCACCATAGCTCCAGCTTTAGAGTAACAATTGCATTCTATGCAGCAGCCCTCCTGGCCAGTACTGGCCTGGGTGGTACTGGTGGCGTATGTTAGAGAGAAATGACTTTCGAACTCCCACCGACCACACAATGCATTCCTCTCTCTCTTCTTAGTTTGCTCTTCTACCAAACTGGGTTGTTGGGTCGCTATCCTCAGGTAATACTCAGATGGCTGGTGCCATCCTCAGAGTCTGAGTCAGAAGGTCTAGAGCAGGGGCTGAGAATTGGCATCCTATCAAGTTCCCCAGGGGATGCTGCTGCTGGGACTGTGATGTCACATTGTCACAACCACTGTCCGGATGATATTCAGATACCTTCAAGGTTGGACAAGTCTTTGCATCATCTCACTATAGCTTCATGTGGGGAAGGTAATGGAGGGGTTTATGAGTGAAACTCTGAATTAAAACACACACACATGCACACACACACACATACACACACACACACGCGCGCGCATACACACACACACATACACGCACACACATGCGCGCATACACACATATACACACACACAGACACACACACATACACACACAGACACACACACACACACACACACACACACACACGGGAAAAACATTTTTAAAAGGGAAAAAGGGAAGAAGCTGAGGATCAAAAGTAAAACTAATAACCCATTTTGGTTTGCTTAATACTTCTCTGCTCTCAAAACGGAACACCCTTTGTCTTGGGGACCTGCTCGGTGCTGGGCAAATCAGGACAGCGCCATACCAACTAAAGGTAAAAGCAGTGGCCACGATTCCTTTGGCTTTCACTCATCTTACACATGTGTGCAAAGCCTAGCATACATACAGGTACCCTTCTGTGGTTGTTCCACGGCCAGGAGAGTGAGAACTACTGACACTCAAATATCACATCTTTGTGTGGAAGTTAAGTTTCAAAGTCAGCCTAAAGCAAAAACTGATGGTAATAATGATTGCTCGTGACAAACCTTTAGACTATCCACAGGATGGGGTGCACACAATGAAATTTACTAGTTCTTATGGGCCACTTATCTAAACTGAAAGGAGACACAAGGAGACATCTCTGAGCAGATGTCCTGCTGTTCCAGCTGCTTTCTGCAGTGAAACTCTGCTCATTGAGGCTAACTCCAAGGCTGGCGAAGCCTGTCTTTCACAGAATGTTTTCACTCATTCTAGTTCAAACCTCAGTAATCTCAGTGCACGGGAGCACATCTGTTTGCACATCTGTTTGCTGATGTAGTCTTAAGTGAGGCTGCGCCATCTGAGAGGGGTGGAGTTGTGTTAACTCCGCTGGTTGGCAACTGGGCACAGGACAGCATGCCGTACTTCCACCCTCCCTTGGGAAGAAAGACATGCTTCACCAGCCACGGAGTTAGCCACGAGAAGTAGGTCAGTCTGTCTGCCAGGGTCTTATGGCAGGAAGAGATTAGACAAGGATAAGCTGCTTCTTAATGTAATTTTATGTTGCTTACTGGACAGTGTTATTGTAAGAACACCTTGCTCCAGAGGTTAGAGAAGACAGCCAAGCAGCGAAACTGTTTGCTGAGCTATGAAGGAAACACACTGGCGAACCTTTCCCCTGAAATAAAACCGACTCCCTCTGGTCATTCCAGGTCAAAGAAAGCCAACCGCAAAACCCAACAGGATGTGCACTAAGGAAGTCGGACTTTAGGCAAATATGTTGATTGTCTCAGTGTTTTATTTTATTGTCACACAGGACTCTCTATGTAGTTCTTGTTTTCTAGAACTCTCTGTGTAGATTGGGCTGGCTTGAACTCATGGAGATCTCTTTGCCTCTCCAGTGCTGGGGGTGGGGGGTGGGGTGGTTAAGGACTGTGCCACACGTTCAGCCTTTAAAGGAAAGCAGAACTTGGGACCAGTTCTGGCTGTGACAGCCTAATGCTAAATTTTAGGGTAGGTGACAAGTAAGTTTTGGGTCTGACCACAAGTCCCTGTCACTCTCCCTCTCACAGTTAACTTCTGGAAGGTCTTGCTGACATCCAGTGTCTGGATCACTGCAGTCTACAATGTCAGGCTCAGTGGCATCTCCCGTTCCCCATCCTTCACTCCTCCAGGCCAAGGTGGGCCATTCGGAGGCTCATGCTCTCCTTGCCTGTAATCAAATCTTCCGGAGCTGTGAGCGACTGCACAGCTTCACGGGTGACTGCAGTTAGTGTATCCGCACTTACATAAGCGTCTTGAACAGTCATTACGCCTCAACCTCTTGGGCACCTGGCAGAGAGGGACTCACGGCAGACAACTGGTTTGATACCTATGTCTCTCTTGACCACACCCACCGTACTGCCCAGGAAGTTTTGTTGGTTTCAGGAATTCCCTACTTTGCGTGGTCTCTGAACTTAGAATCAAGGCCGATTGAAGGTCATTCTGAGGAACCGCTCAAGTTGTTTCTGAATGCACTGGGTCTCAGCCAAGATCCCTTAGTCAAGAAGGCATATTATTTAGTATAGTATTGAAATTATAGTAATTCTTGCCACTTGCTTTTGTTAAGGATGAACTTTCTCCAGCTTACCTTCCCCTAAAAAGAGAGCTGAACACGAGGGTTCTCAAAGTTGAATATATAAATCAGTACCAGCTGGCAACCTGTTCAAACTCTTAAGTTCTTCGGACCTAGCTCAGATGTACTGAATTAAAAACAGCAGGGAAAGGGACCACAAAACAGTTTACAAAACCTTCCAGGTAATTCAGATGCATGGTTAGATGGAAGAATCACTGAGTTACTGAGTAGTGGAAATATAAAATGTTAAAAAACAAAAATAAAGTGACAATTCTTTCCATCTCTGTCTCTGTCTCTGTCTCTGTCTCTCTCTCTCTCTCTCTCTCTCTCTCTCTCTGTGTGTGTGTGTGTGTGTGTGTGTGTGTGTGAGCTGGGCAGGAAACAGACATAAAGTACTTAGTGTTTATTTTCAATTGTAATATGAAGACATAAGAAGTCCTTTCTTGTGTCCAGTATCCTCATACCACCCTGGGCTCTGTACCTTTTTGCTGATTGGTCTTGGGGCTGTGGTCGAACCTGGAACATCACTATTGCCAGCGCAATAAGACATCCGGCTGCAGTTGCGATCTGCAATCTGAAACATATAAACCGTGGTGAAGCAGCTTCCTGGAAATCAGAACCTCAGAATTCGTCTTGATTATGTCTTGCCTTCCTGTACTAGAACCAAATAATAGCCACACATATAAATATAAAACAAAGCAAAGAAGGCCAGGCAGTGGTGGCGCATGCCTTTAATCCCAGCACTTGGGAGACAGAGGCAGGCAGATTTCTGAGTTCAAGGCCAGCCTGGTCTACAGAGTGAGTTCCAGACCAGCCAGGGCTACACAGTGCAACCCTGTCTTGAAAAATCAAAACAAACAAACAAACAAAAAAACAAAGCAAAGAAAGTAAATGACTTCACTTGTTCCTGAGATAGTCACTGTTAATAGACTGTTGCGCAGCATCACCAAGTTAAAGTATAGTAGAGCACAGGAACCAACTCTGGGAGGTTGGGAAAGCCCAAGCAGAGACTTCTGGATTCCCTTAGTGGATAAAAGCAGGGTGCTTGAGAGCAGCCATCCTGCATGGATGCTGACAAAAACCAGACAAACACTAGCGTCAGTGACAAAGAAAGAAAGACCACTCACTAAACAGAACAGGGGGGAGTTCAGAGGTCATTTTGAAAGTGCTCTATTCGCAGACTAACCCAGCCAACAGGAATCCCAGGTTAAGATAAAGAGAGAGCCAGGAAAATTCTCTTATTCTTAAGTGTCAGATAATTTATGGGGGGGGGGGGAGACAAATATGCATCCGCAAAGAGGAGAGATTGAGTTCGAAGAAGGAGGGGACACCTGAGCTTCAAAAAGCATAACCAGCATAGGACATACCGCCAAGAACATGCGCAGTCCAGACAGAAATCTTGTGGTCTGTACAACAGACTGGTGCTAGCTAGGAAAATTCTCTTTTCTTGGACTCGGACATGCACAGGGACAAGCCATTTTAAACAGACTCCTGTGAGTCAGGGGCAAGGGACCCTTGCAGGCCTGTCCTTCCCTGCAGAGCTCACTCTGAAGACTCAGAACTGTGGAAGGAACTCCACAGACAGGCGTTAAAACTCATCAGCTCCCCAGGAGTGGCCAAGTAGTA
>NW_022196904.1:156406978-156439664 GCF_008632895.1 Mastomys coucha | reverse complement strand
GGGGGGGAGGGGAAGAGGAGAGTCCTAGGAGGCCAGAGGGCTGAAGAGACTGGCAGATAAGATGTGCTTTATCCATCAATGTTGCTAGGGAGGCAGCTTCTCGAAGACACCCAGGCACATAGTGGGCCACACAGGCAGGCACGGGCACCAAGGTAAACCTGCATAGGGGCACATGGAGGTAGGCACACAGGCCTATGGACAGACACACGGAGGCAGGCTAGTGAAAACAAAGGCAAAAGGGAAGTCCTAATATTTACACAGAATGACACAAAAGTGACATTCTGCTAAAAAGAGTTACATAGCAGATGATGTCACCACTTGCTTTGAAGTTCCCTGGACATCTCTTGCTAGCCATTTTGTGCTGACCCACAGTCCCTCAGATGCCCAGCATTAGATATCTTGGTCCATGGTAGCTATCCATATCATACCATGTTGTCTGAAATAAACTGGACTGGATAGCTCTTTATTCCTGACACAGTAGCAAATGTGTAAAGGTACTAGGGTGAGTGCCAGGAGAAAGCTCGGTGACAGGCCCTTCCAGTGCCCACTGACTGAAAGACTCCTCTAGTTAAAAATACTCACGGCATGGCCCATGAACCAGACTGGTTGTGTGACAATGAAAAGACAGATGTAGAAAACACACAGCTCCACAAGGGTTCTGCTCCCAGCTGAGGCCCATACCCACATACCAGAGAAGGGACAGTGAGATGCTACATAGGGATGGGATCAACACCTGCTGTCAAAAAAGTGACTACATCATGATACTGTGCAACAGCTCAGGTATGTGTCCACAGAGCCAGTTGGCTTCCATACATAGCTAGCTACACAGAGAAAATTTGTACTTGTGTTCATACTAACCATACAAAGGCCATTTGCCCCTTGCTGTAGATTATGCTCAATGCCCTAAACATGTGCTCTGAGGATTTGACTTAAGCACTAAGGTAGAGCTCCAACCCAGTGGGAAAGATAGATACTAGAATATTTCAAATGCAATAGATAACCAACAAATCCAACCAATACACAATCCCAGAGGTACAAGTCCCATTGCGGAAACATAAGAGACTTGAAAAATCAAAGCAACCTGACTCCTTCAAAAATGACCAGTTCTACAGCAACGGAGTCCAATGGAAGTAAATAAGATGAGATCCCAGACAAAAAATTTAAAAAGACTATTTATAAGGATGATCAATGACACTAAGGACAACACAAGTACATTTCTACATAGATTTAAGGAGACAGCAAGAAACAGTTGGACAAAGGAGGAAGTCAATACAGGATAGGAAAGAGAACGCAATAACAATGTAGAAATGATGAAAAATAATAAACTGAAATTTGGAAATGAAGATCTCAATAAATCAAATAACAACAAAAAGCTCAGTAGGAAGCCTTACCAATAAACGGAATAGAAGAGCCAGAATTAAACCTACAAAGCTACAGTCATGTGACTTTGGACAAAAATGCCAGAAACTTATGTTGGATAAAAACGCCCTCTTTAGGAAGCAGTGCTGGGAAAACTGGATATCACATACAGAATTAGGAGATACATCCTCATCTCTCATTTCTTACAGTGTATGAACATCAATTCAAAATGGAAGGAAGAATTTAACGTAAGAAACTCCAAGACAATTAGTATAAGACACAGAGAAAACACTTCAAGATGGCAGCAAATGCTCTGTGCAAAGAATCCCAAGAACTGATGAATGGGGTTGCTTGAAACGAAAAAGCTTCTGTACAGCAAAGGAAGCAACAAGAGACAGCCCACAGGAAACATTTGACAGAGGCCAGTACTTAGAATATATTAAGGGCACTAAATACCGAAGAATGGAACTACCCAGTTGATAAAGGGGCTAAAGAACAGATGGTTCTCAAAAGATGAAGAAGAGTTGGCCAAGAAACACATGAAACATACGGGATCTTTAGCTATCAGGAAAAAGCAGCTCCAATACTCTGGAAGTGGAGGCAGGTGGGTCAGGAGTTCAGGGCCAGCCTGAAACATATTGGATAAACACAGACTCTTTAGGTGGGGCTGGGAAAACTGGATATCATGTATAGAATAAGGACACTAGGTCCTTCCCCACCAGAAAAAAAGGAGGGAAAAAAATAAAAGTGTTAATGAAACAATCATTGAGAGTATATCTCACCCTGATTGAGAAGAGCCTTCATTATAGGAAGGGTGCGGTTCATGAGCTCCTCTAACTGAGAGATACGGACAGTTGATGGCTTTTGGGACAAGAGTTAGATTTCTTTCTGGGAGTGGCCTCTAGTAGGTCAACCACACTCCAGTGGATGACCCTGGATCATGAGTATATATATGGGCTACACAAATTTGACTCTGTGGGTTATTAAAGAAAAAAAAAAACCAAACAAACCAACAACCAGAAAGTAAGGACATGAAGTCTGGTGTGGGCAAGGAGACAGACCTTGGAGGAGTTGGGGTGAATATCGTGAAAGGGCTTGTCTAAAATTCTAAAGAATTAGTAAAGACTAAAAAAAGAATAGTTAAGAAAAACAAATGTTAATAATGTGCTGGTGAAGGTGGATGGTCTCCTTCCTGGGAGTGTACATTTTCCAACCCTTATGGAGATGAGTATGGCGGGTGCTCAGACCCTGGGGACAGCACCCGCCTCTGACCTAGCTAACCACGTGTGGGCTATGGACCTGAAAGGCTCTCAGTTGCATACTGGAAAGACATGGGCACATCCATATTTATTGCATCACTATTCTCAGTAGTCAAGCTATGGAAACATCTCAAGTGTCTATTAGCAAATAAAGAGGCAGAGAAGATGTTTCATGTACACACACAATGGAGTGTTATCCAGCCACAGAGAGCAAGATTATGTTATTGGCTAGAAAATGGGTATACCGGGAGACCATCATGTTAAGAGAAGCAAGCCAGGCTCCTACAAATATTGTATATGTTCTCTCGTTTGTGGTGCACAGGTTGTATCTAGACACTCGAGTCCATTAAGTCCATATGAAATGAAAGCAGAAGGAAAGGAGACTAGTGGAGGGCATTGAGGGGCATGGAGGGCATTGAGGGTAAATGCACACAATCTACTTGAAACTGTACAACCATTGAATGTACAGTGAATATGGACAAATAAACAACAACAAAAAAAACCCCACAAAATCCTCAGCCCACATTAATAGTTCTAATTAGAAAGTTCACATCCTCAGCTCTGGAAAAGCACTATAAAAGCATCTGACAGAGGTGGAGACATGGCGCAATGCTCAAGAGCACTCGCTGTTTCTGCAGAGGACCCGGGTTCTCAGCACTCACATAATGGTTCCCAACCAGTATCTCTTCTGCTATCTTCTGGCAGTGCACACACACGCATACATGCAGAAATGCTTCTACATGTAAATTAAATAAGTGTCTTATAAAAGTATTTGACAAAGTCAGCGTAAGGCAATTGAGTACCTAGCTAGGCATGATGGCTCACACCTGTAAACTTAGCACTCGGGAGGCTGAGTCAGGAGAATAGCTGTGAGTTTAAGGTTGGTCTGAGTTGCATACTAAGTTCTAGGCTAATCTGGGTTACACAGTGAGACCCTGTGTAAAAGAACCAGGCGATGGTGGTGCATGACTTTAATCTCAGCACACAGGAGGCAGAAGCTGGTGGATCTCTGAGTTGAAGGCTAAACCTGGTCTATAGAACAAGTTCCAGGACAGCCAGGTCTACACAAAGAAACCCTGTCTTTAAAAGCAGGCAGGCAGACAGACAGACAGACAGTCAGACAGTCAGACAGACAGAGAGACAGACAGACAGACAGACAGACAGACAGACCAATACCCCCCAAAACTTAAAACAATACAAAAAGATTCAGGTACAAACAGATTCTTCCCTGTGCTAAGACAGCAGGGATAAATGTGAGACCAGTGCCCCACTGTGGTTTAATGAGGTACTACACCAAACAGCACTGGTCAAAACCCCTTCTCTATTGTCTGTTTGGACTAAATTTTCATCCCCGATTTCAAAATTATCAGAAAAACTTGACCTCAGCATATACATAGAAATTTAACATTTTTATTTTTATTGACAAAAGTATAAAAGGCAAGGCTGTCAGCAACAGCCACAACCATGTCTTGCCTAGCAAATAACAAACACAGTAGTGCTGCCCCTGTTTAAACCAGCTCTCTGGGCAGCGAGGGTGAGAGCACTTATTTGGAGCATTTACTCATTTCTGTATCAAACAATAACAACAGCAACACATTTATTGCAGCTTTCGAATATGCTAAAGCCCACTGAATTATGAACGTTAGAGGGTTGAACACTGCATGTGAATTGAATATTTTGTTTTTTTTTTTGTTTTGTTTTGTTGTTTTGTTTGTCTTTGGTTTTTCACGACAAAGTTTCTCTGTGTAGCCTGGCTGTTCTAGAAGTTGTTCTGTAGACCAGGTTAGCCTCAAACTCACAGAGATCTACCTGTCTCTGCCTCCTGAGGGCTGAAATTAAAAGTGTGTGTCATCACCACTGCCGGACAATTGAACATGCTACTTAAGCCATAGGAAAATGTTGTTTTCTTTTTTTCTATAACAGGTTTCTTTGTGTAGCCTTGGCTGTCCTAGAACTAGCTCTGTAGACCAGGCTGGCCTCGAACTCACAGAGATCTGCCTGCCTCTACCTCTGTCTGCCTCTGCCTCCAAAGTGCTGGGATTAAAGGTTTGTGCCATCACTGCTTGGCCTGAACTGTATGTTTTTAAAATCCCCAATAAAATATCTATTAGTCATTGACACTGTCTGATATGAAAAAAAACAAGGAAAGTCCATGAAACTGTCATATGCAAGAAGAGCTTAAGGAGACACAGCTGAAAGATGGTGCTGTGTGGGCCCTGGAGGGGACCACAGAATAGGAAAATAGACGTTAGGGAAACTGGGGAAATGGGAATAAAGTAGAAGCTTATGTTAATGATAATTATGCATTAATGTTGGTTCATAGCTGTGACCAATCTATCATTCCAATGTAAAACACTCCCAACAGTGGGACTGAGTCACTGCAGCTATGCTGTTAACAATTAAATGGCTATTTCAAAATAGCTACAGGACAGGACTTTAACTGCTTCTAGCATGAAAAAATGATGTATGTCTGAGTAGTGCACATGTCTAATCACCACACACTGTATACATGGATTGAAACATTATACTATACCCAGTGGATGTGTCTAACTGCTCTGTGCCAATTAAAAATTAAACACAATAGATCCCAAGCACTTCGGAAGGCCTACGTGAGAACTGAAATAAATTAAGACAAAATAAGAAAGTAGGGAGTGTTTCCAGGGCCACAGTTCAGCAGGAGCATGGAGGGTGACTAATGGGATTACAACAAATGTTTCCAATGGCCAGGAAAGAGTATGTTAGCATCCTTACCACCAAGGAATGGTGGATGTATGTGGTGCTAAACATCCCAAGTACCCTGACCTGATCAACATACAAAATACTTACATATCAAAACATCAAGCTGTACCCAGAAATGCATACAGTATACATCAGCCAAGAAGCAAGAGTTCATGTGGCCCCTCCCCACAGGGCTTGCCACGCCCCTACCTTTGAAGACATGATGTTCTTAACTTCCTCATCGGCTGCACAGTGTGTCCCAGCCAGGTCCGGGTTGCTGCTGCTCATCACACGGGCCTGCATCAGCTTTGAACTCACTGCAGCAGCAGATGTGCGTCCATATGTGTGGTATCGGGGGTCGGGGACTACGGTGGTGGGGCCGCCTGTACCCCAGTAGCCAGAGACATGTCAACAGACAGGACAGAGTCGGTCACAGAGCTTGAGAAAGACCCACTGAGGGAGGGGGGGGCGGGGAAATGTAAACCTAGCAGATGGGGCCTTGGGAAGAACCCTCAATATTATGCAGCTGTGAGGGGCAGGGGGACAGTGTTGGGTAAAGAGGGCAGGGTGTAAGGTGGGGGCGGGGACTGGGGAGGACTGTGGGGGGACTGGACACACATGCTTGGTACCAATCTGTCACCAATTACCAGAGTTTCTGAATTCTCAAGGAAAAACGAGAAACACGATTTTTTTTCCCCAGACAGGGTTTCTCTGTGTAGCCCTGGCTGTCCTGGAACTCACTTTGTAGACCAGGCTGGCCTCAAACTCAGAGTTCTGTCTGAGAACACTGTCTCTGCCTCCCAAGTGCTGGGATTAAAGGCGTGGGCCACCACTGCCTGGCTCGAGAAACACGAATATTTTTGTTTGATCAATATTTGAATGATGAAATCTTGTAAGTCTTAGAGAAAGGTTGTTGAGAGTTGAATCATCCACAGTCATCTTTTAAGGATAGGCACATGCAATATTTCAGAGTGAGTCCAACTCTGGTTTAAAAATTGGACTGAAATTACAGATTTATGTAAAATATGACTGCAGAGACTTAAAAAGGTGCCAAATTTATTTGGATGGGGGATTTTTAAAAGTCTACTGATGATATTTTTACATACCAGGCTACCCAGGCATTGTGATTTATGGTCTATGCAAATAACTAATAAGAACAGTGAAATGGGTTATTATTAACTTAGCTGGGGGCATGAGAACTTTTTTTTATGGGTTTTTATGTTTTTTTTATGTTGTTGTTGTTTTGTTTTTTTAAGACAGGGTTTCTCTGTATAGCTCTGTCTGTCCTGGAACTCACTTTGTAGACCAGGCTGGGAGAACTTTTTTTATGTAATGAAAAGTTTAAGAACTTTCAATGGTGTTACTGCCGTAGGATAGGTACTGTTTTCTTTGCTGTTATTCTAGAATCTCACAGTGGACAGTTCTCCATCATTTAAAGCAGATCCTCAAAGTGGATCATAAACTGGCAGTGGGGTAAAGGTCACTGAGAAGTCACTGACTAGGCAGAGGCAGCAAGTACAACATAAAAAGATGGAGGGGGAGGGAGGGAGAAGCATCTAGAAGCTTTTAATTCCAGCACGTATATAAGTTTTACTCTGAAAACCAAAACTGAACCTTTAATCCAGTGGCAGTGGTCTGAGGTGGAACCCTGCCAGATCCCTGCTCCCCCCACACCCCCCAGGAAGCACTACCTGGCTTGGGTGCATCCCTGTGCAGCTCAGGCAGCCGGAACACGTAGTGCACGTAGGAGGCCAGCAGGCAGTTCCTCCCGTGCTGGTCCTTTCTCAGGTCCTTGCTGTTGTGCAGGCTATTGGCAATGGCCACCACAGACTCAAAGGCAAACTGGGAGAAGTTGGCTGAGGAACCAGAAAGAGAAAAGAGAAACTGAGGGAGATGTTCTCACGCTAATAACAGTACGTCTTGATCACTGACTACCTTAGCCAGGCAAAAGAAACGCCCATGGAGGCGGGTATGTTCCAGTTAGATCCAGTGTTCCAGGTCGGCTCACCACAGACATGCTCAAGTTCCCTCTGTGTAGCTCAAGCTGGCCTAGAACTCACTGCAATCCTCCTGCTTCAGCTAGAATTACAGGCATGATGGCATAACCCACCAGGCCTGGCTCACATCTTTTTTTTCTCTCCACTGCAAACAGCACAGTTTCCCACAGCTGGGACATGCCCATGTCTTTTATGCCATTGCTCTCTAAACTCAGCTGAAAACTGGGTGGCTTCTCCAGACGGACATTATCAGCATCACCTTGGGCTTGAGCCTTTGGCCCTACCACAGGCCAGCTGAACCAGAATCTGCATTTCAACAGGATGCCCAACAGGTGTGAGAGCAATGCATAAACCTGTCCTCCAACATACACAGGTTATGTCACTCCCCACAGTGGGTCCATGCAAACTGTCTGTACCCAATTGGTCTGGTGTTCCAAGCCCATCATAATTTGGCTTTGGCCAACTTTGTGCCAGTTTCTGCTCAGATTCAGCTACGTCTAGTGAGGTAGCCGTCAGACTATCCCATTCTGTGATCTTTCCTCCTTCCTGACCTTGCTCATGTGGTCCTCCTCACCTGGAGTGGCTTCCTTGCTTCTTTCTACAAAGTTACACTGACCACAAAGTCAGACCACCCTTCCATGCTCAGACTCCTGCATGAAGCCTGCAGTGCCCCGCAGTGATAAGAATCCAAACCATATCAGTTGGTAGCTATGCCTGGTGGTAAGTGCAGCCTCCCCGGGAAGACTGGAAACCGACCCCAGGCCTAGTGCATTTCTCACAATTGTTTTGTGTCTCCTTCTACCCATACTGTGCCTTCCATAGTACTAGACAGGGCAGAAGCAGGTTCCAAATGAATGGTTGCAGACTAAGCCCTTCATTGTCCTCATGTGCGGATTTGTGTACATTTGTTCCCGTGTGCATGTGTGTGCAGAGAGCCAGATGCTGACAGCAGATCTCCCTCAACTGTTCTCCACCTTATTGTTTTGATTCAGGCCTGAACTTGTCAGGTAGGCTGTGATGGCTGGCCAGTGAGCCCCAAGTATCACCACCAAGAACCAGAACTACAGCTGCACCCACAAAATCCTATTTAAAAACATTCTCAACATTTATTTGTGTGTGTGTTCTTGTACCATGGGGCAAACCTGGAGTTCAGACAACTAGTTATGGAAGCCAGTACTCTCCTTCTACCATGTGGATCTCAAACATCTAATTACATCATCAGTCAGGCTTGGAGACAAGCACCTTTACTTGCCGAGCCATCTCATCAGCCCTAAGAACCCATGTTAATGTTCTTTCTCTCTCCTTTCTCACCCTTCCACTCCCCTGCTTTTCTTCCAAAACCACTTTTTTTTGTTTATACTTACTCATTTTTTTTTTTTTTGATGTATATGAGTGTATTGCCTGCATGGATGTATATGTACAATGACAATGCCGTGCCTGTAGGGGCATCAGTTTCCTTAGTGTGAACCATGTAAGTTCTGGGAACTGAACCAGGGCCTTTTGCAAGAGCAACAAGTGCTTCTGACGACTAAGCCATCCCTCTAGTCTTCTTTCTTCCTTTCTAAAACATGTAGGCAGTAACAAAACAGTACTGGGCCTGACTTCCTGTCAAATGTTGCAAAAGTTGCTCCCAGCATTTGTGGGTTTGTGAATAGCCATGAGACGTTAGGCAAAGTGCATCTGCCTGCCTGCCTGATCTAGTCATGCCTCCTCCCTACCCACAGGCCTCTCTACCTGTTTGGCCAGCAATGACCATGGGCTGCACAGAGAGCTGGAAAAGCTTATCCAGCACCAGGTGCAGGAAGAGCACGAGGGGCTCCAGGCGGGAAGAGTTCAGGCAGATGATGCTGAGCTTTAGCTCATGTTCCAGCGTGTTCTCTGTGATCTTCTGGTCCAGCACACGGATAGGGAAGGTCACCTGGCTCTCCAGGGAGTGGCAAAGGGTGAAGAACTTCTCCAGGTGGTTATCCTGAGAGGGCAGAAGGTAGAAGACTCTCAAGAGATGTTATTCGTTCAACATCCACCCAGGAGCTTGGCGCAATCCCTTAGCCAGTGCTTTGGATTAGCAGTCAAAATCCCAGATGCTTCCAGCAAAGAAAACGGACTCATTTGTAGAATGTGGTATACAAAATAGGACCTTTTAATAACTATTAATCAGGCTCCGACTCATGCTGTGGGAAGTTGGTGTACTAAGTGTCACACTGTCAAGAAAGGGCACAAAGCAGATGAATAACCCTGACCGTGGCAGGCCATGGCATCCCTTACCTGGGTGTGAACGGAAGAAACGGCTTGCACTTCAATATTAAATACCCCCTTATGGCCCTCGGCCCACTTAATGGGAGGATTCTGTAAAGGGACTTTCTGTGTTAAAGAAAGAGAAAGAGAAAAGATTAGCAATGTAATTTCCCTTTTGAATTCTTAACAAGCAGTACAAGCAACATGTCAGGAACGTCAAGGCTCTGCAGATGGAGAACTTCCATAGCTAGACTTGGGAGACAGAGGCCTTTGTCTCAAGTTCAAGTCTACAGCAAACTAGTTATTTTCACACTGAGAAGTAAAGCACACACACAGGGGTAAGGGGTGGGTGTGGGTGTGGGTGTGGGAATGGCACTTAGCATTTGTTGAAATGGTGGAAGAGTTAGATGAGTGATCTACCTCTAACCTCTGGTTCAACGCCTATGGTCTTGGATGCTAGGAATGTAATCATGTGATCTTCCCATCAATCAAGAGATATCAGGACAGCGAGTGGGAAACTGAATGGGTTTGAATGCCAGAAATCACTTTCCTTTCAGCAAAGTGTTTCCAAGTGGCAGTCCTGCTTGGCTCCTGCTTGCTCATTATGCTTCCTCCACTTCATTTACCTCCAAAACCTACTCCTTAGGCCTTAGAAATAACTCCTTGCCTCAAGCTCCCATTGGTATTACATTCCTCTCGAGAGAGATGAGAGGGTGCTGGAACAAAGAGGGCCTAGCATGGGTGTTGCACCTCTTTCACCATGATGGCAGGAAGCAGGCTGTGCTTGCAAGGATAGGCCAAGGGGGCAGCGATGGACGTCTCTGAATAGCACAAGCTGGAGTCCAAGCTCACAGAGCTCTACTTGGCCCTCAGGGTATTGGGCTCGTTGTGAATTGGTGGTTAATGTCTAAAAGTCAGCAAAGTTCATATAACAGGCTCATTTCTAACTTGAGAGCTGGAAGATCTCCCAGCATGGTACCAGTCTGTGGAGCAGAGGCAGCCATAGCCTTTGAAACCCATGCACAACCCCCAGAACAAAACATTCTACTAGGACCAGCCTCACTTATGTGTTCTGCTGGCTTCCTGTAGACACTGGAGTTTGCATTTGTGATCTAGAGTAGTGACATTCAATAGAAATCCAATGGGAATCAACATTACATTTTCATTTGAGAGGGCGGGCTATATAGAGAAAACATGCATGTGTATATGCACATATAGAGGCCTGAGAATAACTTTAGGAAGTTGGTCCTCTCCTCCTACCATGTAGATCCTGGAGATCAAGATCAAACTCAGGTCACCAGACTTGGTCTCGAGCACCCTCACCCATTGAGTCACCTCAAAGGCCTCAAAAATTTTAAGTTTTTGGAAATCCCATTAAAGAACATTGAGGGCAATTTCAGCAGATTATCTCATCTAACGCAGTATGGACTAACCATTTCCTCAATGACAAACCAATATAAATTAATAAAGATATTATTTCAATACCAAGTCTTTGAAATTCAGCTCATATGTACTGTCAGCTCTGAGTCAGAACCAGCACACTCAAGATCTCACTAGCCACTTGCTACTGCTGTATCTGATAGCACACAGCAGTGAGACGGGCTGAGGGTGAATCTATAGGTAGGAGAAAGAAACTAATATTTACTTTAACATTATTTAGTACTTGAGAAGCATCATTTCAATTCATGCCCACTACACCTTCTAGTCAGATATGGACTTCATTTCATCTGTGAGAATCAGAGGGTAAATATTTTATCATGCACCTTGCATTGTATGTAAGCAATATGACCACACTCACACAGTTGGAGTGTGGAAGATGTCATTTGGGATTTGGATTTACCTTAAAAATCAAGTTTATATTGGCATGAGGGTACATACTTGTAGGGAGGCAGAGGCAGGAGGATCAGAAGTTCATAGACGTTCTTGGCTACCTGGTGAATTTGTGGACAGCCTAGGCTATATATATTTTAAGACTCTGTCTTAAAAAACATTTAAAAAAGATTCAACAAAGTTACAATACAAACTCCGGTTTTACTCATGCTTTTGAAAAACAAAACAAAACAAAACAAAACACAGGAGTTCTATTAAATTGGAAGGTGGAGCTTAAAAATTGAAAATCAGGTTTGTGTGTGTGTGTGTGTTTGCTCTTGTTTTTTTTCAAGACAGGGTTTCTCTGTGTAGTCCTGGCTGTCCTGGAACTCACTCTGTAGACCAGGCTGGCCTTAAACTCAGAAATCCACCTGCCTCTGCCTCCCAAGTGCTGGGATTAAAGGCATGCACCACCACTGCCCAGCATTGCTCTTGTTTTGTAACAATGGCTCACTAGGCCTTACACTCAATGATCTTCCTGCCCCAACTTCACTCAGACTGGGATTACAGCATGCACCACCTTGCTTGGCTCTGCAAAAGCTGTTGTGAGGGGTTACTGTATGACACTGTATGCCGAGGACATGAAGATGAGCTGGAATGGCTCCATCCTTAGGCTAGCCTGTGGTATCAAGGGGGAATAGCTTTAGTCTAAAACAAAGGAAAAGGGCCAGAAAATGGAAGTATCAGAAAATGGAAGGGGAGAAAGACTGTGAAGGGTCTATCTAAATTCAAGGTCCTGGACATTTCTTCAACTCACAACCCAAAAGAATTAAAGGAAGAACTATTGATGATCTGAGCCCCAATGTTTTCAGACGAGCGTAAAAACATGATCCTGGTGAGGAACTACAAAGGTGGTCGTGGAATGAAGAAAGGATGATATTCAGGATAATGTTAAATTTTAAGGTCCTCTGATTGTATTGTGATAGAGATATATCTTCAAGATACATGATAAAATATCTATGCGTAAGATGATCTGCTTAAAAATACTACTCATTGATGTAGACCTCTACTAATGGGTGGAGAAATGTGATACTGAGCTGAGAGCCATGGGACTGACTATCTTTAGACTGGGGTATTGCTACAGCCTGCAAAAGCAAGAGGGACAGCCAGGACAGGAAGGGCATTAGCTCTGGCATTGGCATCTTTACAGTCCACCCACCAGGCTGTGACCACTGGCCCACAAGAGAAACTGCTGATACAGGCCTGGAAACACTCTGCAAGGCTTCTTGACAAGTACCGTGTCTATCACAAGTGGGCTCAACCTGCCTCCTCATCCACAGAACTCTGCACAGCACAGACAATTGCATGCAGCACTGCCTCAGGTGCACGTTGCACCTACAGAACATTCTGGTGTGGTGATGACGTCGAAATGAGTAAGATATTCATCCCATCCTGTCAGAACAACGTGCTCTCAGAAAAAACAGTGTGCTTGGAGATGACAGCCCTGGAGAACCCAGTGAGTAACATCCCCGGGAATGGGAAGTGGGTGTGGGGAAACGATTCCAGACCATAGCAGGACCGGAAGCAGCTGCCAGACAATGCTGGTTACCTCAGCCGAATGTATGGAGTAGTTGGGTGGTAGTTTTTCCAAGGCAACTGGTAGACAGTAGGATCCGGTTTGAAGACGTTCATTTAAGAGAATCGGCAGCCACTGAAACAGATGGTATCAAGAGCAGAGAGGGTTTTACAGCTGCATGCAATTCGGGCGATTTATCTAGAGCTCACAGCCATCAAACAAAACTAAACAATGATTAGATATTGACCGGGTCTCCTGGCAGTGGATTCAGTCCCGTTCTTTGCACTGTAAATTCCCTGAGCATTCCTGAGATGGTAATGGCAATGATTTGCTGCTTTCTGGGCCCATAGAGTAGCATTTTTTTCTTTATGGCCTCTGTTGGCTCCTATCTGAATATCAAGGTTCATTTACCTTTCATGGTTTTTAAAGAAATAACTTTTTTCTCCCTGAAGAGCTAATTCTACATGTGAAACACTTACATTAAATGTGGAAATAACAGATATTGTAATGGTTCTTTTCTTTTTTTCTTTTTCTTTCTTTCTTTCTTTCTTTCTTTCTTTCTTTTTTTTTTTTTTTTTTTTTTTGAGACAGGGTTTCTCTGTATAGCCCTGGCTATCCTGGAACTCACTCTGTAGACCAGGCTGGCCTTGAACTCAGAAATCCATCTGCCTCTGCCCAAGTGCTGGGACTAAAGGCGTGGCCACCACTGCCCGGCAATGGTTCTTTCTTAGATGTTCTTTTAGAGATTTACCGCCCACCAGCTTTCCATGGGAGGAGCCTGTCATTCTCTAAGTAAAGCTGCTTCTACTCTCTGCTCTAATATGCACCACATATTTTGCGGCTCCTGACAGGAGAAAAGCGAGTGAGCAGGGCTGCACACAGTCTCTGCAGGGACCTTGGCTGGTACACACCAGCAACTGCAGGGGGATGCAGCTTGTCGAAAGCAACTCACCGAGTACCCCAGAAGGCTTTCTCCAGAGGCACCTTGCTTCTGCTGACAGCTGATGTGGTAGAAGGTGAAGAGGAGATGGTGATTCACTGTGAGCTTGGCGGGAAGCTTAATTTTCACTTCTTCATAAAAGTCAGGAGACCTGTATCAGAAGCACGTTGTATGCAGATCACTTTCAGCCAAAGGGTGAGTCCCTGGTTACAAGGTGGAGCACACGCTGCCTGCTGACCCTTTGCTCCCACGTGCCTGCATGCCGAAGGGCTTTTTATTTCACATTATCCTGCTCCTTAGCCATTAGGCCTTGTGGCCACACGGGTACTAGGAGAAACATTCCACCTACATAAAACTATCACAGTAGGAAGGTTTTGCTAGACAGAGAGGACTTTCCCCATATGATGGAGAAACAAGTCAATCTGAAGAGGATGGGATTCTGAGTATGGCTACGTCCTCTTTTCCCATCTCAGCCCCATCAACAGGCCCAGCACGTGGCTCTTCTCATCAATAGACTGTGCTTAGGCTTCACAACATCCCTCACTTAGTCCCCTGACCAGCCTGGCCAAGGTTCACGTGAAGCCCCTAAAGGAGCCTGGTTATCAGGCCAGGGTGAAACCCACAGTGACGTCCTTCCTCCCCCGAGACGTGTAAATGAGGTTAGATAGTCAGCCCTGTGAGCCATTTTATTGACATCATCGAATATACCATTCTTCATTTGGTTGGCAGATGACAAAATGACCAGAGAGAGTTGGGCTTTGTTTCGGGCCCTCTGGATCTCAGACCAAGTGAGAAAATACTCTTCTTCTCCTTTTTCTTTCTTTCTTCCTCCCCCTGCTGAGTCAGGATTTCTCTGTGTTGCCCTGGCTGTCCTGAAACTCACTCTGTAGACCAGGCTGGCCCAAAATACTCTTCTTTATTTAATATTATAAAAGTGTCCCTATCATCATTTTGTAAGTAGTCAGAATTATATTAGATTCTGGAAGGTATTTCTTATCAAAGCTTTAATTATTTATAAAAACGATGCATTAGCAACACCGAACAGGTGTAAGCCCTTCTGCTTCTCTGTTACCATTTTGCAAAAACAGTTGGGAAAAGCACTTGTGGAGTTAGAAACCAAAACCTAGGGGACATTGAAATAGTTGTGGTATTTGTTCAGGATTCTGAAATATACTTACTTATTATGGTATGTAATAGCTGTGTATACTTCCTGCAGAAATTCAGGCCCACTGGACTTCCCAAAGATGACCTGTTTGTCAACATGGAAGGAACCAAGCTTAGAGGGATTTTGATCTCTGTGAACATGTGCTACCACGCCGACAAGAAACTGCTCTCCCAGAGCTGTAGTTTATAAGTTAAGGCTAAGTTCTACCACTGACCAAGGGCACAGGCTTGTGAGACTGGAAAGCCAGAGGTCTCTTTACTGCCTCTGTGCATGGACATATATGACATCACATTCATTTATCCCAGGTGAGACGCCAGCATCTTTCCCCCTCCCAGGACAAGGACTTAGCCTTGTGGGTGATGGTAGTCTCCACTGCCCTGGCTATCTGTGTGCAGATAGCTCATGGAGTCTGCTGCAGCCCCGATCGTACATGATCTGACTAGTGAACTTGCAGCAACTACGGACCGGGCCCAGGGCCTGTGAGTGGAGAACTGGCTTACATTCACCACCACTGTCCCTACCTAGGCTGAGAATGTTGGCCACACGCAGGATGTGCACATACACACTTGGAAGCCTGAATGGTGGCCTGCCGGGGCAGAGAGGACTAGGCGAGTCCTCTAGCCTTCTCTTTCCTTCCAAGCTTCCTCTTTTCCACCTTCCTGCCACTGTTGTAAGAGGTCACCTTGGATCAGTGGGAGAGAGGGCAGACTCTTTAGGAGGTAGATCCATGGGGAAGGAAGAAATTACTTCCACCAGAAAAGGATGTGAGGGAAAAGCCCAAACCTCTCTCTCTCCCACTTTTCGCTTAGGCATTCTTCCCTATCCTCCATGTGTTGCAGGGGATCAAACCCAGGACCTCCATGCATGCTAAACAAGTGTTCCCAGTAGCTACAACCCGAGGTGAATATTAGCTGAATTCATACACTGAATTCATACACTGAATTCATACACAGCTAACCAACTGTGTCATTTACTAGGAAATTCTGGTGATAGGGGCCTCTTAGATAATACTATTCTAGCCTGTGTTATTAGTTTATAATCTGACTCAGGATGAAAGTCCATTTCCAAAAGGTGTTGCACTGGTGTATTTATTATCACTGGGTTTTGCTTCAGGTTTGTTCTACTCACGTTCACCTAAGTGCATATGTTGAAGAAATTCAGCCAAATAGTGAACATCAAGCCACCTTTTAACTCTTCAGTGTCAGAATGGCCTCGCTCTGTGGGCAATGTGGAGAGACCCCCACACCACCTTTCAGTCCTTTAAAATGATCTTCAGCTCCAAGGTGCAGCATCTCACAAAGGGATAATGTGGGAAAGAGACTTAAGACCGGTGCTGTTTCCCTACCACGTTCCTGTGGACAATTCTGGACTGGCCAGAAAGGTTCCTGCATGTAGGCTATGCTAGAACAAAATATTGTATACTTGGGCCGGATGTGGCTCACCGGTAAAGCCCTTGTCTAGCATTACCAAGAGACCTTGGGTATGTGGTGGAATACTCTGTATGCTGAGCAACTCTCGATTTTATCCCCGTGACCTGGCAGGGGGAGCCCAGCCAACCAGAAGCAAACACTACCCATCTACTTACAGGCATAGCATTGCTGGGGTCTTCTCCACACATAAACTGAATCTTTATTGTAATGTTCCGGGCAGATGCTAGCTTGTTAGCGAAGTTCAGTCTCTGTGGGTATACGTACAGAAGGTTTCTGGAAGAGAGAGACGCCAATAATCAGCAGTCAATCGTGTCTAGAGTCCACCTCTGCTTTGGTTTAAGTTCAGAAGTTGCTTTCTAAGGTGGTGGCAGACCACTGTGGATTTTTTTTTTGTGAGACATCACCATGGTATACTGTGGCCAGGACCACAGGGGCAGGGGATGGTACAGCTCAACAACCATACTTCAGACCTCAGGTTCAGGTGTTGCTCTACGAGCAGGTGACAATGAGGACAGAGGGTTGTCTCAGCAGCTGTGACAAGTACATGAACCTTGTGTTAGCAGATCCTGAGGACAGGGTTGGGTCACACTAAAAGTAGAGGAAGAAACTGCAGCCCAAGGATTCTTCTGAGCTAGGTGTAGGAGTGTAATACTTGTGATCCCAGAACTCAAGAGGCACAGGCAAGAGGATCATTGCAAGCTTGAGGGCAGCTTGATGTACAAAAGGAAATGCAGACCAGCCAGGGGTACTGCAGCACAATTCTGCCTTGAAAACAAAAACAATCAAAAGACAAGACAGGACAGAATCCAAGGACTTTCTACTCAAATATCTTGTAGTAAGGAATGCTTTCAGGTAATTCAAGAAGAAAATCAATATTTGGAACTCTCAGAACACAGGAGCTGTTGGTTCATGTGTAAAGTTCAAAGGTCATGGGGCAAATACATAGCATTCTTATGCTTTGTTGACCCTGTCTCTCTAATCTGGGTGCTCACTGGAGACAGGATGGGGTGAGAGTCTAGGGCTGGTAGGGTTGCAGTGGCCTTTCTGGGCCACCCTGACTTCACACAATAGTATCACCGCCCTGACTCACCTTGGATTTTTGCCCTTTGTTTTAATCTGTCTTTATCCCGTCCTCTTGTTGGCTCTTACTCCTGTCTACACTGAATACTTCTCATACTCAGAGGAAAAGGAATGTAAGACAATGATCTAAACTTAATTTCAATGGCTAGACTAGTCAATGAGCTTCAAATGTTGGAGTGTACACAGCCAATTCAGGAACACAGATGACGGGTCACAGTACAACAAAAGGGGGGGTCTTCAAGTCAGAGGTACCAAGTGCAAGCCAATACTTTTTAAGATGAGAAGATCACGGCCTTGGGAGATGAGGTGGTTTCCTCTGAGAGTCAGTCACTGAGAGCAGAAGACCCAACACCCACTGCGTCTTCTCTGCCCTCTGCTGTCTCAGTGGACCTGCTGATCTCATTCATCAGTCAGAGTAAATCTGATACAGTTGAGGAACAGGTGCCATCAAGAGTGGGCACTGATATATTAATGTACTGAAGGCAGTTTATGTTGGTGCCACAAGATACATGTGTGTGTGTGTGTGCGTGTGCGCATGAATGCGTATGAGCATGTCTGTCTAGGGAGTATGCACTCCTCTGTCTATTGCTCCTTCTTGTTTATCCTCACTGCAATCATGTTCATAAGCAGGTTAATGTTTATTGAGCAGTAGGCACAGGATTTCTTAGGAAGGGTTAGTGGTGGAGCCAAAAAGCAGAGATTGAAATCCATCTTCGCTTCTTCTACCTACGGCTTTGACAGACCGCTTCTGCAGTTAGGCTTCCCAAAGCCTCAAGGGGACTAACAAAGGCACCAACTATTAGGCTTTGGGAGGGGCAGAGGCCTGCTGCAAGTTCCAGGCCAACCTTGGCTACATAGCAAGAGACCCTATTTCAAACAGCCAAAGAGAGAAAGGAAGAGGAAGAGGGAGGGAAGGAAAAGAATGGAAAAGAAAAGAGAGAACTGATTAACAATGGCTATTCGAATGACAGGTTCTTCCACACAGTGGGCAAACCAGAGGTGCACTCCCCTCTCCCCTCCCCCCTATTCTCTTCCTCTCTGCTACAGACCACCTTCATTTGTCACTTGGAGCACAGAAGTTCCTTCTTTCATTCTTTAAAAAAATTACCTATTATTTTTCTGTGTATGGATGTTTTATCTACACATATGTCTGTGTACCACATGTGTGCCCGGTGCATGCAGAAGCTGGAGAAGGGTGTTAGAGCCCTGGGGATTGGAGTTAACAGATGCTTGTGAGCCATCATGTGGGTGCTGGGACTCGGGACTCGAGTGTGGGCCCTTTGGAAGGGCATCCAGTGCTCTTAACCACTGAGGCATCTCTCCAACACAGCAGTTCTCTCTCCATTCACTTTTGCTTCCTAAAGAGGGGTCTTTGAAAAATATAAAGAGCTCGTGTCAGGCCCTTCCCTACAATGGCTTCCCAAGCTTTTATTGTGGGTCTTACTTGACCTGGTTCTCTTTTTTTAAGATTGATTTATATGTGACCATTTTGCCTGTGTGTATGTGTACACTCTGTGGGCATGCCTGCTCTTCTTGAAGGTCAGAAGAGGGTGTCAGATCCCCTGAAATGAATTATGAGCCACCATGCGGGCACTAGAACCAAACCTGAACACTCTTCAAGAGCAACAAGTATTTTTTGTTTGTTTGTTTGTTTGTTTGTTTCTGAGACAGCTCTGGCTAACCTGGAACTATATAGACCAGATTGGCTTCAAATTTACAGACACCCACCACCTGTCTCTGCCTCCCAAGTACTGGGATTAAAGGCCTGGGTCACCACATCTGGAACAAGGACTCTTAACCTCCGAGCAATTCTCTAGTTCTCTGACTTTAGTTTACATTGCTTTTTCCACACTGACTTTTTTCTTTTCTTTTTGGCTTAGTATGTTTAAAACATACTCCTGACCCATTGCCTTCTCTCCCGCAGTTCCCACAGCTTCCTCAGCTTTCTGAATACTGGTGATTCAGATCATACGGCACAGCCTCCCAGTTTTTTCCTGACATCTTATCTAATTGATCTACACCACCACCACCCCACATCTCTCTCTCATATACAAATACAGGCTCCTGTTACTTTATAGTCACATCATTCTATCTATACATAATTAGGATTATGAAAGTAATATGTGACCACGGATGTATTATGTGCACAGGTTTCCACAACTGAACAGCTGAAAAGCATAGGAAAGTATTAGTATTCTTCTTTAGAAGAAAACAGCAACTATTAATTATTCCTGTGAGGAGAACCAAGGCAAAAACTTTAGCATATTTCTGCTTAGTCTTTTTCCTCATACAATAAATACTTTAAAAATCAAACTATATACAACTTTATCATGTTTTAGTGTCTAATACCATTTTCTAATGTCATTAGATATTCTCCATAATCATGATTTTAATGGCTGAACACTATTTCATATAATGAATGTGCTGCAGTGTATAATAGTCCCCCAAAGCACATTTATCTTATTTTCCCCCTTTCATTGATTATGGAGCTGTGATGAACCCTTTGTCCTTTGCCATGCAGTAGAAGTTTGAAAGAATTCTCTTAAATCCTGGAGTGCTCTGGTTTTCATTTTAGATTAATTGATAGGCACTGATCATCCTTTAATGCTGTGCTTGGGGGAATAATGAGCTAGGGTTTGAAAATGCTTTGAAGTAGCTGATGGGGGGCATGTAAGTCACTCTAGCAGTAGCCTGCTGGACTGGACAGTGTGGTTCGCTGTTACCACTCTCGTCTTAGGCCCCAGGAAGTGGGCACCACAGACCTGCCCCCTACAACCCAACACCAGTCAACTGTATTACACAGTGCTTCTGAAGGGGTTGCTGGACCTTTGGTTCAAGTGTCACCAGCACAGCTGCTCGAGATTCTGCACATACACACAACTGAAGAAAAAGTCTTAGAGAATTTGGTCCAACATCCCTTTTTGCAGACCATGAAAATGACTCCCTGAAGAATAGAGTGACTTTGCCTAAAATATTTTCCTAAGGACCACCATATTGCTTCCTGACAAGAGTGCTAAGTAACGTGTTCATCAGATTAGCATCTCTCACAGAATGAACAGAAGAGAGTAGAGCTTTTCTTTTGAGAGGAAAGATCTCTATGTCTGGTCTGGAATCCAGAGCTTGTATCAGAGAAGAGTAATCCTAGTCAACTGGTCAACAGGCTCATGTGATTTATAACATAAACTAGTATTAAGGAAAATTGTAAGAATTATAGTATTCAAGAACCTGTAAGAAGACAGTTCATACTGTAAACAGGAATCCCTTGTATGAAGGGTGAAGCTGTTTTGACAGGCTCTGTAATAACTAGAGGCTATGAATGTGCAAGGCATTTGAGACTAATCTTATTATTATTTTTTTTAATCACATTTGGAGAAATGTAATCAAAGAGATGTTCTCTACTTATATGCATCACAGCTTAGAGAAGGAGAAAGTTGGATGTTGCCCTTCCACAAAGTGACAGTTTTTTGTAGCTGTGAGCCATCAAGTACTTGCTGGGATTTGACCCGAGGACCGTTGGATCCACAGTCGGTGCTCTTAACCATTGAGCTCCTGCTCCAGCATGTATGTTACCCTTCCAAAGAGTGTTTTAAGGATCCTTCAGATGGCTTCTCTTGATTAGCAGCTCTATAGGTTGTTAATTCTTCCCACAGATTCAATAATATGCCATTTATACTTTGTATGTATGTATGTATGTACATATGTGTATGTTCATTATCTTGCAGTGTGTGGATGTCAAGCCTAAGGTCTTACACATGCTAGGTAAGCACTCTTATCATTAAGCTGTATCCCTAGCCCTCAGCTTAGTTTAAAACTCATGCAAGGTCCAGGACTAACTGTGGAACTGTGGCCATTCATAGATCAAACTGTGGCTTGAACTCTGTTTTTCTTACCATCTTGGTACTGTCCTCTATTTCCTTTGTGCAGAACAGGTTAGCCCAAAGGAACATTTAAAGTCACAGCATAAAAACACATTAGTTTGACTTTTCCTAAGCTTAGTCTATCCCTTATCTATACGTGCAAGGAAAGAGAGAAGAAAAGAAAGAAAGAAAGAGAGAAGAAAAGAAAGAAAGAAAGAAAGAGAGAAAGAGAATAGCCCGCCCCTAGCCCTTTCCCCCAAGACAACACTCAAGCACTCTCTAGAGGCTTATACAGTCCTGCTAGGATCAGGGAGCAAGTCACCTATCATAGAAAGCATGTTCGCTTCTGTTGGGACAACTGGACAATTTAAATGGCTCTGTAGCTAAGCTTCGAGATCACATCGGCCAGCAGGAAAGGAAGAAAGTAGAGCAGCCTGAAAGGCAAACAGGCCAAAGTGTGGAATAAACCCTCTGTCAGGGGGACACGCTGGCCACAAGAGTGAGGTCCACGGAGAATTGTCACGAGCCAGTGACAGTCCTGGAGCACAAGCTGCTGCCGCTGATCTCATGAGAGCTCATGAGCTTTCTGGGCAAAGGTGACAGATGATGTCATAGTGAATATCTTATCCCTGATCAGGTCAGGGGACCATGACTGACGTCAGCAGGATGGAAATTATGCCACAGGGAGGAGCGTTTATGAAAGCGGAGATAGTTTTCTGGTTAGTGGGAGTAGAGAGCGAAGTAACCCCTTCATGCAGTTTTGAATAAAATATATCTGTGTTTCTTAGTTCAGCCCTTGTCAAGGTACACAAGGAAGGCCAGTCAGCAGAGGCAGAACACGGCCTCTGGAGACTCCACCTCAGGCTTAGAGATCCCAAGGAGCACCATGGATAGCATCAGCTATCACTGTTCATGACCACCTCTTCTTTTCTGTGTGCATCTCTTTGAAAGTGGATCGGAGGTGAGTCAAAGGCTTATTTTCCATATACCATGTTGAGTGAAAACTCAGAATATAACTAAACAAACAAACAAACAAACAAAACAAAAAACCACCAAAGAACAACAACAACAACAACAACAAAACAAAAACAAACAAAAAACCAAACCAAACCAAAAACCAAACCAAACCTAATCAAACCAAACAAAAAAAAATTCTGTCAGCTCTAAAAGTAGGCAAAACATGAGGGCCTGTGAAAGCAGGGACTAGAAAAGACTGGGAAATAAAAAGCAGTAGGTTTGATTTTGAAATGGAATTGGTGTCAATTTTAGTTTTCTTTCTGTTATTTCAATGTGCAGCTGTTTTTTAAATGGAGAAAGAAAGTACTAATTTTCTATTGTGTAGGCTGTCTTCTTGTGCTGCTTTGTACTGCTGGTAACTTATGTGTTTCTGTAGTAGAGCAAAATGGGTTTTAAGTTCATTTCCTGACCTACTGTAAAAGGTTTGCCGTCAACTGTCACGCACAAGGATGCCTGTGAACATGGTGACATTCCCAAATCTAGAGATCTCAGCAGAACTGCAGAGTCTGGAGATCTGGGGCCTGGACCAAACCCTCTGGGTTGCTCTTCCCACCTCTCACTTTCTCTAGCTTCTGTGTCTTTCTCTTGCTTTCTCTGCACCTTTCATTTGCAGGTGTATCTCTCCCTGCCTCTTCCCAATTCCCTATCTCTGTGTTTTTCTGAATACCACCCCTCACGCTGTCACTGCCTCTGTGACAATCTGAGATGCTCCTCTTAAGGCGGTCTCTGGTCACCAGGCCCATCTGTTATCGAAACCTGTTTCTTAACACTTTTTTTTGTTGTTGTTGGTTCAAGACAGGCTGTTATAATGTTATATAGAGTATATACAATAAATGAGGAAGTCAGTACATTTTAATATGTATTAAGTAACACATGCTCAGATGCTTAGAGCCTAGGGAAATCTTAGGTCTTAGATATGGATTCTGGAAGCTTGGGACAGGAAAATAGCTTTTTCTATCTTAGAAATTGAACTCCACATGACTCAGCTTTACTGCTTGAGCATACGTATACCTAAAAGTCTCTATATCTTACTCCAGAGACACTTGCTGATCGGTGTTCATAACAGCCCTACCTACAACGGGAAAGAAATGGAATGAACCCAGATGTCCATCAACAGATGGATAGAAAACGAAAATACAATATATATATGCAGAATGGAATTTTATTCAGCTATAAAATAAAGTATATTATGAAATCTTCAGGAAAACAGATGAACTGTAAAACATATTAAGTGAGGTATCCTAGACTCAGAAAGATACATGCTAAATTTCTCTCTCATATGTGGATATTAGCTACTAATTCATATATGTTCATTATGTGAGCATGTGTGTGAACAGAGGCCAGAAGGCAAGAAAGGCAACCCTCAAAGACAGCTGGGTAATAGAGCACATGTGATTTAAAAGTGGAGTGGGGAGTACAGGGGGTGGTGGTGGAAGGGCTTTGGCAGGGACAGGGAACAGGGACATGGAGGGTGGAGGGGGACTCAGCTAAGACATGTATGGAAATATTATATGGATATCTGCTACTCTGGAAGCTAATAAGTCAACAGGAAGGTAAAATAATAATATTAAAAACAAGTAAACAAGCAAATACAAAATCCTTCCAGGAATCAGCTAGTAGGCTCATCCCCATCTAAACCCTTGTCCCTGGCAAGGGGACACTCTCTTAGTGTTTTGGCCCTTCTCTGGCTATGGAGGGAATACATTTCTTTTCTTAAGGTAAAAAAAGAAGAAATTGGTTTTTCTGTGTTATTAGCTCCACTGAGACATGTGTTGTTTTAATAGCAAACTGGTGATACACCCTGCATTGAAGCAGATGGTCTGCACTGGATTCTCCTGATGTGATACCACTCAAAGAACCCCACATAGGAAAGCTCTGTGCTTTCTCAAAGCAGCACCGTGGCCATTTCAAAGTAATTTCAGAGGTGCTGCTGCTGTGGAAATGCAGGTAAGCCAGCCGCCCCCACTAGAGGCTTTGCTGCAAATGGAAAAGTGGGTGCCTTTCACCTCTTCAGCAGCCAGCAGATGCCCAGATGCCTACCAGTGTCAGCATCTGTGGCTAGCTGATGGCCCTGATGCAAGCCATCGAAGGAAAGGGGCAAACCAGATACACCATAGAAGCAAGGCAGAGAGCTGAGGCGGCGACTCTAGTTTGCCATTCACATTCCACTTCCAGGGAGATCTATTTTCGATGTAATAGGAATGGCTGGCATTATTCCACATTTACTATGGACAGGTGCTGCCTCTCAGTGTTGGAGAGAAGTTTAGGGTTTTAATACACAAAGTAAAGTGGGAAATCTCAGAACTTGGACTGGTTTTGGTTTTTGACAGTGTTTCTTCTAGGTATACCACCCTTGGCCTTGTGAATGGGTGCTGTCAGGCCCCGCCTTTAGAGCTCAGTATTGTATATGTTGTGGAACTACTTAGGAGTCCTACCAACCTAATGTGTCTGTCTTTTTTTTTAAAGTGGAAGTAGGCTTTGCAAACACACACTCGCAAATGCTCTACAATTCTGCCACTGGCAGCTGTCCAGAGAGGAGCAAGAGACAAGTGACATCTGCATCACCTGGTGGTCAGCATGACAAACTGCCTGACATATCCACCTTCAAGAAGCACTGGCCCAAGAGAACTGGTTTGTTTTTAATCTGCAGACATATGAAGCCCAACAGCTGATAGGAAGCTCAAGGTCAAATGTGTAGCTTACTTTTTGAGAAACTGACAAAAACTTTAAAAAAAATATTTAACCCTCAACTTTGCTGAGGGATAAATGGATTTCTCTTCCTTTATTTTCCACATACAGTAGTGTATGGTGGTTCTCATGAGAATGGCCCAGAGGCTCATAGACTTGAATGTTTGATCTCCAGTTTGGAGGACTGTTTAGGAAGGACTCAGAGGTGTGGTCTTGCTAGAGGAGGTGTGTCACTGAGCTCTGAGCTTACAAAAGCTACTCTCTATGCCTCCTGCTTGAGAGTCAGGATGGAAGCTCTCAGCTCCGGCTCTAGATCCATGCCCGCCTGCCTAGCTTGCTCTCTACCATGATGGCTATAAACTAACTCTGTGAAACTGTAAGCGAGCCCCCAGGTAAATGCTTCCTTTTAACAGTCACGTTGCTCATGGGGTCTTGGTGTTTCATCCCAGCAACAGAATAGTAACTAAGACATGATCCCTGTAGGCTCTCTGACAGTCTCTCAAGGCTCGTAAGCAACTGCACAAGCTCACAGCCCTTGTTGCCCCCTCCCCTGCCGTTCTGTGAGCGTGGGCTCATGTCATCAGCAGTGCTTAATTTGTTTCCAGCAGTCTGTTAGGTCAAGTGCAGACTCATAAAGGACTCAGTGGAAAAACCAAAATGGAAAGGAAGCCCAGCTATGTGGGGTGAAGAGAGGTTGCCTGACAACAATACACTTGAAGAGATGTCATTGTGAAACCGGTGGCTAGAATACAAGTATACACTAATAGGAAGAGGGACAGAAAAGAGGAGGAGCCTGAGGAGCTGCGTCAGCAATAGCATCATCATCATCATCATCATCATCATCTTCATCATCATCATCATCATCATCATCAGCAGCAGCAGCAGCAGCAGCAGCAGAAGCAGCAGCAATAATGGTTGCTGATTCACCATCTGTGACCTGACTGCAGGAACATCAGAAAACTGAAATCTGATAAATTGATAGGGGATCTACATCACCCCTTTCAAGTGACACCAGAGGAATCCCAGCTTAGTTTTGTTGTGGTGTGTGTGTGTGTGTGTGTGTTGTGTATGTATACGTGTTGAGGCCAGAGGAGAATGTGGGCATTCTGCTCTATCATTTTCCACCATATCCCAAGGTGTCCTGCCACCCCCAGGGTCTCCTGTCAGTCGCTCCCCACTCCTGCCCCCTTCCTAGGGTTACAGATGCAAACATGGCCATGACTGGCTTTTCTGGCGCAGGTATTAGGGTTTGAATTCAAGTCCTCATGGTTGACAGCAAGTGTTCATCACCAAGCGGCCTCTCCAGCTCTGCCCCTCCCCCCGCACCCCCTCCCTTGCCCGGCCCAGGCTTAGTTTTAAAGTCTGAAGAAAAGGTGAGAAATGTGCACGGGATTTTATCACCACTAAACTTAACTACTAGCCTCAGTGTGCAAAGCCTTTAGAATGCAGCGAGCCATTAAGCCGAGGCCCTCTGATTTTGTCCTTATTAAACCATCTTGTTTATATTTCCACGAATAGATGCACAGATCTAAACTCATACCTTGAAAGTTATTTAGCAAGAATATGCAGTAGAAGAGGTAGGATAGATCCATCTCTCGCATCCTTATAATCTCTCTGGTATTTTAAGCTAGTGGGCAAATAATTTTATTTTTCAATTTAAAAAGATACATGTAATCAGTTAGCCATGGTTTCTTATGCTGGGGATGCATATGCAGGTCTGTGGTAGAATGTATGCTGAGCAGCAGGAGGCCTTAACTTCCATCTCCAGCACCCAAAATAAAACTAAAAGTAAAAGTGCATTGTCTTACCATGCTGTCAGAATTCAGGCCTCCCCCTCCCGCAGGCCTGGTTATGTGGATTTGTACCTGTGGTGTTATGTCTGCCTCTCCCACCCATGCCCACTCTTCCCCCCAGAAAACCTGGACACAGCATCTCTTGGTTAGCCCTGAATCCTGCTTTAAGGGTCCACGGGCAAGCTGTCTGAGGCCTGAAACCACAGGGCATCCATTCATGGAGAGCTGTTAAATACCTCTGCTCTAGAGAGAAGAGTGGATGAATGCTGACCTTTGGGGACCTCAGTAGATAGGAGAGTTGAAACTAAGGATGAAAACACTTTAAAACAGAAGGTCACCTTCCCTCTCCCACATCAGAAAAAGAAGTAAGAGAGAATAGTTCAGAAGGCTAAGCCATCAGAGGAGAATCAGCCCTGCTAAAGACCAGTTTCGAAACAAACAAACAAACAAACAAACAAACAAAGGGTCATTTACTCCCTATTTCCTGGGCAGCAGAGAGGGGCGTCACTTCAGTCCAGAAATCTGGAGCCAACCTGAGCGGACTAGTGAGCCCTGTCTGGAAACAATGATGGCAAAAATACAGAAACCAAAGACAGGATTTCAGGGAACTCTTTCCAGTCTAGACAAACCATGCATCACAGTGAACTACAAGCTGGGATTTGCCTTCATCTAATTGCCTCTCCATACCTTCTCCCCCAGTGAGCCTTGACCTGAGGCTACCTGCAAAGACAGTGTCTTGTGAACCTCTTGCTGAGTTCTATAAATAGGACCTACGGGGCTAAAAATAGCACCTATAACCACTGAAAAGCAAGACTTTTAATTAGAACGGTCATACAGGAGTAACCACTGAAGTGTGGCAGATCCAGATGAGCATAACCATGAGTTAATGGTACAGCCAACGGCTATGCACATAGCCTGTCTTCACACACTGTTCCCCATTGCCTCACCTCTCCATCCCACATAATCCTTTGCTCTGCTTCAGTTTCCTGTACCAGAGAGAGTTCGTAGAAATGTAGGCTTGTACAGTACTGCGCCAAAGGACACTTTCCATTCCACCTCCCCAAAAAAGTGCTAAACCCTGAGAAAGAAGACAGAGCTGGTGGTAAGAATAAAATCCTTTGCAAAAAAGGAACAGATCTCTTGAAGTACTGGGGTCATTCTCACTTTTTCTTGGTGAACCATAAAATGTGTGGGCCTCTGTAACAAAATAGTCTTATCTGTTTTCTAATGTAAAAGGCAGCTGCTTGCCTGAGTCCAGAAGTGAGAGAACTGTGCCCTCAAGTGGCTGAATGGTGTACTAAAGTCATAGCTTAGAAATAAAAATAAAATAAAATAAAATAAAAGGCTGTAAAGAATGTCATCGGCTTCTTCTGAATTTTTCCATTCTTAGAAAAAAGAAAAAGAGGATTGCTGGGTTTGGGAGCGGGACATCAGGATGTGGGCTTCCTGTCCCTCATTTACACGAGGCCTGAGCTGGTTCAAGAGCCAGGAATCATTTTTGTTTCCATTCCTTGGCTATTTCAAACAGCTTGATTTTTGCCCAGTGCTCATCTGAGGTAAATGGTTTGTTAATGAGTTCTGGCCACTGCTTGCTAAGCCAAGTAAAACAAATGCCTAAGCTTTTCCTCTTAAGGCAGACCTCTTTAAACACTTTTTCAAAGGATGAAAAGCAAAAGCCTGTCCAATAAATAGTGAAGATATGCTAAGATATTCCACTATAACATAACTATAAAGCAAAAGGCTCCTTCCTCAGCACAAGACTAAGCCAGGAAAATATGTACGACGAGTTTGAGTACAGCTCTGAAAAAGCAAGAAAGAGAGAGTTCTGTATATTCATAAAGAGTGCTCTGCACACCAGGCTTCTCAGGAGGAACAGGAGGGTGTGAGGGTCATGCTCTTTAATGTGTGACAGGACAAATGCACACACATCCAGTTTACATCTGCAAGGAAGCATACTTGAATGGCGGCCTCTACTGGTCCACAGCCAGCCTAAGGTGTGGAGCATACACTCTGTTCATCTTCTGGTCACTGTTGTTTCTCTGGTTAATATAGACACCTAGAAGCCCACTGCTTACTTTAGCAGACATAGCAAGCACTGGCTTGTGGAAGGGAGCTTTTATAAGTGGACCATTTCACATACATAAATGAGCTGTTTCCAACAAGGGGAACTGCAAGCGGCTGGGAGTCACGAGTGGCAGAGAGAACTTCCACCCTGCCTTCAGTACCTTTAATATTTGGAGCCTTTGAAAGAGGTTATCTATTCCTTAGGAAATAAAACTCAAGCAACAGATGGAGGGTGCCTTTGATAGAGATTTCAGGAGAGACACATTTACGGAGATTTAAAGAAACAAGATCTAAAGGTCCCAGGTTTATGCGTGACTCAGATTACTTGGTTATGGCGCTGGAGTGAGCACACAGGCAAGTGGGACGGACGCATCGCAGCTCGGAGAGCAAGCGCCATCCTCATGTGAGAAGTGGGCTGCTGGCTTAGAGGCTACTTGTTCTTTGACAAACGCACTTGACTGCAAATCTAGCTGTAAGCTGGGATTGCTTCCCAAGTCAAATGGATGAAGGGGCAGGCCACTCGCAGTCACAACAGACCTTTGGATGACGCCATACATATAGTGGAGAACCTAACTGACAGCGGATACAGTGGGTACAGCCACCTTTTAACAGGACAACTCCTGGGACTCCTGAGCAGGACCCTCCAGAGCGAGACCGGACACTGTGTGACATGCCCACACTTCTCTCCAGTACTGAAAAGATTCATTCTAGAAATAATGATAACTGGGTTTAAACTGAAAGTCTATCTTATTGAAAACAATCAAGTCTCATTCAAGGGCATACCCTCTGCCCTAATTCTTCCAAGAGTACTCTGGGTGCCTACAAATCATAGTCACTAAACCCTAGCTCCTTGATGATCACTTGGAACCAGTCCTATAGCTATCCTGAGCCTTTCTCTTCTCCACTCTGCTACAAGCCTCACAGAATCCATTAAGACATCACAGGGTTATCAGAGGTACCTCCTTGTTAGGCCAGATCAGACTTTCTGGTCTGAGAACCCGCAGCTGAATAGGAGGAGGCCTAGAAACAGCTAATTATCCATCAAAGAAATTGTGTTCCGACTGACAGGCTTGTTCTCAGCAAGCAGAGTCTTCCAAAGTAGTCCAATAATTAGATAAACAAGAGTTCAGAGGCTGGGCTGAGAGATGAAAATGCATTTTATGTGACTTGCTTTAATGTAATCACTAGTTAAAAGGTCGGCATGGAGTTAACAAGCTCATTACAAACTCCGAGCCTGTGATCTCTGTACACACCCCCATGGCAGCCACCCGATAAGATGGCCTTGAAGGTCTTGCCCAGGCTGGGCCCCAACACACACTATTTTTTATTCTGCTCCTACCAGCTGTGTTGGACAACACAGGAAAGATATGCCAGGAGTTGGTCTAATGTTTTCTTAGGCAAACAGCTAGTTTTATTTTATTTATTTATTTTTTATTTTGGTTTTTCGAAACAGGGTTTTTCTGGATTGCCCTGGCTGTCCTGGAACTCACTCTGTAGATCAGGCTGGCCTCGAACTCAGAAATCTGCCTGCCTCTGCCTCCCAAGTACTGGGATTAAAGGAGTGTGCCACCACAGCCCGGTTGAAAACAGCTAGTTTTTTTTTTTTTTTTTTTAAAAAAAAAAAAAAGTCTGGTTATGGAGACATGAATGCAAGCTCAGATTTGGACCATCTTCTTTGTCAACCTTAGCTTCCCACTTTTAGAATGGCGGTAATTCTCTTGGTGACTTCTTAGAGCTGCTTGCCTGGGTCAGTCTCAAAGGACACTTGTCTAGTTCAATCCCTTCATAGACATTGTTACTGTGAATCAAATCCATTCTTCCTGCTGGTAGTGAGAGGTTGGATATGGTTTCAGAAGACCAGGGTCTCTGATATGAGAGATCCAGTCAGTTTTTGGAGTAGCACTTCTCAATATGTGAAGTGATCTTGACCATCTGAGCAAGTGTTCATCTTATGAATGCTTGATGCTTGGGAAGCCTGAGTGGTTCTGTTATGATGGACCTGGGCCCTTTTCTTATAGCAGCTTGTGTATGGTGGAGGTACCTGGGGGGTAGAGTCCACATAGGATTCAACTAGAATGGTTGTCCACAGTGAGCTTGGTAGAAGACACTGAAGAGTCACAACTAACAAAGGAGTTTCCTGAGAAGGTGGGAGAAAGGCAAGGGTTGACGTCTGCTATTAGCTCCCTTCTCTGTAAGGCAGTGCTACAGTCTGGTGACAATGACAAATCTGACCCTAAACTTCTGGCTTTGGCCCTGGAAGCACTCACTGTTTGGCATACCGAATGCATTTATCCTCTATAGGTGATAGCTATATAAAGTATTTATAAGTTAAGCCATATATCACATTCGTGAGATTACGCTTCAAAGGGTTTATCCTTGAATTGATGTGCTCTTCAGAGCCCATTTTCATGTATTTAATTTCCTTGGATTTTTGTGGTGATTGAATGAGAATGTCTCCCCTAAATTCATACATTTGAGTGCTTGGTCTGTACTTGGTGGAACTGTTTGGGAAGGATTAGGAGGTGTGGCTTTGTTGGGGAGCTGTGTCACTGGAGGTGGGCTTTGAGGTTCCAAAAGCCCATTGCATTCCCAGCTATCTGTTTCTCTTCTTTTGATGTGGATCAGATGTAAGCTCTCAGCACATGAGGACCATAAAAGAAATACTGAATTTTAATACCACAAGAAGTTAAGACAACACGCTTTCCAAATTCCTTGAAGTTTTCGTGTTGGAAGATTCTGGGCCGAGTTTGCTACACGTCTCTTTACACAAACATGCTGTTAAGGCAGGTCTCTCCTTCACCATACTGGAAAGAAGTGCCTTCTTCCATGGCTTCTAAGAGTGAAGGCCTGGTTCCAGGGGAGTGCCCTTGACCATTCTATGGCACAACCAAAGAACAGTAGCTCTATGCTTACAGGCCTGTTTCTCAGGACGCCATGCTGGATGCAGAGGAAGCTGCCTAGACTTGTCCTCAGCACTGGCACATTCTGAATGGCTCAGTGCATAGATGCACTCCAAATCCCGCAGCGATATGATTAAAGGATAATGTCTGTAGTAAATGGCTCCTGTGGGTGATTAAATGCTGGGGTGGGGAGGCAGTTGGATGGCTATAGAATTCATTTGGTACAAGTTTATTCCCATGCCACAAGCTTCCTCTTCCAATTGAAGGATAAGGTTTCCAGAGAGATGGAGATGCATCTGTAAGCAAACGTGGTCATGCCTTCATCTTCCTCTGTGGAATGGGGGATGGAATGAGTATACTTGTGGCTCTTTGAGGAGGGAGATGGAAAGAAGGCTGATTTGGTGTTGAAGAAATTGAGGAGTTGCTTTGGGAAGGATAAAGTTGGGGGACCCTGTTGCCTCACAAGCACCAGAAGGAAGAGCTCCATTTCTTACTGTGTGGCACTTGAATGTATTTCTCAGGGTAACTTTTTACTTAGCTCACTGGACACCCATCCTTTCCTGGACTCATGTTAGTGAACCTGTAAGATGCATGTGTGGTGGGGACAGGTGGGCTGGCTCTAAAACTCCTTGCATGTCACATAGGAAAGCGTGGGTGAGGAACTGGGGAGGTGAGAGCTCCCATGCACTGCTGGAGAGATGGGAGCTCCCATGCACTGCCAGGAGAGATGGGAGCTCCCATGTACTGCTGGAGAGATGGGAGCTCCCATGCACTGCTGGAGAGATGGGAGCTCCCATGC
>NW_022196904.1:156405723-156405896 GCF_008632895.1 Mastomys coucha | reverse complement strand
CATGCACTGCCAGGAGAGATGGGAGCTCCCATGCACTGCCAGGAGAGATGGGAGCTCCCATGCACTGCTAGGAGAGGTGAGAGCTCCCATGCACTGCTGGAAAGATGAGAGCTCCCATCCACTGCTGGAGAGGTGAGAGCTCCCATGCACTGCTGGAGAGGTGAGAGCTCCCA
>NW_022196904.1:156343849-156405710 GCF_008632895.1 Mastomys coucha | reverse complement strand
AGCTCCCATGCACTGCTGGAGAGGTGAGAGCTCCCATCCACTGCTGGAGAGGTGAGAGCTCCCATGCATTGTTGGAGAGATGAGAGCTCTCATGCACTACTAGGAGGATATATAACCATTCAATATTTTTGGAAAAAGAGACAATATGAAAGTTACTAAAAACAAATGTCATCTGTAACCCAGTAATTTCACTGTTAGACATAGTCCTAGGGAAACTTTTCACACACATTCACAGAAGGACGAAGATAAAAATCAGTCACTGGGCAGGACGAATAAAAACCACAAATGTTGAGGCCAGGTGAGAGGCCCTGGTAGGAAAAGCACCGGTTGCTCTTCCAGACAAACCGTGTTCAATTCTCAGCCCCCACATGGCAGCTCCTAATGCTCTGTCACTCTAGTCTGGGGGAACTGCCCTCTTCTGGCCTTCCTGAGCACCAGACATACATGTGATACATAGACACACATGTAGGCAGGATACAAATACACATAAAACTAGATTAATTTAGAAGGAAAGCCATAAACATTAGGGTGGAGAGATAGCTCATCTGGAGAGAGAGAGAGCTGTTAGGCTAAGTGCTTGCCATGCAAACATGAACACCCAGGCTTGACCCTCTCTCTCCTACCATGGAACGCCCAAGTATGGCATCATTACTTTATAACCCTAATGCTGGGAACTCAGAAATAAAGGAGCCATTGAGCAGAAAGTTTAGTCTAATTTGTTAGTTCAGTTCCCAGTGAAAGACCTTCTCAATAAACAAGTTATAGCTCCCAAAATTGACCTCTGGCCTACACACACACACACACACACACACACACACACACACACACACACACTCTCAAACTCACAAATACTTAACAAAAGGCAAGCATAAAAAAAACCCCAAATGTTTCCCAATTGAACTGAATAAATGAAATATGTCCTCTTTGGACAAAGAAATAATACATACCAAGAAAACCAATCCAGCTTTACATAGATCAGTATTCATATTTTTTTAAAAAAATACAAGCTTTCTAGAAGTTTCCACTGGTTAAACACACTACAATATGACTAACGTTGAGCATAATGTATGGAGTTAATAAAATGTGTGACTGCATAGTAATACTCAAAAGAGAAAAGACTATTGAGTGAAAAAAGCCAAGATACACAATTTATAGACAATATATATACATGAGTATAAACATAACAGCATCGGTATGCAGCGGGGGATGTGTGTGTGTGTGTGTGTGTGTGTGTGTGTGTGTGTGTACAAAGGCACACAGAAGCTCATGATAGTAGCTGCTGAGCATGGCTGTGATATGAAGGTAAAATGTCCCTCACAAGCTCCTGTATTTGAGTACATGGTCCCCAGCAAGTGGTGCTGGTTGGAAGATATGGTCCTTAGTGGGTAGAGCATCTCCAGGGGAAGTGCATTACTGGGAGCCAGCCCCGACTCCCTGTCTGCTTCCCACTCAACCATGATGTGAGGTGGTCCTCTGTACAGCTGTACAGCCCTCCCCCACGAGCCACTGCCATCATGTCTTCCACTCTAAAATGGGCTATATGCCCTCAAACTGTGAGTCAACAGAGTCCTCTGCTCCCTTGCCTCATTCCTCCCTCCTTCCTTCCTAAAGTTGCTTCTTATCAGGTGTTTGGCTTCAGCCACAAGGAAAGGAAGTACCAGAGACAGCAAACCATTGAGAGTGACTTTGTGAGATCAGTAAGAACTGATGAGATATTCTATACGGAAAGCAAGCCCCACAAAATGTCATTGATAGATGGCTGAGAAATGATGCTTGATTCATTCAGCACTCACCCTCACATTTCAGAAGGGCCATTATTCAGAATGATAAGCAACCATTCTTTGGGTAGAGGTACACTGTCTAATGTCCCTTCAAATTCCCTAAGAGTGAGGGGCAGGAAGCCACTGGGAAAGCAGAGTGGCCTCACCTTCAGTTCTACAGCATCTCACTCTTTTGCCAGTCAGTATGGTAGCCATGACACTTACAAGAAAATTAATTGAAACAAAGTAAATGGCCCTTTTATGTTGTCTGTTGCATTGGCCTAACAACTATACACTAAAACACTGGGCAGCATCTGGGGACTATTTCTGCCACTGACTTATGTTTCCTGGAGAGAGCTAGGTTTTCAGGCGAAAACCTGTTTCCTTTGGCATCGTTTTGCCTATAATCCAGCCTGGCCTGGAGCTCACCATGAAGCCCACAGCAGGCTCCTGAGCACTGAAATTAGGAAGTGGCACCATGCTGGTGTGAAACCTTAGACAACTATGGCATTCCAGTCACGTTCCTCTTGTCCTTAAAGACTGTCTGTATGGAGGAAAGCCACGGCGATGGGTTTGGTTTTCTTTCCATTTTTCTTTTCTTTTTTTCATTTTTGGTGAGAATACATCCAGTAGACTCTATTACAACTATGACTGAAAAATGCATCCTTATTACAAGTATTAGGCAAAAGCCTCTCTAGACGGGACCTCACAGTCCTCTCTGGTTCCAAGATGTCACATTAAGTCTCCCCTCAAACTCAGGAGGAGGAAGAGAGGCTGGGTTTGGAGAGATGAGTGCATTATCCGAACAAGGGCCCACATTTCTCACCTGTACACGGTGTGAGGGACGTATACCTCCCGGATCGGGAATTCCAAAATCTCCTTGTGTGGGCGTGTCCGATTTTCAGGAAAAGGTTTGACTGGCAGCATCTCAGGTGTCAGGCAGCAGTTCATCACGTCAGGAGCTGGGGATATCTCCAGCCTAAGTGAGCCTAGAGCAAGGGGGGCAGTGTGGGGGGGTTTTACTGAAATCTGTCATGTCAAGAAGGAACCCAGGGCTACTGTGTTGGGTAAGCTGTGGGAGCACATGTGTTTTGGAGTTCCCAGATAATTTCCTAGAATTTGAGATTTTAAAAACCTGCCATGATAACTTTTGAGATTAGTATTTTGTAAAACCAAAGTAAGGAGTTGTACAATGAGTAGGAGCTGCCTAGAAGGTCCAGATCCACCACACTACAGCTGTATATGGTTAAAAAACTTTCAGGTATTGGTAGCAGTAAATATTGGTGGGCTTTGGGTTGAGGTCCCTCACCTTGGGTGTTAGAGAAATATAGACACAACATATGCTACATAGAAATAGTATATGGGCAGTCACTTGAGGATAAGCATGTCTGGTCCTGCTAAATCATCCCACTCTCTTTAAATAGCAGACTTCCATAGGCCATTTTGTGTGGTAAAGGGCTGTTGGTATGTTCAAATGATTATTAGATTATCTGAGAGTCCAAATCTAAAGCATACCATTTGTAGAATATATCCTTTATGAGTGGGAAAACATTAATAGATTTGTCAGAAATGCACAGCAAATTTAGATTCTTAACTTCAAATGCAAAAATCCATATTGCCCTCAGCAGTTTTATAAATGAAAGCATTAAAAAGAAGTATCAACCACAAATGGTTTGGGTGTAGTTCAAGAGTGTCATAGTTAGCTTCTGTTGACAACTTGACACCAATCTAGAATCACCTGGGGAGTGGAAACCTCAACTGAAGAACTGTCAGGATCAAACTGGCCCATGATCAAACGGTCTGCGAAGTATTTTCTTGATTGCTAATTAGTGTGGGAGGGCACACCCCATTGAGGGTGAGCGGTAACACCCTTAGGCAGGTGGGCCTGAGCTGTACAAGAAAGGCAGCTGAACAGGATCCTGGGAGTGAGCCAGTGGGCAGCATTCTTCCCTGCTTGCTGCTTCAGTGCCTGACAGGAGGATCATCTTGGGCTCCTACCCTGGCTTCCCTCAGTGATGGACCACAATGTGGAAGAGTAAAGCCAAGTAAGCCCTTCCCTCCTCCCAGTAGCCTTTGATTAGTATGGTATCATAGCAACAGAAGCAGACTAGACCAGAGATGCTAAGGAGAAGCCAAGCATACCTGGGATGGATTTGACTCTTCGTTGTAGGGATGAAGATCTCTTGTAGTCAGCTAAAAACTTGAACAAGTCTTCATCACTAAGGCGATCTCCCTCCTGCCAAGAGATGCTCAGGGTTAGTGGTGGAGGTTCTGCCTGGACTTGGGAGTAGCTATTTCTAAGGCATCCCCCCCCGAAAGCTGTTCTTAAAATGGTTGCTTTTGTGTATTCTTTCTCTATTTTCCCCTTCCCTCCGCTCTCCTCTCTTATTCCCCCTCCCCCTTCCTTCATTCTTTTTTCTTTCCTGAGATATGTTCCCACTAGGTAGCTCAAGCTGACCTCAAACCTTGGCAATCCTCCTGTCTCGGTCTCCTGAATACCACCACATTTGGCTTATCTATTTGATTCTAACAAGTCTTTCATAGAGATTAGTGTGATGGACAGCTCTGAAATCACTTAGTCCAAGCACTAGCGCCCCATGCTCGTCTCAGTCAAAATTCATGAGCACTGCTGCAGGCAGAGAGCCTCTACCACTCTCCTAGGCAGCCGTCTGACCTTGAGGAACCAAGATCGCATGCGGTTGTCTTGTAATGTCAAGGAACAGAGACTCCTTTTAGTCCCTGAAACAATGCTGAACAAGCGCACTTCTTCAGAGGCTTGAAGATGGGAAAAGCATCTTTCTTTCTGATTTCATTGTCTTCACCTTTGTCTTAAATAAGGAAGGTATGTGTAAGCCCCACCCTCTCCATGCCCATGGACACCATGGGAGGTGCCTGGCGAGGGGCACACCTGTGGCAGATGCAAGAGAGCTTCCTGGAGATGTTCCACTGTTCTCGCACAGCTGTGATGGATACACTGAGGAGAGGCACAGCCCCAGGGTTTTGTCCCTGGATTGTTTCTTGCTACTGCTGTGCCTTCTCACGCCTGTCACTGCCATATTCCTCCTGTGTGAATGGTGTGAACGGGCTGGGGAGACTCTCACTGCCTATAGTCTGGTGTGGCTGCTTTATGAGAGAGAGCCCACTCTATTGGGCAATTTTTCTACAGATCAATATGAAGATGAACTTTCATAGAGTAGCGCTGTTTCGATGAGTAATTTTACAGAATTTCTGGTTTGATTTAAATGGTTTTAGGAAGTTAGGGTAGTTGATAAGGAAGATTCAGGAGATGGCTTAGGTGGTTTTGCCAGGAACATATAACAGTGACAGAACTAAGAGTAGAATGTGCCCCCTCTTTGTACAGTAGTGAGGGCTGTACAGGCTAGAAAAGGGGTATGGTGAGTTCTCATACATTACAAGCACACAGTTGTCCTTGTGGAAAGGAAGGTCTGAGATAGGTTAATGCTTAAAGAAAACACTGTAGGTTTGCTCTGAGTCCCCTGATCTTGTGATTTAAGGATATCATCACAGGTTTCAGTGTGCACTATGAAAAGGCATTGTTAGGAAGAAAAAGTAAAGTGGTCCTATTATGAATATAAGAATAGAGAACAGATGGTTATGAGATGCAAGATAAATGATTTGTTTCTTGGTAAATACAAACGGTCGTCAGCTAGCATAGGGAAAACTAGTTACAATAGACAGCTTGATTAAACTTCGTTAATCAATGACAGAAGAATTATTGCCTGGAGGCTAGGGTGGATTTGTGGAGAGAAAGACAGATGAGAAATGTTCAGTTAGGTGTGGGTTTCAAAAGAAGAATCATCAGTAGTCATGTTGTAATCTTCCTTTGTGTCATGATTTTAATCTGTTTTTGAAGACTATGTTTTTGTGATGATTGTTTTTGGAGAATGTGTCACTTGTGGCTATGACGTAATCTTTTTTCTTACATAGAGAAGTTTTATCTTAGGTGGTATAAAAAGGCTAAGAGAAAAAAACAAAGTTGTTGGAGCCTTGCTTCATCCACTCTGTGTGTGTATGTGTGTGTGTTCCCCCACCCCTTTTCGCAGTTTTGTTCTCTCAGAGAAAAGGTTTGCTGTGTGAATAGCTACCAACTCCACACAGTTCCTGACCTGTGGAAGCTGGCCTTCGGCACACCTGTATGTGCTCTAATCTTTGTAACAATCCAGCTAAACAGATGACACTAATTAACTTCTTTGATCACATTACACCGCTCTTGTGGATCTAACACCCTCACCAATACAATCAAATTCATCTGCACTGTAAGAGAAACAGATACCTGCTTGAAGAAGATGTTAGTGGCTAAGGTGGTGGTTTTGAAGTTGGATCCAACTCCATTTTCCTCTAAGGAGAGGGATCGCTCAGAAGGCCTCCTGGATTGGGACAAACTCCTCTTCTCACTCACAGAGTTTCTCCCTTGAGGAAAGCAATTGGTATTTTTACATGTCAGAACACACAGCAGTTATTGCTGAAGCCAGCCGTCCCTCCACCGGGCTCAACCTTCCTTAGCTCCACCTCCTGAGGTTCCTAATATCCTTACTGGAGTAGAGAGAACCCTAGTGGCTCTAAGTCCTTTCTGCTGGAGAACAGAGGTGGCCAGGTGTCACCCTGCAAGAGTCTGGAGCTCAGCCAGTACAGGGGGTACCGTTGAGTGAGCCCAGTGTTGGCTTTGCTTTTACACTTGTGCTCCTCTGGGAGAACACACACTCAGACATGCCTGAAGGCACTGGGGACTCAAACCAGCTTGTGCACATTCTGGATCCAGTTTGCCTCTGGTCTAGTGTGGATCAGGCAACACAAGTGTCCTGGCTGACCTTTTCACTGGAAATCAGAGAGGGCTGAGGCTCTCAAACTATAGTTTCCTCACTTCTTGTTTCTTTTGAAGAACCAGGTTGAAACCTTGCGTCTTATATTCTGCAAGCCTAGGTAGGGGTTCTGTTCTGTATAGCCCACTGCCTAGAAAGCACAGCTCTTTAGTGTTCGATTGTGCCCAACTCTCATGCTGATAAGAGCTACCCTTGTCTACCTAAACTCTGTAAGGTGTTGGATCTCTGCTTACTTCTTAGGAAATCAGCTTCAGTGCTTACGTTGAACTATCCTCAACTTAGACCTAATTAACATCTCAGCAAACCCCCTGCCTGAATTGCTTGGACTTGAGGTGCCCATGGAGCGCCTCCACACTTTGTAATAAGTCAATAGACAGAATATTCTGCCTTAGAAAAACTGGATGTGAAGGTCAGAAGGGGTGAAGTTTACTGACAAATCAGAAAGAATGCAGTTCTGTCTGGTGATTATGCAACAGTTAACTCCAGGAGAGCAGCAACAGTAACAGCCTCCCTGGCCTCCACTCTCAGCAAAAGGCAACATTTCAGAACCCGCAGAGCCCAGGAATGCATGAAGTAAGGGTAGACTCAGATATTTGCAGAATATGAAGGAGTCTAGGGAAACAGAAACTCCACCACAGGTGGTGGGCGTGGGTCCACTTGAAAACTAAAATCACTTGACATTTCCACCCTGAAACTAATAAATGTGAAACGTGACTGGTTCACATTTATGAAGAGGCGATGAAAAGGGGTCTCGGTTCAGTAAGTTAAAAGAGTAACTACTGGCTACTTTTGGTGCCTACTCTCACTGTACTTGGCAAAATAGACTTTAGGAGTCCAGAGATTTTGCTGAGAAACTAGAGTTGTGCTTTTCACAGCTTTGGACAGTGCCTAGTCCTCTCTGTGGGAGTCAATTATAGTCAGTGTCTGTTTAACACACTGTGCCTACAGTGCCTAGTCCTCTGTGTGGAAGCCAATCACAGTCAGTGTCTGTTTAACACACTGTGCCTGCTCACAGCTTGTACTTTGTTCTTTTCAAGCATTTTAATTTCTGAGATGGGGTGACTACTCAAAATTAACTTTTTAAAGGCTCAAAACTCCATACGAAGTTCTTAATGTAAGAGTGTATTTAAAGTTCCATAACTGCTCATGGCAACTGTTCCAATTAACTTTTTTTTTTTAGATGTATTTGTTTATTATATATGAGCACACTGTAGCTGTCTTCAGACACACCAGAAGAGGGCATCAGATCTCATTACAGATGGTTGTGAGCCACCATGTGGTTGCTGGGATTTGAACTCAGGACTTCTGGAAGAGCAGTCCATGCTCTTAACCGCTGAGCCATCTCTCCAGCCCCTCCAATTAACTTTTTAAGAGCTTAAGACTCTATACAAAGTTCTTAGAGTAAGAGTGTACTTAGGCTCCATAGCTGCTCACGGTAACTGTTTCAGGGTCATTGACCAAGCACAAGCAGTTCAGTAGTCTATTTATGATCTTCCTCTCACCTACCCGCACACCCTCTAGGTCTCCCAAGTCCTTACTAATGAGTAGAGAACCGCAAAGCTGGCGTATGGGGGAGCCCTCTGCCTCCTGTCCCAGATGGAGATCTTACCAACCCCAGGCTCCACATCTGTGCTCTCCCTTTCAAGGGTGGAGACGTTGAAGAAGCTTGCTAAGCTAATGGGGGCCCAGGCGAAGGGCATCCGGTATTTCCCCAAACGTTGGCAGAAGGATTCAGCTTGAAGTTTTAGTTTTTCAACCTTTTCTTTACTCTGGAGGAAGACAGTGAAGAGACAAGATGAAACCAACAAAGCATCACACCAAGTCATCTGCCTGCATGGGGATGGGGCAACGGCAGCTACCCCATGCACCTGGTGGGGGTCGAGGCGTGAGTCAACAAGAACGCAACAGCTTAGGCTCAAGGCTAGCTGATAGGAAGGCAAAGGTTACAGAAGCAAGAGATTTTCTTTTCTTCTCCTAAAGGACAGCAATCAGTTAGCAGCAGATGGCATCTATTGCTATGAAGACATGCCTTAGGCTTGTTATAGCAGCCAACAGGCAAACACATCTACCTAGATACCTTCAATTTCTCCTGAGAAAAACCCGGGGAGAGAAATGCTAGTATGTTACCTATCAGAGTCCCAAGAGAATCTACTTTACAAAAGCTACTCTGGCCGGGCAGTGGTGGCGCACGCCTTTAATCCCAGCACTTGGGAGGCAGAGGCAGGTAGATTTCTGAGTTCGAGGCCAGCCTGGTCTACATACAGAGTGAGTTCCAGGACAGCCAGGGCTATACAGAGAAACCCTGTCTCAAAAAAAAAAAAAAAAAAAAAATCAAAAAGCTACTCTGAAATTCTAAAAAGATTCTTAGTTATTCCTAACAATGTCATTGTGGTTGATAACGCTTCCAAGGAGATCTTCCTACAATCACACTAACAGATTTTAAAACACCAATGTCTGTCTTTATTTAGTTTAACTAATTTTATTTGAAGTTTACAAGACTGATTGATTCCAAAAAGGTGATATATTTAAAACTGGGAACTTTTGCAAATTGGCACTGAGAAGAGTCTATTCATGTCTTAGACCTATAACGTGCTAACTAACACATTTATGGTGTGCGGGAGTGGCAGCTGGTCCCCAGCTATGAATGCTGCATACCTTGTGCTGTTGAGGAAAACCAAAAGCTCTTGCCCTCTTCTGCTTATGGGGCCTTGGCAACCCTCTCAACTTGGAGCCTCAGAACCAGGGCAGCAGGTGTGGTTTGGTCTAAGCCAACATTCACACTGGCAAGTGGCATCCTTAGGGTGTTCAGTTATGTATTTCTTTTAAAACATTTTTTTTTGTTAGTAACTGGTTTCTCTTTCCTCTTTCATGAAGATACAATTTACGCACGTTTTAAAATGGAAAATATGATAGTCTAACTCCACTATTTTGTTGAAAATTTTGGAAATTAGTTCATCCTAAGATGTTCCCAGTACTTAAATGGCCATACCTTTCCACCATCGCTTTCTTTGATCATCATGTAGGGTTCTGCACAGTCTGCAATCTCTCCTTGCTGAAGGACCTTTTCAATCTATCAACAAAAATAATATTAAAACAAAGTGTGTGAGTTATATTTATATAATGGGATCTATGCAACCATAAAAATCAAGTTTAATGACAATATTTAATGATATAGGGTGTTTATTACATATGTTCTCTGATTTAAAAATATAGCATGTAGCCAGGTAGTGGTGGTGCATGCCTTTAATTCCAGTACTTGGGAGACACTGGCAGGAAGATCTGAATTTGAGGCCAGTCTGTTCTACAGAGTGAGTTTCAAGACAGCCAGAGCTACAGAGAAACTGTCTCAGAAAAACCAACCACACACACACACACACACACACATGCACACACACAATGTGGAGAATATCACAGAGTTTTAGAGAAGAAAAGATACAAAACATATTAAAAAGAAGATAACAGTAAATGTTTCCTTATGTGATAGGATTATGTATATTTTTTATTGTCTTCCTATTGCTGATGAGAAGTTTCTATTTTTAAACAATAAACATGTGTTATATCTACAATAAAAATGCAATAAAAGTTATTTTATAAAACAAAACCCAGGAGATACATGTAGGAAGTGAAAAGCTCATTTTCTTTATTATTGCTTACAAAGTAAAAATGAGACATGGTCTCTGTAAAACTCAGGCCTGGAACTAAAACCTTCCACAAAATAAATAAATGAACAGATTAAACAGCCTGTAATTGTGCCCTTGTATTTACTGTTAGGGCTGCTTCTCTGAATTTGACAGACAGAAGGAAATGCCTTGAGACATTTTGTCTCTTCAGTCTGCTAGCACTACCTTCCATTTGGCTTCAAGTTAAGGAGTTGACAATCAATTGTCATGGGTATGGGCACCATGTTTAGGGCAAAGAAAGGGAAAAATCTGAAATGTTCCAATTCTTTACTCAAAAGAAAATTTAAGTGAACGTAGACACTAAGACTTAGCCTCATTAGCCTGTGCCATTAGTTGAGACACTTGAAGAAATCTGGTCAACAGAGGCCATGGGCACACATTCTGACCAGGCACCAAGTAAGCAGACTATCCTACTATCTGACTATTCTAATGATGTCGGTGAGTGCAATGGAATTTCAAAGGAAGTCTCACAGAGCTGCTCAGTGGACAGTGGTTTCATGGGTGGTCCCGTTAGAAAGTCTCTTTCTACAAAAGAGGTTTGAAAGTTCATCCCATGGCCAGCAGTGTAAGAGAAGGCTGGCCCGGAAGCACACCGGAAACACGGGCGCCAAGGGCTCGAGCCCGAAACTGACCAGTGCTCCTGAGCACCAGCATTTGTCCTTCACTCATTCATTATTTGTTCCAAAGGTCTGCATGTGGTGGCTGCTGGGGAGAAGAGCTGTGAGCACAGGAAACATGGCTCCCCTCCTCCCAAAGCTCACCACCAGGGTTCCATAGAACGAACTGAAGAGAGGCTAAGTGTTCCATGAATTCAACAAATAGAGACATGGTCTTTAAAGTAAGCCCTGAGGAATTATTAAGACTCTTTCCAGGCTGGGACTGTAGCCTAATGGCGGAGCACTTGCTTCTTATGTACAAGGCTGTGGGCTCCATACACAGAGTCACAGGAAGAAAAGGGAGGGAGGGCAGGAGGGAGGGAGGGAGGGCAGGAAGGGAGGGAAGAAGGAAGGAAGGAAGGAAGGAAGAAAGGAAGGAAGGAAGGTAGGGAGGAAGGAAGGAAGGAAGGAAAGAAGGGAGGAAGGAAGGCAGGTAGGCAAATAGAAGGGAGGGATGGAGGGAAGGAGAGAGGGAAGAGGGATGAAAGAAGGAAGAGAAAGAGAAAAGAAAAGAAAAAAAAGAAAAAGAGAAGAAGAAATGGGTTGTGGTAAGAACTTTCAGCTGGAACCCTGCCAAAAGGAATGGACACGTCTTGCCTTTATTTGAAACCCATGGCAAGGCCCCTCGCAATCTAGAATCAAGAGTCTAGATGTGACAGAATCAGGAATGACTCTCCCCTGTGCTGCACTGATCAGGGTGATTCTCTGAGCAGAACCTCCTCAGTCTGATATGAAGCCCTCATGCCTGGTCCCTCTCGGCTGCTGTGTAAGCATAATGTGACTGTGAGCCCTCAGAAGCATGGGCATGGGCAGAGGAGCACATCAGGAACATCTGGGAGCTCTAAGGTAAAAAGCCTACTTTCCAATGTACCCATTAAAGATACAGAGGTGGCTTTAATGCCTAGCTGGTCTATTTTTAAACTTTTTAAAAAAGATTTATTTATTTATTATATGTAAGTACACTGTAACTATCTTCAGACACTCCAGAAGAGGGCATCAGATCTCATTACAGATGGTTGTGAGCCACCATGTGGTTGCTGGGATTTGAACTCAGGACTTTTGGAAGAGCAGTCAGTGCTCATAAGCGCTGAGCCATCTCTCCAGCCCTATTTTTAAACTTGTTTTTAAAAAAAGCTTGAGGGTTCACACCTATCTCACTTCCTGATCCTCATTTGGCAATCAAATCCTTTCATGTCCTCAAAATCTTGAACTAAATCTCTAAGCCTGGAATAATCCCTTGAAGTTCTATACATACATACATACATACATACATACATATATATATGTATATATACATAAATATATATATGAGATAGCTGAGTGAGGTGAGTCCCATCTAGAATACATACAAGATCTTGATGTTCATTTGGGGAATAAAAATAAGAAAGTAAGAAGCCCTTTGTTTATCATAAGACATTTACCTGGGTTGTCTAAACAGTACAGTACCACTTAGTGTGTATCTGCAGGAGAGCAGCTTATGATGGTCTTATAATCAAGACAAAGAGACACCAAAGCAAAATTGCTTTCTAGGGTAGATCTAAATTTCTTAATAATTCATTATTTTTTATTTTATGTGCATTTGTGTTTTGCCTGCCAGTATGTCTGCACGAGGGTGTCAGATTCCCCTGGAACTGGAGTTACAGACAGGTGTGAGCTGCTATGTGGGTGCTGGGAATTGAACCCAGGTCCTTTGGGAGAGCAGCCTGTGTTCTTAACCAGTGAACCATCTCTCGGGCTCCTAAATTTCTTAATTATATCCAGACATCTTACAACGTCTTTGTTACTGTCAAATAAGTACACCTCCACATTAAAAAAGCTGAGCGCATGTGTTGTCAGTGGGAGCAAGCAGCGGATTACCATTGTTAGGTAATTACTGTAGGTTAATAAAAATCAAGTAGAGCTGGAAATACAATTAGCTCTAGAACCAGAGTGGTTTTGTTGGTTGCCCATTGAGAGAACTGTATATTTAATGACAATGCTGTCATAGCTAAAATTAAGGTTTCCTGTATGCTAAGCACTACAGTGAGAAGCACAGAGTGTTTACAATAATAGCAACAGATACACAGTATTAGCAAAAAGACTTAGTTTATAATTTTTATTTATTTATTTATTTATTTGGTTTTTTTGAGACAGGGTTTCTCTGCATAGCCCTGGCTGTCCTGGAACTCACTCTGTAGACCAGGTTGGCCTGGTACTCAGAAATCTGCCTGCTTCTGCCTCCCAAGTGCTGGGATTAAAGGCGTGCGCCCCCACGGCCCGGCCTATCATTTTATTTTTATTCTTTCTTTTTCAGTTCCTGGGGATTGAATCCTAGACCTGGTATATGTTAGGCTAGTACTACTGAGCTACAGCGGAGATCCCTGAGGTGGGCCTTCCAGTCCCAGCCACTGATTTTAAAATTCTAGATCCTTAAACAGGTCCCTTTGAGCTAAAGCCATCTTTGTGGAATAACATAAAAGAAGCCAACTCCAAGCTGTCCGAATTCTTTGGACCCTATATGCCACTATTAAACCACATGGGAATCCAAGAGATGCAGACATGGGATACCAAACTAAATGGCAAAGTGCTCATAGAAGTCCGACTGCCCATGAGATCAGATACTTGGATATACTTGTCTTGAGCTATTTACATTTTTTTTTTTTTTTTTTTGCCTTTGAGAGTCAATAAGTACAATTATTTGGCCAAGTTGTTCACTACCTAATGTTTGTTGTTGGATTAAACTAATAATAACTTTAATATGTAGAGAAAGGCTCTGGTCTTCTAAGGTTTTCTTGCACAGACAGTCTCCAGTGGAGTATCATCCTATTTTTAATGACTCCATGAATTTTGACTCTCACTAGACACATGACCTGTAATAGAGGAGAGAGTGTGGCTGGAAAGCGCAGCCACATCTCAGGTTGTCAGAGGCTGGTCAGGGGATGCTGCGCTGAGGGTGCCAGAGACACATGAACACTGCTAGGAGACCATTCATCAAGGCAAACTCCTAGTTCCTAGTTCCTCAAGACCCAGGCTTTGTAACCATGGATAGGGCTAGTGGCTGCTGAAGTTGTGACAACTCGTGGAGGTCAGTGTGATCACCTTACTGCACTGGTAGCAAGCCAAGCCTGAAGAAGTTTGAGTCACAGCAGGTCACACAGTGTCTGACTGCAAAGTCAGGATTGCGACCTCCAACAACAGGCCCTGCAAGCCCCACCTTTCTAGTCTTCCAGCAGAGGTTACTGGTAAGGGCGAATGTTGTTGGGAAGGAAACAACCCAAACATCACAGAGGACACACAAGCCTGTCCTATGACTCCTGTCAGCATTGCTGAGTAAGATAACAGCACACATATCAGAACACGCAGCTTGGACTGTATGTAATCACCTTGACAACCAGGTAGATGTCTGAAGATGGGTAGGTGACGGAGAACACGGCAGACCTTGCCTGACTTGAGGGGTCAACCGAGGGTGTGTGAGCTCGCAGAAACCCTTTGAACTGGTCAGAGTTCAGGTCACAGTGGAAATTTTCTGAGATCTGTAAATGACCAACATGGGGAAAAGTCAGTTAGTATTCTTGGGCTCAAACGCAACAAGAGTTGAAAAAGTCATAGGGAAATTCTGTTAAAAGAAGTATAACCATGGATAGGGCTAGTGGGTGCTAGAAAATCTGATATTTTGTTACAATTTCTACACAGTTTGGAGTCATATGAGAAACACTTAATTTTTATTAACTCACCAGTATTTTCTAGGTATCAGTGAAATGCAAGGTACTGCACCGAACAAGACGGGGACACAACCTTTGTTTGGTTTACAGTCATGGTGAGGGGAAAAGCTGACACAACAAACTACAGTAAAAGCAAATTAAGCTACTACACTCATGCACAGAGGCACCGTGGAAGTTTTAGCAAGTACAAGATGATTGGGGTAGTGAGGAAAAGTACTTATGGAGGAGACATTAGCAACAGATGAGTGATTCTCACAGGCAGAGCTGCAAGGCACAGAGGGCAGAGAAGAAAGCACAGACAAGCCAGGCAGTGGTGGCATACACCTTTAATCCCAGCACTTGGGAGACAGAGGCAGGCGGATTTCTGAGTTCGAGGCCAGCCTGGTCTACAGAGTGAGTTCCAGGACAGCCAGGGCTACACAGAGAAACCCTGTCTTGAATAAACCAAACCAACCAACCAACCAAACAAAGCACAAACAACGATGTCAGAGGCTGGAGGCCTGGACTGAGTCTAGAGAGCAGTGCGGCCCGGCTTGACTCTGCATCAGAGACGAAGGGAAGAAGGATGAGAGCAGCCCTGAGGCAGCCTGGCATGCTTGCTAAAGACCTAAAGACGTTGTTACCCCTGGGAGGAGGAGGTTGGTACAGACCATGCATCCTGAGCATGACATGCTCAGTGCTCTCCGACTTTCTGATTTAGGGTGATGTGGCAGTTGTTACTGGGTTCTTTCTGTCCCTGCTAAGAGTGGGTTAGTGAGAGCTGCATGCTGAGGTAGTTTCTAGTCATCACATGGACAGTTAGAGTGATCATGTGACGAACTTGTCTGCAATGAATGGGGAGCAGAAGTGAGACATGAAACCTCCAGGCCTCCTCTGATCATCATCTCAAATATTTCATATTGCAGGAACCAGTGGCCTGAAGAGGAATGGCTGGGGAGAGGCCATATTGAGGAAGGAGGATCTCCTGGCAGCCTGGGCTTCTGAATGACTGACTGGTACAGGCACACCACTAACCTGCCACTTACCCCTTACTACCTTGAACTATTAAGGAAAAAAGACAAGGACCTCTTACTATGTAAGCCAGTGGTTTTAAGACTGTGGTCCTCTAACAAGATGTCACTAGATGGCTTCAGCACCATCAAGAAACCTGTTAGAAATAAAAATTCTTGCCAGGCAATGGTGGTGCATGCCTTTAATCCCAGCACTTGGGAGGCAGAGGCAGGCAGATTTCTGAGTTTGACGTCAGCCTGGTCTACAGAGTAAGTTCCAGGACAGCCAGGGCTACCAGAGAAACCCTGTCTCGAAAAACCAAGAAATAAAAAAAATAAAAAAAAAATATATAAAAATTCTCAGCCCCATCTAGACTTACAGGGACAGGAACCCAATAAAAAGTCTTAGATCCTGTATTCCAGATGATTCTATACATACTACAATATGAGAGCTGCTTTTTTAAAAAGGTTTTATTTATGTGCATCTATGTGTGAGTGTATGTGCACCTGTATGTGCAGACAGGTGGGAAACAGTGTTGATGTCCTACTTCATCATTCATTACCTATTCCTTCAAGACAGGATCTCTCTGAACCATGCTTTCTTGTTTGTTTGATTTTTGTTTTTCCTAACTAGGCTGGAAGCCAGCAATCCTGTGTCTCTACCTGCCTCAAAACTAGGGTTACAAGTATTTGTGGGGATACTTGGCTTGTTATGGATGCTAGGCTCTGAACTCCAGTCCTCATACCTACTAAGCTATCTCTTAAGCCCTAGAACTACTGCCTAAAGAGACTTATTTTATGTGTATGGGTATTTGGCTTCGTGTATATGCAAAGCCTGTGTACCATGTGCATGCGGTGCCCAGGAAGGCCAGAAGAGAACACTGGATCTCCTGGGACTAGAGTTACAGGTGGTTGTGAGCCACTGTATGGGTGCTGGGAATTGAACTGGGGTTCTCTAAAAAAGCGGCCAGTGCTCCTAGCTACTGAGCCATCTCTCCAGCCCCCAAGTCCTGTTCATTTCAGCATCTAACCTTTTCACTAACAGCAAGCCCATGTATTGTACTGGTCTAGAGCAGCACACTTCCTTCAGTATAGTTAGCTACAGGTGAATGACACCAGAAGCATGATGGTCATCTTGCTGGGTTACACATGTCTAGACTACAGAACATTTAAAAGGAAGAACCTCGGGTCACTGAATTCTTTCAATGGACAGAACTGCTAATGTCTTCATTAATTTAGATAGTTACTACACATGATTTCTATGTACTACACATGATCCATTCACAATGATGCTATTTAATTCCCTCTGTCTCTGTCTCTTTCTCTCTGTGTATGCGTGTGTGTTACACGGAGTAAGAGCAAAATGTTGGATGTCTTGCTTTCTGTTTTATTGTTTTAAGACAATATTCTCCAGCATTTAGAAACATGCAATCATGCTGGCTTTTTAAGTAGGTGCTAGGGATTCAAACTGAGGTCCCCATCCTTGCATGGCAAGAGTTCTTACCTACTGAATATCTCCCCAGCCCCACAAAGAATCTATTTCACAGTAAAACACAAAACACTCAAAAAACAACAACAAAAACCTTCAGGACAGAAATCATGCACAGCTGACCTGTTAAAATGACACATTATTTTACATTATACATAACCTCAAGTGTTACTTATTTCTCTCGCTATCCCAGCAGCTGTGTCTCCAGCAGGCCCTTCCCTTAGAGATTCTTCAGAGAACACAAATGATAAATTTCCAGATCAGTTCTTTTCAAACATGGCAAAGGAAGAAAATCTGGAGCTATCCCAGTGTTAATTTGCATTGCAATTTGATGTGCATGCTGGGGCTCAGCGGGGTGTACTTGACACACAAGCATGGGTGTCTGAGTTTGAATCCCAGGAATGTACACAAATGCTGGATGAACAGAGGCCAGCTATATATCCAGCATCTGAAAGGCAGAGCCCAGAAATCTCTGGAGCAAGCCCAATCAGGAAGTTCTGGGTCCAACTGAATGATCTTGCCTGCACAGGTAATGTACAAATAGGTTAAGGAAAACAAGATTCAACTTTGGGCCTCTACACACACATACATATATGTGTACATATCTGTAAATACATATACACAATCACCCATGCAGCATAACCCAAATACACACACACACACACACACACACACACATACCTGTTGTGCTTTCTTACAACCAAAAATGAGGTTGAAAACATGAACTCAAAAATCATATGGGATGCATAAGATGGGCTGTTTTTTGCTTTTTGTTTTTTTTAACATACCTTTTTCCTTTCTTTAACGTCATAGAGGGCAATACTGGCAAACAGAGGTTCAATTTCGATCTCAAACCTGTGGAGCAGAGGTGGGGGGGAGGAAGGGGGAGAAGGAGGGAGAGAGAGGGAGGGATGGAGGGAGGGAGAAAATCAATATTGTTTTAGCCTGTATATGTTTGAATGTCCTAAAAGTGCATGGATATATAAAAAGCATTAAAAATGTGAACATGATTCCAGAAATACAGGGATAACTCCACAAATATGAGAGACACACAGATATTAACCGGAAAATTATGAGTGTTAATGAAAAAGTTCAGATCATTTGAGGTCATAAGTCTCTTTAAAAATGTTTGCTTTAAAAAAAGAAAAGTGTTTGTGGTTGCATAGCAAGAGAGTGAGCTGCACAGAATTTTGGTCTGATCCAAAACACTACCTCATACTCACATCATGTTGGGGACTCACAAATGCTAGACAAGTATTCTACCACGAACCCACACCCTAGCCCCAACAGTCCTCACTCCTATTGTAGCTCTCATGTTCTACAGAATAGACTCCTAGGCAATTCTTAGGCAATGGACTTGTTTACATTCTTCTGCTGATATCAAATCTTTACCATTTGGGGCTGGAAAGATGGCCCAGCAGCTAAAAACAAGTGCTGCTCCTGCGGAGAACCCGAGTTTGAGTCCCAGGACCAACAACAGGAAGCTCATAACTACTTGTAGTTCCAGTTCCAGGAGATCTGACACCCTCTCTGGCCTCTGCAGGTTCCTGGACTCATATCCCTCCCCCACATGTGTACATAATTAAACATAAAAAATTAAATAAAAAGCTCCAAATGTCTACTATTCAATTCTAGGGGATAAGGCATGTTAAGTAGATAAAGAGGAAGTATTTAATTGCTTTTCCTTAGACTTATAGTAGAACACTAAGATGCTGACTGGGCCATGATGCCAACGAATATGTGTCCCCCATCCACTGCTGCTGAAGGCTGTTCACTTGCGGTAGATTGAAGCAGAGGAGGGAGGGGAGTGATTGAGTACATAGCAAATGCTGAGGTGCCCTGGCCCTGTCTGACTTAGAACGAGGAGCTCTTGGGGCCAAGGATTTATATTAGGAGAAGAGTACTTGCCTACCATTCATAAGCTGTAGGTTTGGTTCTGAACACACACACACACACACACACACACACACCACAAATACCTTGTCAGAAAATAGCACTTTTCCCTATTCTTCAGTTTTTTGAGACAGGGTCTTTCTATGTAGCTCAGGCTGGCCCTAGAATGTGCTGTGATGCCCCTGCCTCTGCCTCTTCAGTGTTGGGATTACAGACATGAGTCAAGATGTCAGGCAGGAATAGAACTTTAATTGAGGGCTTCGCTGTGCTGAGGTTCACCACGTCTCCTGGCAGGGTTAACCTGTACTTACTCATGTACTTTCTGACATGCGGAAGGTCTGAGCACTGCTGTGTAATAGTTAGATTGATACTAAGTGTTAAACTCTCCGTGTTTCAGGGAAGAGAAGTCCCATCATGAACTCCTCCCTCCTCACAGCAGTGTAGCACAGCTCACATTCCTGCTCTACTGGGAAGCTGTGGTGCAGAGAAACTCCTGGCAGAGGCTACAGGTGAGGACTGCAGAGGCGACAGGTGGTGAGGACTGCAGAGGCAGGTTGCCAGGCCACCTCATAAGCAGAGGGCAAGGGCTTTTTCTACTATGGTTTTTCCAGGTGTGGTCCTCAGACACCAGCATTTGAGGCAACCATGCAGGGGTTCTGGATCCACCTGGGATCTTCTGAGATAGAATCCCTTATAGGGAAATGGCTATAGGAGCCCCCCCCCCCCAACCTGCATGAAGACCACACCATTGAACATTAAACATTGATATAATGTTACATTAAAAATGTGATGCTAAAGAGAGTCTTCTGAGTGGAGGTTACATTGTACATGATGGTATTAAATTTTAAATTAAAAGATTCTCCTACATGAAATACAAAATAGAAAAATATTTTGTAGTCACTATTTTTTCCTTGCTATTCAGAATTTGCATAATTGGCACCACTGTAATTCTTTTTTCTGTGTACTCAAGGCTTTCTCTATTTCTCAAAAGCAAAGTAGGAGTGGTGGTAGAGATGAAGACATTTTTAGAAATTTCCTAGCTAATGAAATCTATGGCATTATAAACAGAATTTGTCGATATCCATGGTAAAGCATGTCTTCCACACTGTTGTTAGTTTTACTATTTATATTTTCACAAAGTTTCTAAAAATTCTTTCTTCCACTCAGTTTATAGTTAGGACCATTTCTTTGGTTTTACTCTTCTCTTATGGGTGCACAGATAATATGGATGCCATTTAAGTTACTTGAACATGCCAAGGGCATGTATGTATGTACATAGCAAGGGCACTGACTATGTTTATCAATTTTATTTAACTTCTCCTTTAGGAGCTGGGAAAACATTACTAGAAACTGACTTGACAATTCTCATTAAAGAAACTCAAGTGACTCCATGTTTTCTAACTAACTCATCTCTAGCTCTCAGAAGGACAGGTTTCCAATCTATAAGAACAGCTGCTGTGGGTTTATGAGTTAGATGGGCCTGGAAGGCTCGTGACAATTAGCTCAGGGAAACATTTCTCTAGTTCAAAATTTAAACTGCATCTGACAGCAGCCCAACTGAATGGGGGTGGGGGTGGGGGTGGGAGCCAGTGGTGCAGACTTTCTGAACACAGGGAACTGCCTCCTTCAGACAGTCCTCCTGCTGATTAAGAACTCACAGGGACTAGAATTTGCCTTTCTGTGCCCATTACTGAAGACATTATTTCAACATATGCAACAAGAGACCCTGACACCCACCCCAAGGAGCTGGCTAAAGCAAAAGGGATACAACAGAGCCAGCACTGGTCACTGCGCGAGTAGCGGTATTAGTACCTGAAGGGCAGAACCAGAGAGGCAATAGGCTAGAGTCATCTGAAAGGACAGAGCCCCAACTGAGAAAATGCCTCCATAAGATCAAGCTGTAGACGAGACTGTAGAGCATTTTCTGAATTAGTGTTTGGTTGGGGAAGGGCTCTGCCGCACACTGTGAGTGGTGCCATCCCTGGGCTTGTGGTCCTGGTTTCTATAAGAAAGCGGGTCAGGCAAAGATGGGGAGCAAGCCAGTAAGCAGTACCCCTCCACAGCCTCTGCATCAGCTCCTGCCTCCAGGGTCCTGCCCTCTTTGAGTTCCTGTGCTGATTTCATTCAGTGATGGATGTGGACGCCTAAGACAAGTAAACCCTTTCCTTCCCAACTTGCTTTTGGTGATGGCGTTTCATCATTACAGTAGTAACCCAATCTAAGACAGGGGTCAATCTACGGGTCTCAATTCACACATGCCAAGGCAACTCTTCTACCACCTAGTTACACATCCAACCCACTGTTGTTTCTCTTAATGTAAGAAAGTTAATCATTGCCTTATACGCTTAACTTTCCTAGATACCGGGTGTTTGATTTCCATGTTATAAAAGTCTGGTTGTTAAAGGCTTTGTAGAAACGGAGTCCAGGGAGTCAATTTGAATCTCTGCTCTTGCCATTACCCCAATGCTCCCCTTTATTGAGAAGATGCTGGAAGAATCCTCTGGATCCCAGCACTGAGGATGCGGCCTAGTTTTCATCTAAACACAAGGTGGGCATGAGTACGGTGGCCGTGAGTCTGCTACTTACTTCAGAGTCAGCACCTTGACCAATATTCTGTTGCCCAGATGTTCCTTAGGACATTCTGGTACTGGACGTATTTCCACAGCATCCTCCTGTTGATAATCACATTGTAAAGAAGTCATTAGCAACTTTCCATAGGGCCTCATGGTTGGAGTTAAGCCGGGGGGAGGGGGGGGAGGCCTGCTCTCCTTGTCCCTGCTTTATGTCTAGCTGCAGAATAATGCTCTGCCTTGAGAAGAGAGTTTGCCATCCATCCACATGCCAACATTTAAAGCCAGCATGAAAGCAAACATTTCCTCCTCTCAGAAAAGGAGCATTTAAGAGAAAGGAACTGAGAGAGAAAGGGAGGAAGAGAGGGATGGAAGGAGGGAGTAAAGAAGGACGAAAGGAAGGAAGGAAAAAAGGAAATAGAAGAAAATTTAAACATAGCTATAGCTTAATAACATCTACTAGACAACACTGCAAAAATTTGTGGCTAGTCTTTTTCTCTACTCTGAAGCTCTAAATACACATTCAAAAAACACTTCTCTTTCCAAGTTTTTAATTTATATATTTCATTTATATTTACTGTGTGTGTGGGGAGGTGCTTGCTTGTTTGTGTATTATGTGTGGCACACACATACCGTGGTTTGTGTGTAGATATCAGAGGAAACTTCTAGGAGGTGGGTCTCTTTTTCCATTATGTGGTCTCCAGTGATCAATTCAGGTCATTGGGTTTAGTGAGGAGCACCCTTAACTGCTGAGCCACCCCACTAGCTTCTTGTCAAGAGTTTTAATAAATAAATGTCTAAGTTTCTGACTTGAAATTTGAGTCAAAATAACTATTGATTCCTGTAACAGCGCCTTGTCTTGGCTTGGTTTTTAATATCTTAAACAGGTGTTAGAAGCTTGAAGTTGAACTATAAGTTATAAACACATATGCAGCTAACATATATGCTGAGAGTCTTGGTGTAAGACAATTTAGTGATGACAAGAGTGACAAGAACGATCAACTATCAAGTCCTATCACAACTTTACATTTAAATCTGTACCATGGGGCAACTGTGTTATCTTAACTGTGTTCCTATTATGCCGAGGCAAATCATGTACATCTTTGAAAGCCTTAATTCCCACTCCCACAGTGGGCTATCCTACCCTATTGTGCTAATGCTCACAGGAAGCCAAAGCACTGGGTCTGTCCAGTTGTCTTTTCCTGGGCAATATATGGTCAGGGTTCCCTCACCCCAGTATAGCTCAGTAATCACTTTTCCCAATAGTAGTAGTTTTGTTGTTGTTGTTGTTTTTTTTTTTTTTTTTTTTTAGAAGCAGAGTTTAACATTTATTTTACACATGTCCACAGATGCTCGTACAAGAGTGAGCACTTCTAAAACTCCCAGCATGGTTTTCATAGTGCAGAGGCTGGAAGAGAGTGATGTGCTTATGGGACCAGGGACTGTGTATGGGTGGAGCCCTCTGGCCTACCTGTACACTGGGGAGGGCTGATTACCAGCACTGAGCAGCAGGTATGGGATCTCAGCCTCCAGAGAGGTCAAATGGCCCATCTCCCACAGCAGGTGACAGAGAGCTGTGCCAGACCTGCCAGGGTGTGGGCCCCACAAACACTGAACTTGGTTACCATGAACAAAAAGCTATTCCTATTTATTTTAATTGTGAGCCCTTAGTGTGCAGTGAAAGTTTACTCTTTACACCAGCGACTCACCAGATGGTGATCTAGAAGTGCTGACAACTGTCCTTCATGCCAGTGTTTGGAACCTGGAAGCAGAGCTTTGGAGACTGACGCTGGGTCAGGCCCTAGCTGGACTCAGCTGCCAGTGGGATCAGGCACCATGGAACATTCACTGAATCTGTTCCTATCCCTGAGAGCTGAAGGACAAAGCTACAGGCACAAGGTTTGAGGATAGAGGGGGGTAGAGAGAGCTGCCAAAACAGTGACCGTAAGGCCAGAGGCCAAAGCAAGTTCGACTGTGCCACTAGGTCATTCTGCACATGAACATTTAAACAGTGTATACATGGCTTCCCCATTCCTATAGAAAACACCAGGATTGACATTCACTTTAACTTCCTAGAAAAGCTGAACCCACTGGGCAGGGCTGATGTTTAAAACAAACAATATAAGAACTTAGGAAACGTTATTCGTAAGCTCCCTTTCTTGGCTCTTAATACAAAAGTTTACCCCACACCATTATCTAAAAAAGCATCTACCCTGTATATGGTTCCTCAATCCAGTCGGGATTGTTTGAATATGTATCATAGGCTTTGCTGTCAGATACAAGAAAAAGGTATACAACTGTCATGTACAAAGTGAGCTGTACAAACCATCGCAAAATAGGAACTTTAAAACATGTCAGAGATCACCCAGTTAATTAATACCTTTGGTCTAAAAATAGCAACACTTCCTTTATCAAGTAACAAGAATCCATCCCGCGCTCTCACCTAACCTGGGAACTAGTCTACTCAACCACCCTTCAGCCACGACTCCACAGCACAGTCGAGGTAACTGGCAGTCGTCATGGTAAGTCTGTACCCAGTTTGGTGGGATGATCCAAGTGGTAAACTCACTGCCACCCCACCCTCCCTCCCTCCAGCTTCCACTGAGAAGCATTTTGCTGGGGGAGCTACTGACTTCTCCTGAGCAGAGGGGAGCTGGGTTCTTGTAGTGAAAACTGGGGCTGCCAACATTACCAGAGTAGACACCTCTGCAGGGAAGACCCCCTTTCTGGAGAAAACCTCACACTTAGTATTTCTAATAGGAGCTTTGGTTTGAATTAGAACTTTTAAAATATTCTTTGAAATAATCATTAGTTGAGGAAGTTTTAAATACATAGAAGTAGATACACAATTTCAGCTCTGGCTACCTGGTTTTGCCTAGAACTGTAGCTATATCCTACAGTTCCCCACATTTAATACTGGATCATTTAGAAGCAAGTTCCCACACATCAGTATGGGATATGAAAGTATGACAGTACACACGGGGACTTCTAAAAACATCAGCAGCAACACTGATCTAAAAACTAACTCCAATTTTTTTACTGTCACAAAATATTTTGTATCAGTTTGCTAAGTCAGGATTCCTAATCCCTTTATATCTGAATGTATTGAGGCTTCACATGCATCAGAAATAGGAGATAATTCCCAAGTAGCAGAAGGAGGAGATGGGATTTAGTGGATTCCTGAGGTTTTCATCATCCTGGGATGTGTGTATAAATGTGTGTTTATGTATGTGTATATGTGTTTACCTGTATGTGCGTTTTTATGTGTATGTATGGGTATATGTGTGCTATGTGTTTGTGTGTGTATTTGTGTTAAGAGAAGAGAGAGGTAGGAGAGAGACAGAAAGCATGACAGTCTTCCATTTGCTGATCCTATGGGTCTAGTGGCCAAACTCCACATCTGACTCCTGTGATTACCTTCCTCTTCTGTTTAAACTTCTTTTTAGTTAGGTTCCATCCCTTGTAACCAATAGACCTCACAGTGATGTGGGGTGGAAGGCAGCCATCTTTCTCAAGGATTAATACAGAGGATGCCTGTCACAGGATGAGTGAATCAGGAAAGACTTGCATGGTGAAAACTTGGTAGCTATATCCTACTTTGACCTTTTCTACAGACTCTTAAATTTTCACCAAAAGAGTTTGCCCTCCTAATGTTCTTTACTAGGAAATAAGATAGGGTAACATAAAATAATCTCGTCATCAAAAAAAGTCAGCATTTATAATCCTTTTAGAGCAGGCAGAATTCACCTCTGTTCCACAGGACTGTCTCAGCCAAAGTTTAAGTGACCAGCACAAACACTGTTGCTTTGAGAATGACTTCAAAATATTAAAGGGTGGTGTAGAGGCTCTCAAGCACTTTACACATTCCAGTTTACAAGTGGCTGGTATGCTAATTACGCCACATTCCTCTGCACTCAATAAAAGCAGCCACTGGGACCTCAGGGAAGATGGAACTTTCAGCCCCCATCTCAATTTCTGCATTATCTCAAAAGCCACTCGACAAAGCTCTACACAGTTTAGGGTTCATTCTCCTCCCACTCAATGCAGGAGACTCTGGAGTTGAATGTCTAAGTCATCCTCCTGTCCCCTCCCGCACTTTCTTCTCTCATGGGACGGCCACTTCAGTGTCTTTTACACTGAGCATCTCCATCATGGAGCTGGACAGAAAGCAAGGAAGTAAAGCTCAAGTGTGTTAGAGCCAATATTTCTTGACAAATCTGATTTTTTTAAAAGTCTTAGTGTGAATAAGGTTGAGACATTAGAAGAACTGACTTTTAAAACATGTCTGTGTTTAACAGTGTGTGCTATGACCAGGCTGTGGTGTGCAGGCATGTAAGCACAAAAACTGTCAAGGCTTCTGATTTATAATTTAGCTCATCTGCTGAATCTTGAAGAAATTGCTTGAATGTCTCCATTCTTAAGATTCTAGTTCAAAATATGGTGATGATAACATTGCCCAAATTCTTCCTAATTAGTTTTAAAATAAATATTTAAAATTGATAATAAAATTATATTTATGGGATAAAATGTGATGTCATATTGTAGGAAGATTTTTGTTTGCTTGTTTGTTTTTCAAGACAGGGTTTCCCTGTGTAACCCTGACTGTCCTGGAACTTGGTCTTTAGACCAGGCTGGCCTCAAACTCACGGAGATCCATCTGCCTCTGCCTCCCAAGTGCTGGGAGTAAAGGTGTGTTCCATCACCACTCAGCAGCCAATTTATTATTTTGTTTGATGGTGAGAAAATTAAGTTTACTCTTATTAACAATTTAAAAATGTATACTACCATATCATTAATTGTGGTCACTATGCAGTAAAATCCAGTGTTCCAGTTTAACTGAAACTTTCTTTCTTTTGATCAATCTCTCTCCTTATCTGTCCACCCACAAGTCTTAGTTACTTCCTCTTTACTTTCTCTTTATGAAATCCCTCTCCCTTCCCCCCACCTCCTGTGTGTGTGTCTGTGTGTATGTGTGTGTGTGTGTGTGTGTGTGTGTGTGTGTGTGTTTATACTTGCCCATGAAGGCCATGGGTCATCGCTACATCTTCCTCTCTACCTTAGTTTTGAGTGAGTCTTTCACTGCGCCTGAAGAAGCTCATCATTTCGGTTAGATTGGCAGTGACCTTGGATCCATCTGTCTCTGTGCCCAGGGCCAGGGTTACAGTGTGTGGTGTTCATGTAGGTGCTGGGGTCCTTACACTTATGCCAACGCTTTACCCTCTGAGCTGTCTCCCCAGCCCCAAGGTACTTACTGATTTATTTAATGATGAGCAATCTATTTTTCAATGTATCAGATTACTCTTTAATTTTTCCATTTATTTATATATTTATTTGTGCTGGGGGCAGGAGGGGTAGAGGTCAAAGAACAACCTTCAGGGGTTGGTTCTCTCACCAGCATGTGAGTTCTGGGGATCAAACTTGTCCCAACATATTTATCTTTAATCTGCTTCAGACAAGACTGCAACGAAGACAAATATCTAAGGAACCAAGAGGACTGGAAAATAAAGATAAAAGAGAAGCGACTGGGGGATGGGGATGGGGGGGGGTAAAAGTAAGCTGCAGTACTCGGTGGTCATCAGAAGTGTGACTCCAGGCAAGGGACGCTGAGGGCTTGAAGGACACTTCCCTCTACATCCTCCTAGGGGTGGGGCTGGATGATGAGCAGGCCACTGTCCTATGTGACAGTGCCGCCATGCTGCATCTCCTTCCTGCTGCCTCGTGTTGTCTTCTTACAAGTCAGTGGGAAGTATATCACAGGGAGTGGGGTGGGGAGGAGTGGGGAGCTGAGAGGACATAGGAGCGGCAGCAGCCTCAGAGGAGCAAGCTCAGGCTTTCTGGTGTCTTGCTTGATCTGGGGACCAAACCTCAAAAGTTTACATCTACACCCAGGTATATTGTCTTTCATGCAAAATTTCCCCAAATCCTATTCGTTTTAATTATTTGTCTGTGCACGTTTATAGGAGGACACTGGGGCAGGCGTGTGCCTCAGTGGGGATGTGGAAGTGAGAGGACCATCGTGTAGAGCTGGATCTCTCCCATCACTTTTATATAAAATCTGTGGATCAAACTCAGGTCTCCAGGTTTGCCTGGGAAGCACTCTTGTCCACTGAGCCATCTCTCCAGCCCCCAGATCTTACTTCTTGCAATTGATAGAAAATGTGAGCAGCAGAGATAGGGCAGCTGTGCTGGTGAGACATGGGAGTGTAGGGATCCTAACACACAAAGGGAAGGGCTGAAAAGAGCACATAACACACAAGGACTCAAAGCACATAAGGCCTGAACGATGACTACCGCTCATGCCATCCGAAGTGCTTCAGCAAGTAACGGCAGGCAGCGTCTAAACTGCTCTGGGCCAACTTCAGTAAGTAAAGAGGTGGGAAAACAGGGTTCAAAAGCTTCACACACTAGGAGCATGGCTGTGATTATCTCTGCCCAGAGCGTATTCAAAGCAGGTGTCTCCACTTGCTCATTAGGGCCACGGGGGAAACATCTTTAACAAAGCACTTAATAACACCAAGCTTTAAGTAACAACGTGTTTCTGTTGGATTCGTTGTGAAACATACCCCCAAGTAACTGGATGGTTGGCTCTGAGTGATATACTGTACACAGACCCTCGAAATGTTCAGGAAATTAAAATACTATGAAAATTCTAGCTAGTTACTGCTATTTCTATAGCAGTAACTAGCATCATCAGTATGATGATCAGTAAGTGGCTTAAGTGAAAAAGAGCCATCCTGATATTCATGTTGTTCTACAGTGGCAGAGAGCAGGAGAGTACTTGGATTCCCTGTTGTCACCAATATCCTCCCCTATGGAAACCTGCACCCACCTCATCCACGGGCGGATAGAGGGCGAAGAGCTCGGCCGGCCGATTGGTCCTGCGGGCCTCCTCTTTCTCCTTCTCAAAGTCCTCAGCGCTCACAAGCTGAAGCAGGTTTTCCAGCCGCTCATCAGGCTGCAGGCTGCGGAGGTCGAAGTCACAAGAGGTGAGGGGGCCCTTCCCAGACACGTCACAGAGCACGTTTAAGGGACGACGGGGTCCTGTCTGTTAGAGAAAACAGTTGGTCTTTATGAGGGTCGAGGTTCTCATTTGTCAGTGAGAACTAGACTCAGGGGTCTCAAGACTGCTCTAGCAGGGGTCTACAGAATCTCGGGTCTCAAGGAATTCTTGTTGGTTTGTTTTAACAAACTGAGGGCTTGACAAGACTGTTCTTGGCTTTCTGGCGAGACTGCTGAAGTCAGGTGCTCCCTCTCTCCTGGAAGCAGGTCATTCCTCATCAGTTAGATAAGCCAGTCCTGACCAGGGATTTGAAAACGTCACTGTGTTCATATCAGTTAGTGGCTGAAGCTAAGTCTCTTGGAAACCATGCTCATGTCTCAGGCTGGAGCAAACAGAGCTGGGACAAGACATAGCACAAAAGAGCCTGGATTTTGAACGGAGGGACATTTTTCTAATCAACTTCAGAGCTTGAGTTTCGAGACTAGAAAATAAGACAAACTCTAAGGAGCCTTCAAAAAATATATATACACTCCAAAGCTGAGTGTTAAGTTTACAAACACAGACCTGTGGGATTGGGATACTCTTATCACAGGATTTTAGTAATGATTATAGGAGCAAGCATCAAAGAAACACCACACCAGCTCAGCAATAACTTTTTGGTGCAATGGGAACTCATCCACCTTGGGCTTTTCTCACCGACAACATCAGCTGAGGGACGAGCACACCAACTTAAAAACAGTGCATCATTGCTAGCTCTTCTACATTTCTGTTCTAAAATACATGCAGCCTAAAATACATCATCTCAGTCATCTTTTGGTAGGGCTCAGGACTTTCACTCTATACAGCAACCATCCTTACTTTCCATAAGATTCTTTACATCTTGCAAAACAGAAACTCTGTACTCACTAAACATTAACTCCCTATTCCTCCCCAGTTGCTAGGCAACTATGCCTGTTGCTCCATTCTTCATTTGATTGCTCTTATCTTTTGGCTACCGGGAGTAATGTTTCTGTGGACACGGGTATATGCAGCACTGACTTAATCAACTATCACCACTTTATGAAAATAATGGGAACAGCAGTAATAGTAGCCAGCATTTATTGGACACTAAGCATTTATTATCTTTACACATGTTCTGACTCACTCAATACTCATCATCTCATGAGATACTTAGTATCGTTCTTGGTTTCCAGGGAAGAAAACTAAAACCCAGAGAGGTTAACGTTGGAGGCCAGGGATCACTAAGAAAGGTCAGGCATTCAGAAGGTGAAGGCTTTGACTCATCTTGGCTCTAACAGGGAGGGGCCTACTGTCGCTCCCTTCCCCAACTACAGCCCCTACACTTTTTCCATTTTAATCACTGTGCTTTGGGGTTTCTATCTGAAGCCTGGTTTCTGCAGCTAGCTACAAACCAGTTTGAGGAAAACAGTCACTGACTCAGTGGTAGAGTTCCTCCTACTTGAATGTTCTGAGTCTGACTTTTATTCTAGTTTTTTAAAAAAATTGACAGTATGCCTTGGACAGAGCCGTCTGCCACCTGGTAACCACGTTTGCTGACAGGAAGTACCTGAGTGGCCGGTTCACTGCACTCCAAGGTTTCTGACTCAAACGTCTGTTTCTGAAGCGTCTTGTGAAAATCTCTGTGAGATCCAGTCTTCTTAAAGCTGCAAAACTCTGAACTTCCTTGGTTTCTTTGGTTGTTGACATGATTTGATTTAGAGGGAGATAGGGAGCAGGAGACAGGGAGAAAGAGGCAACGCATTAGATGAAAAATAAAGTAAGGACACAAGGGGAAGGAGGTGGAGACTGCACAGAGGGCGACTGTCATAATGACACACCCAGCCCTCACACAAGGCTCTCTTGTAGGAACTGGCCTCCTGGCTGGCCCATTATGAAAGGTAGGAATGCCTGGGAAAATGCCATTTGTAGAGGTGTGGTCACTTCAGCTGTGGGCACTTGGCTCCAAGCTGAAGCTAAACTGTGACTGCAGTGTAAGAGGCTGGAATAAATCTAGTAGTCTTTTTTTTTTTTTTTTTGGTTTTTCAAGACAGGGTTTCTCTGTGTAGCCCTGGCTGTCCTGGAACTCACTCTGTAGACTAGGCCAGCCTCGAACTCAGAAATCTGCCTGCCTCTGCCTTCCAAGTGCTGGGATCAAAGGCGTGCGCCCCCACTACCCAGCTAAATCTAGTAGTCTTATGTAGAAGCAGCAAACAGAGATTGTTTGAAGATAAAAATAGAGGAAGCCATTTCAACTCCACATCAATGTTCTTAATAATGAGTAAGAAAAGCAGGACACAGTGAGGGAGAAAAATATACAAAAGTAATGTATGCACCAACATTCTTTGTTAACACTCATAGAGCCACTCTGGAAACTTCAGGAGAACGCTGTCAATGGGATGGGAATATAGGTCAGGGTCAGCATGCATGAGGGCCTAGGTTCATTGGTGTGTGTTCTTTTCTTCCCTTTTTCCCTCCTTCCTTCTTTCCCTCCCTCCCTCTTTCCTTCCCTCTCCCTCTCTTCTCTCCTCCCTGTCTGTCTCTGTCTCTAAATATCTGTCTTTCTGTTTGTCTGTCTGTCTCCTCCCCCACTCTCTCTGGGAGGAGTCTAAAACAGAATGGCCAAGGCAATCACCGGAGAAGTAAGACCACAACAGAGAAAGCAAGAGCTCTAATTTGTCATTTCTATAGAAACCAACACCTACATTCCCTATTTCTCTGACTGAAAGGCTTCTTGGAAAACATGCTACAACAAATTGTATACACACCTAATTTGTGTGCATTCTTTTAAAAACTTTTTAAATTTTGTTTTATGTGTATGAGTGCACTATCTGTATGTACACCTGCATGCCAGAAGAGAGCATCAGATCACATTACAGATGGTCATGGGCTACCATGTAGTTGCTGGGAATTGAACTCAGGACCTCTGCAAGAGCATCCATTGCTCTTAACGGTTGAGCCAGCTCTCCAGCCCATGCTTTCTGCTTTTACTGTAAAGACCACTGTTCAGGATGGTATAGGGACATGCAATGAGGTTAGAGTTTATTAGGCAGGTCAAATGGCCTATAAGTAAAGACAGAACCATAGGAAGCCAACAATGATTGAAACACCCTTTATAAGTCTCTGAAAGGGAAGGATGGACATTGTAAGATGAGAGGGGCACACAATGCAGGTACTGAAGGTATGGCAGGTCACTGTGTTAGGTATGGCAGGTCACTGTGTTAGATATGGCAGGTCACTGTGTTAGGTATGGCAGGTCACTGTGTTAGGTATGGCAGGTCACTGTGTTAGGTATGGCAAGTCACTGTTATTAGGTATGGTAGTTCACTGTGTTAGGTATGGCAGGTCACTGTGTTAGGTATGGCAGGTCACTGTGTTAGGTATGGCAGGTCACTGTGTTAGGTATGGTTGGTCACTGTGTTAGGTACAGCAGGTCACTGTGTTAGGTACAGCAGGTCACTGTGTTAGGTATGGCAAGTCACTGTAGTAGGGAGGTATGGTAATCTTTATATTTAGTTAAGGAGGCAGGAGACACCCCAGTGCCTTTGGCAGGGAGACCAGGACTCCTCTTGATTTTACAGTGCTCAGAAGACAGAAAAATATTTTTGAGAAAAAGCAACAAGAAGCCTGGAAGCTCTCTGCAAGAACAACCTGGCAACTATCCTAGCCTGGGTCGCTATGACTGGCCAGCTTCAGTGTCCCTTGGTCATTTGTGTGCCCACCCCAATCTATAGTAATAAGGCTGGGTAAAAAGCAGGCTGAATTAGGAACTAAAGAAGAAGAGAATGGTCATAAACAAATAAGAATAAATACTTAGAAAAAAATCAAGAGAAATGACTATAATAATTTCTGATTTGAGCTGGGCAGTGGTGGCATACGCCTTTAATCCTAGCACTTGGGAGGCAGAGTCAGGCGGATTTCTGAGTTCGAGGCCAGCCTGGTCTACAGAGTGAGTTCAGAGAGGACAGCCAGGGCTACACAGAGAAGCCCTGTCTCGAAAAAAGAAAAAAAAAATTCTGATTTGGAGTTCCTAAATATCTAAAAACAAAAATGAAATGTGTATGTGTGTGTGTGTGTATATACGTATAATTTTAATTTCAGTTGTTCTGAGTTTATAAATGAAGAGTCAATGATAATTAACTAATGTCTATTTTATAAAATTTACTGTCTTTTAACAAAGTTCTTTGGGAAAGGCCTCGTTCTTAAGTCTGCCAACTTCTTGAAAGTTACTCTCAACCAACAAGTGTAGGGAGCCACATGGAGGGGAATGGCAGACCTTTGTGCATAAAGGGAAAAAACCCTGGGTGGGAAGCAAGGTGGGTCAACAGGTAAAGGTGCTTGCCACCAAGGCTTATGGCTTGAGTTTGATCCCTGGAACCCAAGGAAGGGAAAGAGAAAGGTCCCTCCTGCAGGCCATTTTGTAGCCTCTGCCACACCTTGTGACCAGTTCCCCAACAGCCACACTCACAAATAAAGAACTGAATAGATGAAAAGGGCTGCTGGTGATGTAGTCCTTCATCCCGTCTACTTGGCCACACTGTGGGTGGTCTAATATCCTGGGAAGAGGAAATAATTAAACTAAAGTAGTGGCAAATATAGGCAAATAAGAAGTATTGTCTTGCAATTAGACCTAAATGAGAACACACTAGGCCTGTGGTTATTAGCTCTGTAATGCCCTATGTGGAGCAGAAAACAAAAAAAAAGACTAAATCCTAACACCAACCCCTCTGAATCTGGTCTAACTCTCCATGATGGTGTCGGCAGCTACTTTTTAGGACCCATTCCCTCCAAAGAGAACTGAATCCAAAAGAGGCTCAGTATTATAAACTCCTTTTCAAGGAAAAATTGGGTTATAGAGAAAAAAACAAAAATGAAATGAAACTGGAGAAGCAGCCAAAAGGTGTGTGGTGTTGCTGTCTTAGCAAACGGGACCACACTCCGTTAGCTTGCCTTTTTCCCCATCTTATAAGCTACATCTATTTCTAAGAGTGTTTACTTATAAGCACACACACACACACACACACACACACACACACACACACACACACTTTAGCTTTTGAGACTTGTACTTTGGAAAGCAATAAGATTATTGTGCCCATGTTGGAGTCAGAGAAACCTTTCTCTCCTTCCTCATACCCTTCAGCATTCACTTCCCCATCTTAAAATCTCAGAAAGTCACAGCGTTCTTCTTGGAAGCAGGGGTAATGCTGGCTGGGGAGAGGCAGGGGCTGGCAAGCACAGAGGTGACTCATTCCAGAAGTGCCAGCATGGAAGGAGCCACCACTGAGTAGGTAGTGAGACCGCTGGCTCAGGGCCTCTGGCTACAGGCATCTCAGCCTAGTCATCCCACCCTGGCAACCGACTCAAATAAAGCCAAGTTCCCATTGAGCTCATGTGAAGACACAAGGAAGATGGGGGAGCGACTGTCCACACAAAATGAATACAGTCATCGTTTGCCAAACTCTGTCTTAAACACCTTTCTTACACACTCAGGAATGCCCCCAAACCAAAGGCTTCTTGAAAGCATTCTCTTTAGAGGCCAGAGTGTGCAGCAGGCAGAATCTGGCTGAGTGAGAAGGGCCTGCTCTGGGATGCTGATCTGGGCAGGTGGCCTCATGTCTCTGAGCCACAGTTTCCTTGGGTATGGAAAAGGGGACAACCGGAGTTCATCTTAAGAGTTTATTGTGAGGATCAGAGAACAATTGGGCCTTTCTTTTCTCTCCTGTCTCTTCTCCCCAACCCCCCTTTCCTTCCCATTTCTTAAACACTCTCTCCTTTTCTTTCCTACTCTCCCTATACAACTAGGTGTTAAAACCTTAAGATATGACGGATAAAGGCAGCCATCTGTCTTGGGGGTGGAGAGCAGCCTGGGAAATCCAGAACTAGTACTTGAATCCAGCATAGGGTAAAGAAAGCATTTATTATGAAAGTGCTACCCTCACAGAGGGGTGAACTAGAGCCCAAATGGTGCAAGGAAGATATCCAAGCATGAGCAGCCAGGAGCATGCATGCTCATCACTGAGCCTGAGTCTAATAAGGAAACATTTATAAGAAGGGACATCTGACTTGAGATGTCTGGCTTTGGTTTGGTGACAAGGCCCCAAGTACCAAGGGGCATCTTGGTACTGTGTCAGTGCAAGAGGAGAGTCATCTGGGAAGGAGTGGCAAGCCTGGTGTCATGGTTGACTGGGGTGGAGGAGAATATAGGCAATGGGTACACATAGGAGGATTAGACAACTTAGTAGAAACATGAAAGACATGGGAGCCACATTTTGCCAAATAAAGGAGTTAAAATATCAAAGGGAGAATGCTAGAGCAAACACTGTGAAGTCAGATGCCCATGCCAACAAGAACTCATGGTTTCCACTCTGTTCACTGAAAGGATGTGAGGAGCAATACCTTAGTAAGAATGAGCACACTTAACCCATGCAGCGTGGCTGCTGAGTAGCACAGTCCACTGACGCACGGCTGCATCTGAGAGCCACAGCTAATTCCAGGAGGAGGAAGGGAAAATCTAAGAGTCCCTGGAATATCTTGTGTCAGAGAGCAAGGGCATCATCAATGACTGCTGGGGCCATGTAAAAAAGGCGTAAGGGTCAGTCAAAGAGAATGACTCCAGTCAGACTAAAGACCATTTGAACATCAAAATAAGCAACAGACGTGAGTTAAGTCATTCAGGAAAATGGGAATTAGGATCCATATTGATAGAAATAAGCTGAAGGTTTGATAAGGAATAGGATATCATGACAATTAAATCCAAAGGAAGGACCGACCATTCTATAAAAAAGCTAGCCCATAGTTTATTTCTCATAAGGCAGAGAAATAAAAAGATATACTGAGGTCTTCTAGTGTGAGTTAAGGCCAAGAGCATGGGATTCTTAAGCATAGTACGCAACTTGGTACTGGATCCTTGAAAGAACATCCTTTGGCCATTTGATGAAAAATGAAATCTAAAGATTAGTGGTATTGAACTATTAATATTTATTTCAGAATGTGGGGGTTATATGGCAACTATATAATGGCAAATGTTCTTGTTTGTAACAGTTACCCACTAATGTAGGCAGGGTGATGGGGAAACCTAGTCTCACATGATTGGTGGTAAGGAGAAAGAGGTCTTTGCTCTATATGTACAATTTTTCCCACAAATTTGAGCTTGTCTCCAAATACAAGGAGAGCAGCGTGTCAGACACTTGGCACTGTGGTAGAAACTACAGGGACCCCAATCAAGTCCCCATTACCAACTCATGCACAGTTCTCCAGCTGCTGTGAGTATAGCAATTGTTAACTCATCTTACCTTCCTGTCCCCCATGCCAAACTATTACTTAGGCCCCATGGGAGTTCTAAAGATTGGCATCAGAACACAACAGTCCCATACTTCAGAGTAGGACAGCAAGACAACTTTACAGTCTGGCTTTTCTCTTCACCACATTGATGCAGTCCAAGGCTAAATAGGATCTGAGACCCACCCCCACCCTCAGCAGACTCCAGCCCAGACTTTTTCTGAAGACCACCTCTTGAAAACTGCAGGCATCTGAATCCCTGCCCTAGCTTCTGCTTCTAGGGATGGCAACAAAGACAGTTACATGCCAGCTGTCATCATTAGCATCAGTGACAACACTGTCCCGTGCTATGTCAACGAAGGAACTCTAAGTCCAGATACTTACTTCACAAATACATTGAAGTTGAAGGCTTCTAATATTTCTGCAGAATGACATTGTTTTTTTTTTTGGGGGGGGGGGGAACTGTACTTAGCTGTCAGAAACAAGGGTAGAGCTCTACAAAGAACCCATTTTAGCATTCCACTTGTAGGATGCTACACAGCCCTGAATAAGTCTGTTGTCCTGATTAAACTCATGGCACCCTGCCGCTCCAGGTTTTAATGAGATCCTCATCCTACATGTACTGCTAAGGCTGTGGTCTGAAATATGAGGTGGATACTTGCTTAAGTTTCACCCATGATTTCATTCATCAAATGTTTATAACTTTAATTCTCTTGGGAATAAGGCACCAAGGAGAATACATCCAGCTGAGAGCACCTGACTCCAGGGAAGTGTCAGTCTACTATAAAAGGAGCCACAATCACCAGGGAAGACACCGGTAACTAGAACTTAATGGACACTGACACAAAAGCTTTCAGAGAAATATCAAGATGTTTTAAAAACTCACAGGAGGCTGTGACAGTTTCTGGTCACACCAGGCTGTGACAGTTTCTGGCCACACCAGGGAAGGCGTGGTAGAAGCCTTTGGCCAGGGCCTCTGCAGAGGAGGTCTAAAGCAGGCTGTGATGGTGTTCCCAACCAGGTTACTGCTCGTTACCATGTAGGCTGATGAGCCTGGCTTGCTCTTTAAGAAAGCGGAGCACCTTGACAGCCAGCACAACAAATGGGTGTCATAATAAGCAATTATTGATCAGGGAGACATTTTTATGGTGTTTTGGGAGTAACTGAATTATATGCACTGATGTGTTCAATTTTTAATTGTTTACCAGTTCGCTGGGAGTAAAAGTGGAGCAATAAAACAGATGATACCCTGGTTCCTTGAGATGCCCACTCTCCTTGTGCATGACCTTTCTGCAGGATCGCCTTAATCACTGGGGATGAGAGATAAAGTCCAGGGACTTTTATGATGCTGCCCATAACACCCATGAAATGTTTCACTGTCGCTATGGATAATGCACCAAAAATAAATAGCACGTAAACACATTTAATCACTGGAGAATTTGACTCACCACCAAGACATGAAAACACTCTGAAGTTAATCACCCCGGCTTCATTTAGAGAAAACGACAGGGAAAACTGTGCTTAAAATCCTTACTATCCTCCCAAAGGATGCTATCAAAGATAAATCTGCACAAAATTATGAAGGCACATGAGAACAGGCTAGGAAGTGAACTCAGTGCCACATGAATCATCCCGTCTGTGCCTAAAGCACACGAAACAAAGAGGACTGAAAAGCTGGTATCGTCACATAAACCTGGCAGTTTAGGCCTGAAACATAGAAAGAGGTCTATCCAAGGAGTCCTTGTAGTCTAAGAATCACAGGTAAATAGTTCAAGAAAAAAAATATATTTTCTGGGCTTGTGAGATAGGTCAGTAGGTAAAGGTGCTCGCTGCGAAGCCTGACTACCAGAGTTTGATGCCCTGGGCCCACATGGTGGAAGGAAAGGGCTTCTTCCTGAAGTTGCTCTGCTGACTTCCATACGCACACATATGCACACATACGCACACATACAGACATACACACACTGTGTGCACACATGTAAAAAACAGAAAAAAGAATGCATTTCTACAAAAAGAGATCATGCACTTTACATAATTCAATCTTTCCCTTTTGAGTGATAAAAAATAAGGGTAGACCTCTCTTTTGTCCTTCACAGCAGCACTATCTATCTGATTTAAACATGCCAACGACTGGACTCGAGTGGCAAATGCCCACAGAGTGAGGAGAGGGGGAGGAGTGCAAGCGGCCATTACCCCGCACCTCTGCCCATTAAGTGGAATTCAAAGCCATTACCGCAGAGAACAAGGGCATAAAAAACTATCTGTAGATATTACAGAGAAATGTAATAGCAGCCAGGAGATAATTGAGGGATAAAGGAGCTGACAAAATCAGTGCTTGATTGCATGGTTTTAAAGGACAAAGATGTTCATGGAAGGCAAAATGGCTTCATTAAGATCAGACCTCTGCAGAAAGCAGGCTGCCACCCACCCCCAAAGCTCAGGAAAATATATGGTGTAGTCTGAGGGTTATTCCCTTGACACACTAACTGGAGTGGCTCACGTTTTCTTAGAATGTCATATAAGTAGAATTATTTACTGGCTGGCTTATTTTACTTAGCATAATGAATCTAGTGTTGTCTGTGAAGTAGTTTAAATATTCTATCATCTTGCTGAGTAGTACCAATGCATGCATTTACCAATGAGTTTGTTTTCTCATTACCCTATTGAATACATTCAGTGTTATGTGTAATGTTGCTACCTACAAATAAAAATGTTATAAATATTTTCATAGAGACTTTTATGTGAACATAGGTTTTGCTTCATTTAGTCAAATCCCTAGAGATGGGATTTCATGGTGGATGCTGGGATTATGTGCATATATAGATATTTTACATTTACATAAATATGTATATAGAATTGGGCTTTTTAGACTAAGGGAATCAAATCCAAATATATGGATGAGATTCAGAAAATAGGTAATAACAGCCCACAGTTAAAATGACAATAAGACTGGGGAAATATAACTTATTTTTATTAATAATACCCAACATCAGCAAGGAAATGGATGAAGGGGTAGCTCCATGATGAGCTGATCATGAAATGTGTTAGCAGAACTTCTCTGGAGGATGACTTGGGGGAAGTAATCAGAGCATATTAGATGCATGGTTCTCTTTTCTACCTTTAGAAATAGTCACAGTTGTGGGTAGAGCAAATGTTCTAGAATTTTTCATTATGGAAAGAGGAGGCAATTGCATACTCATCAACAGAGAAAGAACCTTAACTCATGGGACATCCCTTTCCTCTGAGGAAATCAAGGCAGCCTTTCAAAAAAAAAATGGCCTACTGCTCTGAAACAAGGTGATCTCAAAGATATTATTGAAAACTATGATGTATGCTTATAACTTACAAAAAGAGACATTGATGAGATATGAGGTCTACAGGTGGAGACCATGGAGATGATGGAGACAAACCACAACCAATTAAAACAGAGTTGCAAAGTCCAGTTCCAATGGATACATCTACAAAACTCCCACACCTGATTAATACTCAGGGGAACATTTCAAAGAGGGGGTTGGGGGGTGGGGGGGCTGTGAAAAGACTGTAAAAGCCAGAAGATCATGGAATTTGGTATAAAATTTGATCTCTTAGTAATATCAGAGCTACCCCCCATAAAGTCTTACCAACATGACTGCTTAAACATGAGCAGACAATGTCATCAGAAGGCGTGCCAAAGTGGACGGGAGAAAGTTCACAGTGGCCAGGACATGCCTAACAGGTGCTGGGAACCAAACCCTGGTTCTCTGAAGAGCACAAGTACTCTTGACTGCTGAGCCATCTCTCTGTGCTATGGCCAGGAAGGGGCTCCTGAAGCCCTACTCTCAGCTGAGGAACCACTGTAGCTGCTGGCTGCTGGGAAGGAGAGAATCCTTTCTCTTCGGGATGTTGTGGCTGGTACACTGCCCATGCTCTGGTGGATCAACCCACACCCATGTGCACACCATCAGCACCGACTGGACTCAGTGGTAATTAGAGAAAAACAAAAAGAAAGGAATGAAAGTCGGAGGGAGGTTTGTTTGGGGTGGGGTGTCCAGGGGAATAAGGGATGGATAGGATTGAGTTACATTGCATGTATGTTTGACCATGCATTGCCAAAGAATACATAAAAAAATATGTTGTTTTAAAAGCTATATTGAAAACATAGTAGGTGATGGGTGATGAAGGGTACCTGGATTTTTCCTGTGATATAAAGCATTAATGGGTACACACAGCGAATGAATGACTCCTGGGAGAAGTGTGTGTTGGAAGAAGTTGAGGATGAAAAATGTAATTTTCATACTCAGCATTTCAGATTCATGGTACCAGAGAATCAAATGTAGGGGTAGAAAAACTGCCCTCCTGTTAGAAACTGTCAGTGTCAGAGCTGGAGGCGAATCTCTGCCCACTAGCCTGTGTGGGGATGGAAACTTGTCCACTGACACGAGTGTGCTGAGAAGTCAGCCAATGCTAATCTCCATCCCCAGTCTGTGTGACATAATAGAAACAGATATCGTTTTCATAAAAGGGAACTGCATGGATAATCATTGCTTCTGAAAAAGAAATGAGACATGCATGGGCACAGAAACAACAATCAAGTGGCTAAAGGTCAAGACCCGTATTTAAACCCTAAACCAGACATTTAAACATGACACCAAAGATAAAAAAAAAAAAAAAAAAAAAAAAAAAAAAAAAAAATCTTAAGGGAAATACCAATATGGATTTAAATCATAAATTACATAAATCATTCTAAATGTTAAAATACAAACGATATTTAAAAGACACTGGGTAAGGAACTTCTATGGTAGAAAGGTAAATATATTTAACTTTAAATAAGTGTGTTGTCGTGCTGGGGAGCTTACTCAGCGAGCAGAGCATGTGTTGTGCAGGAAAGAAGATCAGAGTTTAGATACCCAGAATTCACCTAGAAGTCTCAGAAGGCGCGGACAGGGGACCCCTTAAGCAAGCTAGTGACACTGGCCATATTTGCGAACTCTGGGTTTGATTGAGCGACTCTGCTTCAATGTGTAAGGTGAACGAATAACTAAGGAAGATACCAAACACCAACCTTGTGCTTCCACACGCATGTGTATACACAACCACACACACATACATGCACACTCAACATTAAAAGGGGAAACTGTTTGTTTGTGTTCTATTTTTGGTTTTGTTTTTTTGAGATAGAGTTTCTCTGTGTAGCCCTGGCTGTCACTCCGTAGACCAGGCTGGCCTTGAACTCAAGATATCCATCTGCCTCTGCCTCCCAAGTGTTGGGATTAAAGGAATGTACCATCACTGCCCCAAAAAGGAAAAAAAAATTAACTAAGGTTTTACGAAACCAAACAGCTCAACAGAGTTGTTCAAATTTCTTAAATAGTATACCAAGGAAAAAGTTACTGGTAGCTCACAAATAGATGAGGAAACATGTTCAATCAGATAATCAAAGAAAATGTCAAAAATCACAATTTTTTCACAAAATGAAGTATTTTATATTTGCTAATATTCAACATTTAATTCATATATTGATTAAATCTCTGATCTGCTATTAAGTCTTAAATTTGTGCATATATCTCAAAAATTATAGTTTTTTTCCCCATAGGAAAAAAAATAATAAATGTGCACAGGGTTTTATGGAGAAGGACATTGCTGCACTGTACAAAACATAAGTGCAAAAAAAAATTAGAATTTGCCTAAACATGTGATACATATGCATCAAGCAATCATTAGTTACTGTGTTTAGGAAGAATAATTAAAAATAAAGACAAGGAATCTTCCCTTACTTTGAAAATTCAGGCTAAAAAATAGTACTAGAGTTTGATATAGCATTTTTATAAACATATACAAAAAAGAGATTTGGTTCAAGGCGGGTACATCACTGTCAAGTATGGTTATCTACAAAGAATGAAATCCATTCATTTTGGTTTTGTCTCTCTATAGTTTCTAAATTCTACCACAAGCATTCTAAAGTCTTTTTTTTTTTCTTTTTCTTTTTTTAAATAAAATTTGTGGAAGACAGCAAAGCAGCCCGAGAGTCTGTGCTGGTGGGAGGAGGGGCGAGTTCAGGGTTTCAAAGAGAAAATAAATCTGAAGACCAAATTTAGTCCAATGGGCCTTTCTGTTTATTGTTCCCTCTTGGATTTCTTTCTTAGGACTTTAAATACCCAGAAAAGTGCCTCTAATTATAACATTTTGGAGTCTGAAAACAACATGTTCTGAAATCTCTCATTTATTAGTAGCATGGCATAATCTTATTTGCCTGCCCGGCAAACCTTGCTTTCCACTTGGTTCTAAGGGAACACAGACTAGCATGTAGCTCTGTCATCACTGCCTTCTGTGAGGGAATCTCTTTCCTCCGAAGCTGCTGGAAATAGTATGCTGACCTTTTTCACTAAAAAGAAAAAACAAAAACCCAAAACCCAGCACAGATTCAATGGCACACTTACAGGAACTAGATAAAAGCCAATGCCAAGAGTCTTATTATTTTATCCTTGAGAACAGTAATTCCCACTAGGTAGGAAGAGGGGGAGGCTATCATCTGCAAGCTGCTTATGCCTTAAAAGGCTGACAAGTATCTAGTGTAACGAGTATCAATCTGTCGACACCTGCGGCCTACTTCCCAGCACACACATCCACATATATGTGCACATAGATACATGGCATGGATTTCAGTGTGCTATGAAGGTCATTACCATGGAGACAGAAACTTCTGAAAAAAAGTCACAAAATGTTTGACTAAGACAGAGATAAAAATGCTTAAGACTAGCAAGTACTTTGTTTTGGGGTCACAAATTCCAATGGCATCTTTGAATCTGAGGCCAAGTTTCGATTCATTAACTATCTTTTCTCTAGGAGTTTTTCAAAATAAAAAATGAAGAAAAAAACCCAAAAATTCGGTTTGTTTATTTGTTTTTATGAGGTGTAGTCTTGTCATGCTACTCAGGTTGGCTTTGAATTTTTAGGTCCAAAGTATCCTCCTGCCTCAGCTTCTTGAGTAGTTGTAACTGTAGGTATGTTCTTCCGTGCCTGGCTAACTCTATAACTTCTAAAAAGATTCTACTCTTCATGTTTAGAATGTGATTTTCTTCCCAACTGAACAGATAAACAGACTGTAGTACATCTGTATAATGGAAGATTTTTTTCAGTGATAATAGGAAACAAGGGATGAAGCCCCAAGGGGACAAGATGAAGCAAGCTGAAATCAAAGACCTGAAGAAGCTGGTACAGACCAGTGAGGGCAGGAGCAGAGACAGGTAGAGCGTCGGGACTCTCACAGCAGCCAAACCCTTCCATTTGATGCTGCAAGGGCAGAAGCATGTTGTGCATTTGTCAAAGGCCATCAAGTATATAGCTCAAAAAAGAATGTGAGGACTGGGGATGCCGCCCAGTGAGTGATCAGCATGAATGACATTCTGAGACGGAGGATATGGGAGATCTCAAGACTTTCGTTCAGTTTGTCTGTAACCTTAAAACCCCTCCAAAAAGTCATTTCACTAAAACACAAAAACAAAAACAAAAAAACAAAAAACAACCCACCAATAATGCAAATTTTACATTTATGTAAATTAGCATTTATATATAAAAAGGGGATAAACTTACTTCCGGTTCACAATCAGCCACTCTCGAACATAGGTCTGAACACAGTCCCTGACGTGAGGATCCAGTTCAACTCTAATTAGGTGAAAAAATAAGATAAAACAAGTTATTACTTGGAAAAGTGATAAAATAAATAATTTCCATAATCAAGGGACACAACACCTTCTCAAATCTGTGTCAATAAGAATGTCAGGGATGTTCTTGCCCATTCGTTTCAAGTGTATAAAGTATGCCTAAGGCAATGGTATTTGTGTTTTCATTAAACAAATACATTGTTGTTTTTATACTTGGTTGAGTTTCTTTGTTATAGAGAACTGCTAAAGTACATCTATGCCTGAAGGCATTCAGATATTCATAGGGAGAAACAGCTATAATTAAACACTAAACATGAAAAGTAAGTTCAAATAGTTATTTCTAACAGTTATTATTACTTTTGCTCTTGCGTGACTTTGTTTGGGCATGTGTGTCTTCCATGTAGAAAGCTAAGCCAGCTGCTTTGGGCTTTGGGCTTTAGTGGCTTTGAAGACTTAGGTTTGGGATTCCTGTCATACCTGCTGAGAAGGCCACCATTACAGATATTCTCCATGTGTTTCACAGTCTTGAAATCAGAAATAATGACAGTATAAAGCTTTTGGTATTGTTAGAAACACATCAGTACTAGACATAAATAGGCTGAAGAGCTAAAAGATTTTTATTTAAATAGTTTTGCGATTATACCATTTTCCCTTTTCCTTCCTCCAAACTCTCCCATGTTCTTGTTCAAACTCATGGCCTCTTTTTCTTTAATTGTTGTTATACCTATAAATATATATGTGTGTACATATACATATATATACATAAACACAACTGTCTCAGTCCATACAGTGTTACTTGTCTATGGATGTTTCCAGGGATGGCCATTTGGTATTGGATAAGCTATTGGTGTGTTCTTCCCTGGAGAAGGTTCTTTCTCCTGTTCCCAGCATTCCTTAGCCATCTGCAGTTCTTTGTCTAGGGTTGAGGTCTCTGGGCTTCCCCCTTCCATGTTATACTCTAAGCCCTGATTTTGCATTTGTGAAACGGATAGAACAATATGGATGTTGGATGTCCTCCAAAGGCTCACCTGTTAAAGTCCCAATCTCTGGCAGGACCTAATTGAGAAGTGGTAACTCTTCAGGATGTGGGGGGTCTTATGAAAGGTCCTGAAGGGGACCGTGGGACACTGCTCTCTTCCTCTCTGTCTTTTGTACCTGGCCATGAAGTGGTCACAAATTACTTCTCCTCTGCTGTAGTCTCTTATCACAGTACTCTGTAGCACTAAAGGGCCAGAGCAATACAGCTCAAACAGCCAGGGGCTGAAATCTTCAAAGTTGTGAGCCAAAATAAACGTTCCTTCTTTTTAGTTGATTTATCATAGATATTTGTTACAGTAAAGGGAAACTGCCTAACACAAGGAGACAGGACAGAACTCACCCAGGGAACTGTTTTCAGTCCAAGATGAAATTTCGCAAAGGCTAGATATGAGATCTCTTGGCCCTGACTGCCCAGCCCCCAGCCCCATTCCTCATTGACTCTGTAACCTTATGCCAGCCATCCAACCCTTCTCTGTCTCAATTTCTTCACCAGCAAGTGGTGAGGTGATAATAAGAAGTGGGGCCTTCTTCAGAGAATCCTGACGAAGATTTGAGGCTAGCATGCAAAGTGCTTGAAAGGGTGTCTGGCTCGTGGTAAGAGCTCTGTGCTGGTTGAGACTTAGGTGGCATCACTGTGCACTGGGCAGATTCAAGCACTTAACATCATTGTTGCACAGAGGAATGAGGTGTTAAGGACAGTAATCCAAGTCATAGACCAAGTGGCCAAAAACCAGGACCTGCAGGCCCAGGCTTAGGACTACCACTACTCAGTATAGGTTCAGAGTGAAACACAGGATGGTCACTTAGAGTCACTAGTGGCTACTCCTATGGCAACCAGAAAGCTTTCCCTGCCTGCCTTTCTCATTACAGAAGACTTTGGCAACAACTGAGATAGTACAGGCTGCCTGAAAATCATCGGAGGGGTAACACATTCCCTGGAAGTCAGAGCAACAAAATGGTGTCTCACTCACCAAATGGCTCTGGGCAAACCTGCCTTCTTCATCCAAGTTTTAAAAGTCCTTCTACCTCTAAACTTCTTGTTCTTCTAAGACTCTGGCCACATTTAAAGATAAATATTCACACAACAAATCATGTGACTCTAGCAAGGATGAAAAGGTATTGTCAGTATCCACACCGCACTTGAAGAAATGGCCTGACAGTAAGAAAAATGGTCCCCGATAATGACAGAGACCTGGTTTTGGGGAAACGAGTATTGGTAACATGGAACGGAGCTGCCCACAGTGCTAGCTTGTTGTGTGAAGGAAAACTGACCCAAGAAGAGAACAAGGGGACTTCCCACGTCCCAGTTGTAGACACCTGTGCTGAAATACAACCTAACCCAGAAACACCTCAGACTAATGAGGGCAGGCACCATGTCTCATACTCTCCTTTCTGGGTCTTTCTGGGAGAAACGAGAAGACTCAAAATGCTCAAGGGAGTGTTTTGGTTTAAAAATGAATGAAAATTAAAGTCACTCGAAATCTCCAGTTGAGGCAGGGGTGTTCTTACGGCTGCTCGTTTCAGTCAGATGTGAGTCCATGGTTGCTGGACAGCGAGCACTAAAGCCCACACCATGCTCAGCAACTTAGCTCTCAACAACTATTTCAACATTCATTTTACAACGCTTCTGCTGTGTCACCCCTATATGAAACTTCTGTAAAGGGAGTTTCCCTTCCTCATCTTTTAATCTCAGGACTCAACAGATGTTCAATAAACATACATGGAAACTTAAGTCACTAATTCCATCCAGGCCTTTGTACAGAAACAAATAAAGGATCTTAACAATTCTTTTACATTCATTTATTTTATGTATGTGTGTGTGTGTGTGTGTGTGTGTGTGTATGTGAATGTGTGTGTGTGTGTGTGTGTACATACACCTACATGTGGCGAGCAGAGGACAACTTGAATGAGTCAGTCCTGGGGAATGTCTTTCCTACTGAGCTATTACTGGCCAATAAAATGCTTTTGAGAGAGGCCTTTCAATCCTTGTGAAGGACACTCTTGACACTGCAAATAGAGACCATGAGGTTGCTTGAGGTCATGTGACTAGCCTATGGTCACTAAGCTAGCACCTAGCAGACAAATTCTAGGGCCTGTAATCTTAACTTCTTTTAGACTGTTCCATTATGTCCCACTGGATCCCTTAAACAGTGTCTTAGCTCCCACAGGGCTTTCCAAAGCCTTTGGCTAAACCAAATTATGTTCATCTGTCTATCGTGTGTGAGGCCTGTACCAGGGCCTCAGCACCAGAAAGCCAACAAACACAAACTCTGTCTACATCTAGGTAGCAATATTATATGTGCTGTATATTTTAGTGGATTGAGTAGTTTTACTCCTTTTAAAATACATGTGTGTATATGTGTGCTGGTAAGTGTGTACATGGACATGCAGAGGCAATAAGTAGATGTTAGGTATCTTCCTCAATTACTCTTTAGTTTTGAGGGAGGGTCTCTCAGTGAACCTGGAGCCTACTAACTTAACTGGCTAGACTGGCTACCCAGCAAGCCCCAGGGATACTCTCTGCCTCTCTAGCACGGATTAAAGTACATGCATGTCACCATGCCTTGCCTTTTCTGGGGGTGCTGGGGATCTGAGCTCAGGCCCTCATGACATCTCCTCAATGCCCTAAAATGTGTTTTTAATTAAAAAATTATTAATGTTTTTGTAATTCTAGGGATCAAATCCAAGACACTGCACATGTTAGATAAGCATTTTACCACCGCCCTGTAGCCCATTCCTCCCCCACTACCCCGACCCCCACCTGGGGTGTAATGCTGCACACCTTTGACCCAAGCGCTTTGGAGGCAGGAGCAGGAGCGCTGTGTGGCTCTGAGTTCAGCTTAGGCTACATGGTAAGAAGACTCTGTTTCAAGAAATAAGAAAAAAAAAAAGAAGGAAAGGAAGGAAGGAAGGGAAGAAGGAAGAAAGAAAGAGAGGTTCAGAATCAGCATCCTTCCCCTCTCATATTTCCAGAAAATAATTTACCCTTCCTCTGGCAGAGAGTGCTGCAAAGTCCTACATTCCTTGGGTGTGAAGGCCACATGCAGGTCGTCATCGGTGAGATCCCCCAGCTCCTGGGCCAGCTCTGCATCCAAGCTGTTTAACTGTGTCATCACGAGTCCTTCAAAGTCCACTGGCTCGACGGGCTCATAAAGCTGAGGCTGGAGGGGAAAGGAGGGGAGAGGGCCGTTCCCACTAGGCTTCCTGGTAGAGTTAGACAAACACACAGGCACACAGGCTGCCCTGCCCTCCCCTTCAACCCAGTCTTTCACTTTCAGCCTAAATGAAGCGACTGGAGAAGCTGTCAAACTGCAATTGTGACAGGAGAGGTAAAGAAAGGCAGTAGCAGAAAAGTCAAGTCACAACACGATGAGTAATTAAAATCACACCCCAAGGCAGAATTTTTCTCCGCTTAATTGCAGCTTGATGAGGAATCCTGAGGAGATCCAAAATGAGATCACAGGCTTTGAGGAATTTCTATAATTTCTCCTGCAAAAACTCTCTGAGGCTAGTCTTTTGTTTACCCAAACACAGTGAAAAAGAGAAAAAAGGCAATTCTCCAGAAACTCGGGCAAACGTAGCGCTCCTCTGGCTCACAATCAGACGCAGTGTTTCCCTTGGCCCGGGCTGCTCGAAGCCAGCAGTTTAGATACAGTCCCAGCAGACCTGGAGCCAGGCTTGTGGCTAAACCCCTCTAAGGCTGAGACTACTACTAGTTGGGAAGAAACTCACAGGACCGAATCTGGGTGGGCAAAACCTGGAAGATCTGCTGAGGAAAGCTGTCGCGTCCTGTCTTCATTTCATGCCCACCCCCTTTCCCCCTCAACCCGGGGAGGTGCGGGGAGGGAATAGAACCGATAGAAACCCAGGGTAGAACCCAGGGTAACTGAAACGATGTTGCTCTTCAGTTGATAGTATTAAGAACAGGCAACATTTTGCCAGTCCCCTATTACACAAAATACACCTTCTAGCCCTTGGAATGCAAAGATCCAGGAACCGCTGCCTTAAGGTAGCGGAGAGCCACTTCGATCAAGGAGATTGGTGCAGAAATAACAATAGCAGTAAAACAGAGGCTGCAGCCCTCTGAGGTGTTCCTTTACAGCAGACTCTGTGGCCTCAGCCCAAGCGAGCACAATCCCCAACGCATCACAAGACAAAAGCCCCAGATTCCAGACTTGTCCTACGGGAGGGCCTGCCTGGAGGAAGGGCTGACAAAACTGGTTTTTCATCCCCTTGAGCCCACATACCAGCAGGCTTTAAGCTGGGGTGGAGGAATAGTGCTGATGAAGAGGCAAAGGGCAAAAGGATTCCAGAATGTGACTATGGCTTTCACTGTCCCTTTCCCAAGACAGGAAAGACTTACTCCTGAGGGAGAAGACACAGCTACCTGTGATGGCAACTCTTAATTGTCAACTGGACTATGTCTGGAATCAGCTAAAACTCAAGCCGCAGGGCATACCCGTGAGAGGCTTTTCTTGATTGGATCATTTGAGATAGGAAAGCTAGATCATTTGAGGTCGTATGACTCACCCTAAGCTGGGCCACACCTTCTGGTGGCAGCCCACGGAAGAGGACATGGAAGAAGGAAGCTTTTTTTTTTTTTACCTGCTTGCACTCCTTCTCTTTGCCAAGTTCATCTGTCCTGCTGCTGGGGCATTCCTTTATCTGAATTAGAACCTGCTTCTTTGGGATTCCAAAGTTATTAAAGACCAGTTGAGAACCCAGCATTGTGGACTGAACGACTGCTGGATTACTGGCCTTTCTGTGAAAAGACGGCCATTGTTGGACTAGCCAGACTAGCCTGTAAGGGGTTTTAACAACCCCCCTTAAATAAATAGGTATTTATTCTACCAACTCTGCTCCTCTAAGGAACTCTGACTAAACCCACTACCTACTTGTGGCCCAGATTCTTTTAGGTGGCTGACTTATACAGCGCTCGCTGTCAGCAGGATGCATTGGAGGTGGAGGACTGCAGCAGGATGCATTGGAGGCAGAGGACAGGAGCAGGATGCATTGGAGGCAGAGCACAGGAGCAGGATGCATTGGAGGCAGAGGACAGGAGCAGGATGCATTGGAGGCGGAGGACAGGAGCAGGATGCATTGGAGGCGGAGGACAGGCTACAGGATGAACTGAGAGTGAAGAGCTCCCTTTGATCATCAGGTGGCAAGAAGACAGGAGGAAAGTATCCCCCAGTTCTGACTGTAGCCTGAAGTCAACTGAGGAAGGGACCACAGTACTCATGGGCCTTTCCCAATCAGTCTCACTGGAAGCCAGTGGGATATGCAGGTTAATTATCCTCATTTCCAGATGATTTAATAACTATTCAAATATAGTCAGGCTGTGTTCTTAACCACGATAATTTTGATTATTTTTCTCTTATATGTGCCTTCCAGAGAATCAATATTTCTTAAATAAGTGAAGTACAAGGTTAAGTGTGCATCAGAAATCAGAACAGGTAAAAATTGCATTTACAACTTCCCACAAGTTCTGCTCAGAATTTCTCAGGGGATTGGATGCTCAGATACAATAGTAAATAAATGAATAACAGGTGTTAAGTGCATTATGAGGAACTTAAGCACTGGTAATGAAATACACTTTAAAAGCATTGTAAAACAGTTATGCTTAATGAATGAGCACCGAGCACTGAAAACAAAACAAAACAAAACAAAACAAAAAAATGGCCAGACTAGCTAAAATAAAACCCAGCTATGTTCCTGAAACTTGAAGCTAACTGTTATAAGACAGATGGACCAAGACCAGGAGCAGATGATGATCAGTCTGACCCATCATATGCAGTTGTTCACTGAGCCTCTACTGAATTTGGTACTAAGATACAGAGAGCATGGGGCATGGGGCCACTCTCTAATCAACCATTCGATAATGATGTTTAACCTTCTCAAGCATACATCCACACAAATAGACAATAAACTCAAGTTCTTTATGTCTGAACACAGTCCAGGGGTGGTGCAGGCTGTAAGCTCAAACTGTAGGATGGAAGCATTGCTAGACCATGCCTCTCTAGAACACATCAGCTGGCACTTGGTAACTTCTCTCCCTGTTTCTATATGGAAACTGATACGGTAAAGAGTCGGCCCATTCTAGTGTGATAGAAACTTGTCTTGCCAGTGGGGATGGGTGCAGACTCCAAGTTCTCTTAACTTGATAGACCTCCAAGCCATTTTCCTTCTTGCAAGTTCAAATAATAGCCGGGAATCAAACAGTCAAATAGCCAAGAGTCTGTTCTCTAGAATATCTACAGCTTTAATCTCATGAGCAGGTTTTACCAGGAGGCAATCAACACAAACAGGAAGAAATGAATGCATACACAGTGCCCACAAGTATGTGTGTGCACACACACACACATTTGTCAAGTACTAAAGAGTTACAGCTGCAGTGCACTGCATGAGCAATGATGTCCGAGTGTGAGGTAAGGTAGCAGTTACATTGGCTCTTTAGCTCTTTGGCTTTTAAGGGTCCAAGTCTTTCCTTGCCCACTCTGTTTTCTCTTCTCTTCTGTTTTCTTAGTCAGCAGAGAACAAAAAGACCCTACTTTAAATGCCATGATCCAAAGCAATTTCAAAAAGATTATCTTTGTTCAGATGTGTGTGTGTGTGTGTGTGTGTGTGTGTGTGTGTTGATGGCCAGGAAGTAGAACATCAACTTCACTCCAGCCATGGGGTTCCAGCCTGCTCAGCTTTCTCCCTGACAACCAGCTCCACGGATTTCAGGTTAGCCTAGCCCAGTGCTCCCACAACTTCCTCTTCTTACGTGAAGAATGGATGTTTTGTGTTCTCAGGTATGGCTTGGCGATGCTGCTGTAGCTATGGCCTCCCCTGTTGCCCACTCTGCTTCCTGGCTGTGTCTGGGGCATGCCAAAAACTCTTGCCTTAGCGACCGGACACTGGTTCTTCTGCCTGGAACACCTTCTTCTGGCAAGCTGTCAGGCTCATGCTGAGCACTTCCTGGGTATCGCCATTCCAGACAGAGGCCCCCAAAAGCCACCCTGCCTACAACAGCGTCTCATCTGTGTCACTGTTCCCTCTGCCTGTTGGATTCTTTGTAACCCTTCCTGCCTTCATCACAGCTGACATTCATTTGTTTACACACATCTCCTACTCTAAAATGTTCCACAAGAACAAAGGATGCACCCTTTGTTATATTCACGCCTGTTATCCATAGCTCTCACAGCATTGGCAGGTATGTACTAAGACCCAGTAAACATCTCCTCAATGAAAACAACAACAACAAAACAAAACAAAACAAAACAAAAAACAGATAGTCACCACTCTACACTTAGCAAAGCTAAAGGCAGAAAAAAGTTTCCTCTGCCTTCAGTGATTTCAAAGTACTTTGTGACCTAAAAGAGGCTTGCTTCCCTGCCTCCAGCAACAGAAATCTTCCACTGATATCACTGTAGCTGCTGAGATGGTACCATGACCACCAATCTGGTTTTTAATGAGTCAAATATGCGTGTACACATGACAAGTGTACACACGTGTCAGCCTGAGGTTTTCCTCAGAAGCCATCTGTCTTGGTTTTGGAGGCAGGGACTCTCCCTGGGACATAGGGCTGTTAGATTAGGCTGGCTAGCCAGTGTGCTCCAGGAATGCTCCTGTCTCCACCTTCCTGGTGCTGCGATTGTAAGTAGGTGCCAGCACACTTGGCTTTTTATGAGGGTTGTGGGGATTAAACTCAGGATCTCATGCTTGAGTAGTACACACTTTCCACACTGAGCCATCTCCCTGGCCTGTTTCCCATCCCTGGGTACAGTGACCATAACCAAGCCACTGCCGCTCTTCATGCAGAATGCCTGCCCTTCCTTCTATTTCATCTGCACTGTGAATGTGTATGGAAACTCCACTGAGAGCTGCATTTTTTGCCATGTCCCTCCTGTACAATCAACAACACAGTACAGCCAACTCTGGGGAAAAAAAATTAAGTGATAAATAACAATGGCACCGGAAGCACAAAGGAGGCCAGGAGTTAGGGAGTCAGCGCTCAAGTCACCCTTAGCTGGCAAAGAAAAGGGTACTGTAGTTAACAGAAGCCAGTGTGTGCACAAGAAGGAATGCTTCTTGGGCACGAGACATCTCTAAGCCATGAATGTTAGACACATAAACAGGTCCCGTAGCCATGGTGCTCAGGTGTGTGCCCAGGGTGTGGCTTTTTACATCCTTCACCTCCCCCCAGAGCCGTCATGATCAGGCTGTTTCTTTTCTCCTCAGACAGATGCCAACCCTTTCACTCATGTACTTCCTATACTTTCCACTTTTAAGAACCAGCGGGAAAGCTTTACATTTTATAGGTTGGTTGTGTTTGTTTTTGTTTTTAATACAAGCATCAAGTGTAGAGTTGCTTGCTTATAGAGACAGCTGGCACCAGATCTCTGGTTAACCTGTTCCCATGACAGTGGCAGCAGAGAATGCCAAAGGTGGTTCACATCTCAGGCCACGACATGGGATGGCCAGAGGCCTGTCTCTGGATCTGTTCTAAAAGGCTTCTGATAAGAGTGTCAGGCAGACCCAGTCCACAATCATGCCTGGATAACTCATTCTAAATGATAAATCTCCTTCTTATTAAAGCATGTAAAATGTAAAAGCAGTTTATTGAGCTGGTAAGGTGGCTCAATAGGTAAAGGAACTTGGCCTCAAGCCTGATGAGCCTAAGTTCAGTCTCTAGAATCCACATGGTAGAAGAGGACAAGCGTCTGCAAGTTGAACTCTGACCTCTACTAGCATGCTGTAGCACATGTGTGCAAATTCACACACAAAATAAATGAAATATTTTTAAAAACTAGCTTATCTATTTTGAAAATATTTGTACACACAGTCATCGTAGCAGGCATTTATAGCTAGCATTGCAGACAAAAACTGGCCAGGCAGTGGTGGTGCACACCTTTAATCCCAGCACTTGGGAGGCAGAGGTAGGTGGATCTCTGAGTTTGAGACCAGCCTGGTGTACACAATAAGTTCCAGCTAGGGCTATACAGAGAAACCCTGTCTCAAAAAAACAAAAAACAACAACAACAAAAAAAACCAAAAAACAACAACAAACCCAAAAAACCAAAAACCGAAAAACTTGATAAAACAAGAGGAGACACTATCAAATGCACTACCTCCGAGTCACTTATTAGATATTTGACGAAGAGCTGTATTTTGTGCGGATTACCCACAGGGGTAGCAGGTGGTCCTTGCTTACCGCACATCTACAGTTCAGAGCATGCAGGGCGACCAAAGAAACCACCTCTCTGTATATACCTTCTGCTATGTGGAATTCTCCCAGGCCCCTAAGAATCTTTAGGTGACTCTCACTCAACCTGTGTCTCTGGGGACCTGCCAACACCCTGCAGCAATGTTAAAACAGCTTTGGCTCTAACCTCGCTGTACGGCAGGGGTCGTGGCTAGAAGTATAAGAAGAAGCCAGGTGTCTCTAACAGTTCACCAGGGCTGAAGACCCGTCTCCTGGGGTTCCTCAGCTCCTCTAGCAAGCTTTTGCCTCCTATCAGACTATGGATCTTTCTTCTGAATGTCTATCACTTTTGGGCCCTATGGATTACTTGTCTTCCCAAATAGATCACAAAGCTTCCCTGAGCTAGAAACTTACCTTTAATGATCCACAGAGTCTCTACAGTGCCCAGTGCCTAAGGCAACAATATCACCCACAATTTATACAGACGCTACTATAGAATTCTACATGGACCCTAGAAGTAACATAAGCTGCCAGTTTGCAGGAAAGGGAACTGAAATCTTCAAAGACGTTAAGTGACTTCTCTCAGGTTATACAGACAATAAGTGACAACCACCTTCTACCTTAGGTTCAGCTGACCCCAAACTCTTTACTCTTACAAATGGCAACGACCTCTTGATGAGTGGTTTTAAACGCCTGGACTTCAACTTCAAGATATATATTTTAAGCAATCATTTGTATGAGGTTATAGAAATGATTATATTACTTAAAGCAAAACAAATAGTCAAAAATGCACATTCTTATTTTTTTTAATTAGCCAAAGTAATGCAACTAGCAGTCTACACTGCAGCCTCTGACTTAAGATATTTTCTAAAGCTCTGGCAGGTTGAGAGTCTTTTCCTTCTAAGTCACTCCTGTGCCTTGCTAAAAGGGACTCTCACTGAAATGGTCCACTATTTAGGAAAGAAAACAGTCTCAAGGAAAAGGGAAATCACCTTGTAACTTGCTGATTTCTCCTGGGAGCCTTGTCTGAGAAGGTGACTAGAGAGGAGGCAGAGCCACACATTCCCACACCATCACAGGAGAATAGCCAAGGCCAAGGCACTGGGCTGTTCTAAACAGAGCATGAGATTTTTAGAAGGCAGATCAGGCATCTTGACTCCCATTGGTAGAAGAAACAGAGGCAAGATTGTGCTGAAGCTGGAAGGGAGAGTCAGGGAATGCACACAGGACAAGCAGGGATAAGCATCATGAGGAACATTCATACATAACCAGGACCAGGATTGAATGCTGGCAGCTGGAGACGTGGTTCCGTGTAGCAAGCATTTTAACCTTCCGGCTCCCTTTGTACCTTCTGTTAGTTACGACACAGACAGCTAAGCCACTTTGTCAATTTAACTTCCCAGCTACTGGAGTGACTCGTCAAAATTCACTTTTGTCAAAGTCTAAGCCTTTGTCTAAGGAGACAGCCAACTTCCGAAGGGATACTTGCAAATATTTAACAGGACTTCTCAAGTCTATGATATTATCACAAAGGCTGCTTGGGAGAGAAGGGGTTAATCCTCCTTGAAAACCTCTTTACTGTCCACACTCCTCTCCTGCAGCTGCTACAGAGAGCTCTCCTCTTAACACTTTTTGAAGGCAAGTACCAAAGCTCCCCACACTGTTTAAAATTTAAAAGCACATCCAATCACGTTTCGACCAAATCGTGCACATTTTGAAATACAACCTGAATCAGAAATCACTCAGCCAAGCTTATATGTAACATGTCTCGGTTTACTTACTCCGAGAACACGGGCACCATGCACTTGCTGTGCTTTTTAACCTACCCTGAAGCAAGCAGGAAAAGACAAAAAAAAAGGGAGGCCTGAAGGCTCCAAAGTCCTAACCAGGGCACTCCAAAAGATGCCTCTCACAAGACATCTAAAAGGTAGCCTCTCGCAGTGAAGGTGCTACATGCTTGTTTAAGTACTGTCTCATCAATGACACAACCCATAAGCTATCCTGAAATAACCACAATTGCTCCGGTAAAACATACCTGAGGATGCACAGTTAACACGGTGGGGAAACTGGCACAGGCGACAAAATGGCGGCTACAGGAAACAGGGGAAGGTTACAAAATTTCTAAGAGCAGAAGTGGCTTTGAAGTAATAACTAGAAACAAAGAAAAAAAAAATAACCTAACCTTCTCAAGATAACCACTAGATCAGCCAGAGAGCACGGCTGTTGGCTGTGCTGTTTGAGGAAGTGAGGGCAGAGCAGACTCTGCTCTCTCAAAGGAAGCGGCACCCACTTCTGGGTTAGTCTCATTTTAAGACAGTTTGGCCTCACCTGACACACATCTGGTCTTCAGGCCTTAAATAACATGATACACATGTTATTAGCCAAATAACGTAACAAACACTCCACACTCCCCAGTTGATTAAAGTCAAACTGTAGGTACCTTGAAAGGGGATATTATGTTGTAAAACTCTTATTTGCTCTCCCATGTGAATGATTTCACTGGTGTGAAGTTCCAGGCAGGGCCATCTACAACCACAGAGAGGCTCAGAGACCTCCTGGGATGGGAACGAGGGGATGCAAAAGGGTGGGAGGGGAAGTGCTCTAGACTCTGTCTGGGAAGAGATTAAGTGACTCATAAATTGCCCATATTCACAAAACTGTGATCCTAAAATTGATAAATTTCATAGTATATAAATTTACTTCCAAGGGAATTATCCCATAAGAAAGATTTGTATCTCGAGCTTCTGAGATTTTTCAATTAAAAAATTCTAACCAAATATGCTAAGAAATCGTGCTTACTTTCTAGGCTGCCTCGTCTTCCCACATAGGAAATGGTTTGGGGTAGCCTGCAAGCCCCCCTAAGTAGAGAACATCAGAACCACAGTTCTGGGCTATCTCATTCTACTCACACCAGAGGGAGATGTCTGACATCTGACGGCAAGCAGAGTTACAGAGTAGTGGGCAGAGAATGCTAGCTGCAACATGAGCTAAAGCTAGTGGAGGGAGGGGTAGATGCTGGGTACTTCAGTCTGAGACCACTGAGCAACCAACCCTGTAATGCACACTTACTAGCTGAAGAGAGGGGAAACCAGATGTGCCGATGCTGTGCCGATGGTACTGTCCCAAGTTGGGTGGGAGCGTAAACTGCTTCCTTATTTCTGATGATGAATACCTAGAATTAGAAAAAGAAATCTCCATGATGTGATTATTTAAACTAACCCAACACACTACAATTACAATGCAGTTCTTGGCTGAGTTGTGAGCAGAGCTGACTGAAATACTTCCATGAACTATGGAGCTATAAATAATTAAGACTTAAATGTTCATCATGACAACGTACAGGGCATGGTTATTTGGTTCCCAGCCTTCTGTGTAATGCACAGAGATGGGCAGGAGATTGCTACCTGTGCTCATCACTTCTCTCTCCACAAAAGCATCATTTTCTTTCAAAATGCCCCTGCTCATCTGTGCACTGCTTAGGCAGAAATATGGGCCATGAGGTAGACACATAAACTAAGGCAGGCCTATCATCAGGTCAGCCTTGTAGCATTCAGCATGAGGAAGAAGAGACTGCCTGGCATGCATTCAGACTCTTGCTGGCCCTTGTACTAGGTCTGGTGAAGCACAGAACTCCACAGAAAGGGGCAGCAGCCAGGATAGTAGGAACTGTCCTTAAGTTCTGAGAGCATTGTCTTTATTTAACAGTAAAGGAAAACAGTGTTAGGAGTGAGCACTCTATTATATTCTATAAGTCATTAGAGAAACGTATAGCAGATCATAATAGCATGCCTCTTCAAATTTAGTACAATGGCCATAACAGAGCACTAGACTGTCAGTCACAAGTGCTGCCAGGTGATAGAGAAGCACATGCATGCATTGTTGGTAAGGATACAAATAGTATAGTTCTCTCCAGAAACAACCTGCCAGTTCCTCAGGAAGCTTAGCATGTGTGTGTATGTATGCATGCATGTATGTATGTATGTATGTATGTATGTATGTGTATATATATATATATATATGATATGTATCAAAACCCACTGATAGCTACACCTCCATGAGAAATGAAAACAAATGTGCACATAAAACTTAAAAACACGAGCATTCAGAACAGTATTATCACGAAAAACCACAACAGCTTGTTGTAAGTGGTGACATGTGTCCTTAAACTCAGCACTTGGGAGGCAGAGGCAGGTAGATCTCTGAACTTGAGGCCAGCCTGGTCTACATAGTGAGTTCCAGGACAGCCAGGGCTACACAAAAAGCAAACAAAACAAAACAAAACAAACAAGAACCCCGAAAAACGAGAACAAAAACAAAACCAACAACAAAACAAAATAAAACAAAACCAAAACCCAACCAACCAACCAACCAACCAACAAAACCCCCCAGCATTACTCTTAAGAGTCTAAACATGAAAACAACACAAATGTTCATCAGTTGATGGATGTACAAAAAGTAATCTACCATAAAATGAAAAAAAAACAACTCAGCAAAAAGGGAACCAAGTATGCTATATGGTACTATTTGGGAGAATCCCAAGAGCATCATCCAAAGGGGAACAAACTAAATCCAAAGGCCACATAGGTATTCTCCATATGAATTTTCTAGATTAGTAAAATCTACAGACCAGAATGTAAATTAGTAGTTGAAAAGTGTAAATGGGATCACAGAGTAATGGAAAATGCCTCTGAGCAGGGTTTCTTTTTAAAGAGATGAAAATGTTCTAAAGTTGTGTTGATAGGTCAGCAGTTCTGACTACATTAGAAGCCACTAGGTTGTGCACATTAAATACACGTGAGGTATAGGCACTGTGTCTAAGCTGTGGAGGATCTAGGTAAAAGTTACAAGTGTCAGTACAAAATAAGGTTGAATGCAGAAATTACCTAGTTTAGAATAAAAGTGGGGGGATTCAGGTTTTGTCTCTGTGTAATTTTAATCAGAAACTGATATTAATCAGAAATTGTAACATCACCAGTTCAAAAAATCAGATTAGATTGTCTCAAACCAAAGTTACCTTGCATTAATATTAATGTAACATGTGTTCACACTGCAGGGACTCATATTAAGACAGAAGCCATTCCAAATGAATTTGCGAATTGCTCTTTCTAATTCTATGAAGAATTGAGTTGGAATTTTGATAGAGATTGCTTTCAATCTGTAGATTGCTTTTAGCAAGATGGCCATTTTTTACTATATTAATCCTGTCAATCCATGAGCATGGGAGATCTTTCCATCTTCTGAGATCTTCAATTTCTTTCTTCAGACACTTGAAGTTCTTATCATACAGATCTTTCACTTGCTTGGTTAGGGTCACACCAAGGTATTTTATATTATTTGTGACCATTGTGAAGGTGTTGTTTCCCTAATCTCTTTCTTAGCCTGTTTATCCTTTGAATAGAGGAAGGCCACTGATTTGTTTGAGTTAACTTTATATCCAGCCACTTTGCTGAAGTTGCTTATCAGGATTAGGAATTCTCTGGTGGAATTTTTTGGGTCACTTAAGTATACTATCATATCATTTGCAAATAGTGATATTTTGACTTCTTCCTTTCCAATTTGTATCCATTTGACTGCCTTTTGTTGTCTAATTGCTCTGGCTAGGACTTCCAGTACTGTATTGAATAGATAGGGCAAGAGTAGGCAACTTTGTCTAGTTCCTGATTTTAGTGGGATTGCTTCAAGTTTCTCTCCATTTAGTTTGATGTTGGCTACTGGTTTGCTGTATATTGCTTTTACTATGTTTAGGTATGGGCCTTGAATTCCTGATCTTTCCAAGACTTTTACCATGAAGGGTTGTTGAATTCTATCAGTATCTAATGAAATGATCATGTGTGTGTATGTGTGTGTGTGTTTTGAGTTTGTTTATATAGTGAATTACGTTGATGGATTTCCATATATTGAACCATCCTTACATACCTAGGATGAAGCCTACTTGATCATGATGGATGATCATTTTGATTTGTTCTTGGATTCAGTTTGTAAGAATTTTATTGAGTATTTTTGCATTGATATTCATAAGGGAAATTGGTCTGAAGTTCTCTTTCTTTGTTAGGTCTTCGTATGGTTTAGGTATAAGTGTAATTGTGTCTTCATAGAATAAATTGGATAGTGTTCCTTCTCTTTCTATTTTGTAGAAGAGTTTGAAGGGTATTGGTATTAGGTCTTCTTTGAAGGTCTGACAAAAACCCCAGGATAGCGAAAACTATTCTCAACAATAAAAGAACCTCTGAGGGAATCACCATCCCTGACCTCAAGGTGTACTACAGAGTAATAGTGATAAAAAACTGTATGGTATTGGTAGAGAGACAGGCAGGTAGATCAATGGAATAGAACTGAAGACCTGGAAATGAACCCACACACCTATGGTCACTTGATCTTTGATCAAGAATTGACAAATGGAGCCGGGTGGTGGTGGCACATGCTTTTAATCCCAGCACTTGGAAGGCAGAGGCAGGCAGGTTTCTGAGTTCGAGGCCAGCCTGGTCTACAGAGTGAGTTCCAGGACAGCCAGGGCTATACAGAGAAACCCTGTCTTGAAAAAAAACAAAGAACAAAAAAAAAACCCAAAAACAAAACAAAACAAACAAACAAATAAACAAAGAATTGACAAATGGGACCTCATAAAACTGCAAAGCTTCTGTAAGGCAAAGAACACTATCAATAGGACAAAACAGCAACCAACAGATTGGGAAAAGATCTTTAAAAATCCTTCATCCAATAGAGGGCTAATATCCATATATACAAAGAACTCAGGAAATAAGACTCCAGAGAATCAAATAACCCTATTTAAAAACAGGGTACAACGCTAAACAAAGAATTCTCAAGTGAGGAATATCGAGTAGTTGAGAAGCACCTTAAGACATATTCAACATCCTTAGTCATCAGGGAAATGCAAATCAAAACAACCCTGAGGTCTATCTCACAACAATCCGAATTGCTAAGATCAAAAACTCAGGTGACAGCAGATGCTGGTGAGGACATGGAGAAAAAGGAACACTCTTCCATTATTGGTGGGATTGAAAGCTGGTACAACCACTCTGGAAATCAGTCTGGCAGTTCCTCAGAAAATTGGACATAGTATTACCTGAGGACCCAGCTATACCACTCCTGGGTAAATACCCAAAAGATGTTCCAACATATAACAAGGACACATGCTCTACTATCTTCATAGCAGCCTTATTTATAATAGCCAGAAGCTGGAAAGAACCCAGATGTCCTTCAACAGAGGAATGGATACAAAAAATGTGGTACACTTACACAATAGAGTACTACTCAGCTATTAAAAACAATGGATTCCTAAAATTCTTAGGCAAATGGATGGAACTAGAAAATATCATCCTGAGTGAGGTAACCCAGTCACAAAAGAACACACATCTCATGCACTCACAAATAAGTGGATATTAACCTCAAAGGCTTGGAATACCCAAGGTACAATTCACAGACCACATGAAGCTCAAGAAGAAGGAGAAAGACCAAAGTGTGGATGCTTTGGTCCTTCTTAGAAGGATGAGCAAAATACCCATGGGAGGAGTTACAGAGAAAAAGTATGGAGCAGAAACTGAAGGAAAAGCCATCCAGAGACTGCCCCACTTGGGGATCCATCCCATATACAATCACCAAACACAGACACTATTGTGGATGCCAACAAGTACTTGCTGACAGGAGTCTGATATAGCTGTCTCCTGAGAGATTCTGCCAGAGCCTGACATATAGAGGCAGATGCTTTCAGCTAACCATTGGACTGATCACAGGGTCCCCAATGGAGGAGCTAGAGAAAGGACTGAAGGAGCTAAAGGGGTTTGCAATCCCATAGGAAGAACAACAATATCAACCAAGCAGACCCCCCCAGAGCTCCCGCTGACTAAATCACCCACTAAAGAGTACACATGGAGAGACCCATGGCTCCAGCCAAATATGTAGCAGAGGATGGCCTTGTCAGACATCAATGGGAGGAGAGGCCCTTGGTCCTGTGAAGGCTCGTTGCCCCAGTGTAAGGGAATGTCAGGGTGGGGAGGCGGGAGTGGGTGGGTAGGTGGGGGAACACCCTCATAGACGCAGGGAGATGGGGGATGGGATAGGGAGCTTCTGGGGGGAGGAACTGGGAAAGGGGGTAACATTTGAAATGTAAATAAAGAA
>NW_022196904.1:156342625-156342869 GCF_008632895.1 Mastomys coucha | reverse complement strand
TTCTGCTTGGAGGGTGGCACAGACATTAAGTGAGGGTAAGAATTTGGTTCATTAGCTGTGATAATTTGTAAAAGCATTCATCTCAGAGAAAGAAAAACTTACAAAGTCCTCTTCTTCAAACTTGATACAAGAGTTACAAATGTCAAGCAAAGCATTCAGTCTCACTTTGTTTTCTCTTACAAGCCACTTCCCTAGTTAATCGTCTATGTTTCTTTTGAGTATATAAATACTTTTGAAATATATA
>NW_022196904.1:156341439-156341699 GCF_008632895.1 Mastomys coucha | reverse complement strand
TATTTCTTTGAGGGTGCTATTTATGACTTTCTTAAGGTCCTGTATCATCATCATGATAAGTGATTTTACATCTGAATCTTGTGTTTCCAGTGTGATGGTGTGGCCAGGACTTGCTATGGTAGGAGAATTGGGTTCTGGTGATGGCAAGTGACCTTGGTTTGTGTTGTTTATTTTCTTATGCTTGCCCCCAGCCATATGGTTAACTCTAGTGCTACCTGCCCTTGTTAAATCTGACTGGAGCCTGTCCTTCCTGTGATCCT
>NW_022196904.1:156339558-156340461 GCF_008632895.1 Mastomys coucha | reverse complement strand
AAAAAAAAAAAAAAAAAAAAAAAAAAAAAAAAAAAAGAACTCTATATGATAGGATCATAACAAACAACCAAAAATAGCCAAAGCACACAACATCAGGGAGACTACTGAGCAAATAACAGCAGAAAACACAAGGCATATTATTTTGAAATTTAAAAATGACTGAAACATGAGTTCAATTAGATAAACTATGAATTAATCTATAGATAAAAACAAACAAACAAACAAACATCAGCACAAGGAGCTAAAGCCAAGCACACTGCAGTATATTGATGCACCTGGGTTCTCCATAAGTTTTTAATTTGAAAACACTAAATGAAAATTTCATTCAGGCTGGCACAGTGCCGCATGCCTATATCCTCAGCGACCTGCGAAGCCATGGCAGTAGGATTTTAAGTTCAAGAGCACTCCTGTCTAAAAAATCTTAGAGGGGCTAGGGCTACCTTCTGATGTTAGAGTGCTTACCTAGCATGCTCAAGACACTGGAGCCAATACCCACCCAAATCATCGTGTTTAATATCCTTAGGAGAGAAAATATGACTGCTTGACAACACAGCGTACTGTAGAGCATCAACAGTTCCCCTTTGTGATCCTGTAGCCAAGTGGGAGCTGTAGCCTAGTGCTGCTATGGGGCACTGGGAGCATCCTACTGTTACTGCTAACCAGGGAAAAGATCAAAATTCAAACCTTGAAATACACATTTTACTGAGCATATATGGGTTTTGCAGTGTTGTAAAAAAAAAATATGTGAGGCAAGTTATTATAAGCCTTTGTGTGTGTATTAGTTACTTCCTGATGCTGTGATAAAACATGGACTCTGTGTGTGTGTGTGTGTATCTGTGTGTGTATTAGTTACTTCCTGATGCTGTGATAAAACATGGACTCTGTGTGTGTGGATCTGTGTGT
>NW_022196904.1:156339202-156339368 GCF_008632895.1 Mastomys coucha | reverse complement strand
TTACTTCCTGATGCTGTGATAAAACATGGACTCTGTGTGTGTGGATCTGTGTGTGTGTATTAGTTACTTCCTGATGCTGTGATAAAACATGGGCTCTCTGTGTGTGTGTGTATCTGTGTGTGTGTATTAGTTACTTCCTGATGCTGTGATAAAACATGGACTCTGT
>NW_022196904.1:156303329-156338986 GCF_008632895.1 Mastomys coucha | reverse complement strand
ACTCTGTGTGTGTGTGTGTGTGTGTGTGTGTGTGTGTGTATCTGTGTGTGTGTTATTAGTTACTTCCTGATGCTGTGATAAAACATGGACTCTCTGTGTGTGTGTGTATGTGTGTGTGTGTGTATCTGTGTGTGTGTGTATTAGTTACTTTCTGATGCTGTGATAAAACATGGACTCTGTGTGTGGTTTTGTGTGTGTGTGTGTGTCTATATTGGTTACTTCCTGATGCTGTCATAAAACATGAACTCTGTGTGTGTGTGTATTAGTTACTTGCTGATGTTGTGATAAAACATGGACTCTGTGTGTGTGTATGTGTGTTTGTTTGTTTGTATGTGTATGTGTGTGTCTGTAGTGGTTACTTCCTGATGCTGTGATAAAACATGAACTCTGTGTGTGTGTGTATGTGTGTGTGTATTAGTTACTCTGTGTGTGTGTGTGTGCATTAGTTAGCTGTGATAAAACATGGACTCTGTGTGTGTGTGTGTGCATTAGTTACTCTGTGTGTGTGTGTGTGTGCATTAGTTACTCTGTGTGTGTGTGTGTGTATTAGTTAGCTGTGATAAAACATGGACTCTGTGTGAGTGTGTGTATGTGTATGTGTGTGTGTGTATTAGTTACTTGCTGATGCTGTGATAAACCATGGCCTGAAATGAACCTGGACAAAGAAAAGGTTCATTTGGCTTACTCCTCCATGTCACAGCTCGTCATTGAGGGAAGTAAGGAAAGGAACTCTAGACCGAAGCTTAAAGCAGAAATCTTGACTCACTGGCTTACTCTCCATGGCTTGTTCACGTTGCTTTTTTATAGAATCAAGGACCACCTGCCTGAGCATGGCTCCATCCACAGTGGTCTGGGTTCTTCCTCATCAATCATTAACCAAGAAAATGCCCCAAAGATAGGTCCACAGGCCAGTCTTATGGAGAAAGTTCATCATTTGAGGTTTCTCTCCCCTAGTGACTCTAGTTTCTGTTGAGGTGATAAAAAACCACCAATACAGTATGGAAATATCCCAGCAATCCTTACGGTTATAGCAAGCGAGTGTGGTTACTACTTCACTTGGATATTTCCTTTCAAGTTCATGTCTAAAAAAATTCTTACATGGGCAAGGCATGCTCCATTAGTTCCTTGTGTTCTTGAGGCTATCTGGAGTGAAACTTGGGATTTGTCTAACAGGTAACCCTTGTGGAGTCAGCATCGTGATGAAGGATTGGTGGCCGTGGGTAGGGAAAGTTCTATGTTTTCATGAAGATCAATGATGACCGTGACGGACATTTGGGACCAAGACTCCATGAACTACTTGCAGAACAGAGCTTGCCCAGAGCAGTTGCTGAACCATGTCTACCAACCCTCTAGCTACTTAATGAATGGGTATCTGCCTTGACACACCTATTCTGAATCAACTCTTGTGGGACAGCCCGAAAAATGGCAGTTTGAGCCTACAATGCTGAGTGTTTTTTTTTTTTGTTTTTTTTTTTAACACAACCAAAAAAGGTCAAATATTTGCTGAGACTGTGTAAGAGAATGCCTGGCTCAGCATTCGCCAATCAAACACTGAAGCAACTGCAAGGCACCCTCAGCCACGCCGTGCAGACCGAAGCTGAAGATGTGCTCATGTTCTTAGCCTAATCTGACGGGTAGCGAGAGGTGGGCAGATGGTCAGTGTGTCAATCACAGCATTATAAATACAACGGGAGAATGTCCACAGTTCCGTGAGGACAGACAACAGAGAGACATAACTCGGCCCAGGAGTGCCTGGGAAATATCTGAAGTAAGGCAGCTTTTGATCAGGGTTTTGGCCTAAAACCATTAGTAGGAGGAACCCAGGTAGAGAGGTGAACAGTGCAGTCAGACCACTAGACATCAGGCTTCCTCCTTCCCGGGCCCAGCATTTTTAACGACCCCGCTGGGCCATCTCCGTGCAATGTGTGCATCTAGAAGAATGAGGTAGAGTGGGAACCGAAGGACACACAGCCCCAGCTGTGCTGTCTGCCATCAGGCACACTGGTCAAGGAGACTGAGCTGTACTTTTATTACATGTAAACAGGAGGGGCTGGACCATGTGATCTCTGGGCTCCTTTCTAGTGCTAACTGTTGAGCATGGTGAGAATCTCCAAGGGGAACAATCAGGACTACAGCCTACAGGATCAGCTGCGAAAGGATCCGCAGGGCCAGGGGCTTCTCCCTGACTGCCATGTGTAAATGAAGTTGTGTCACTAAATGTCGGTGTGCCCAGCAGCCAGGATGGTTGGAAAGACTTTAAAACAAGGAACAGCCTTGTCCATACCTAAAAAATGCCTCTTTCCCGTCCTTGTCTGACCTAGTTCCAAAACAACTCCATCTTTTCTCAAAACTTAGACTTTAGCTTAAATGATGGAAACGGAGAAGCTACACTGTAGAGAGAACATCTTGTGTGTTGTATGGATGCGTCACCTGCCAATTAAAAAGCCTATGGCTTACGGCTTAAGCAGGAAATAGAGGGTGAGACACTGAGAGAAGAAAGAATTCTGGGTGAGGAGGCAGAGATATGTGACTAGCCAAACACATGGTACTTGAACACAGTGACCAGCCATGTGGCAGAACGTAGGCTAGAATAAATGGGATATGTTAAGTAATAGCTAGTCAGGGAACAGCCTAGCTATATGCCCAACGTATCTGTAAATATATTTTGAGTCTGAGTCTTATTTCTGGGAACATGGGCTTGAGAGGCAGAACTGGAAATAACTTCAATTTCTAAGTTATCTTAACTTCAGTCTTCCTAAATTATCAAGCAATTGATCTAAGGATCTGAGTCCTCCTGTCTTGGGGAATAGTTACACCAACTTAGCTTTACATACCCAAGTCCTCTTCCAAAAGCAAGGCTCAATTTCTATCAACAGCTTCCAAGAGCAACGATATCACTACCATCAGTGGAAACATTCCGTCGTCCTGGGTAGAGCCTAGTCATTCTGTTCCCCTACATCCTGCAAAAGCTCTAACCCTGTCCTTAATAGGACAGGCTCCTTACTCACTGCTACCAAAGTATTGGTCATTTAGTACAGTACACTAACCCCTTCAATAACTTAACAAATGGAAATACAGTCTGTGCATGAAACAGCGATTCAAGATGCCAGCTAATGCTTGTTTTGGTGAAGCCCCAAGGTCTGTGTTACGGACGGAGAAGTTATTTTAAGTCCAGAATCCTGGCCAATTTTTTTTTCTTTTGCAAAGTAGTATTTTATGTACTATCTTTCTCTACATGTAATACCTGAGTAATGCCATACTTATTTTTTAAAACAGCAAAAATTATACTAATAAGTATACATTATTCTTACTACTTAGAAATAGTAAGTGCTCAGTGGACCAAAGTAGTAAAATTATAGGGACATTCTTAGGAGACATTTGGCAAGTATGAAGATTACACTAAAAGGTTACTTCTTCTACATTGATTAATTCCCCACCTATTAGCCATCTTAAATTCAAAATATCCAATGAAATCTCATAGTCAGAAGCATGACCTGAAGATATTCTGTGACACTACTAGACAATTATGCAAGATGCTTATAGTTGAGAATATATATGTCACTTTCCTTTTATATATCGAGACAACAGAACTTAGACACAAAACGCCTCAGAATTCAAGTTAAGACTCTATCAACAGGTTAACTTTAGCAAACGTTAAAAATCCACTTCACAGTCTGTCCTGGGATCCTCTTCCTGGAAGTGATCCTCAAACTACAGCATCTGTAAGAGTCAGCGAGGGAGCTGTTCTGCAAGGAAGATGTCTGGGCTCCGCTCCAGAGACTGTGATTCATCAGTCTGAGCACAGACAGAACACAGTCTTTAATGACTGCAGGGGTTCAGGTGCCCTAAGGCTAAGAGCATTTAGAGAAGAGGAAAAGACTGCCCTACGGATTCAGTGCCAGCAGAAATGCTTGCTGAGAAACCTACCTTACCATTAAGCCAACCTCAAATCTCAGGAATAAGGCGCACTTGGTTCTCATGCAGATAAAAGCAGAACTCAAACCCTCTGGTTTTGTATGTAACTCTTCACCACCATCACCACCACCCCCAATCAGAGAAATGGAAATGTTAGATCCATAATTAAAAAGGTCAAATTCCTGAGATGCCCTTGGAAGTAAATGTTTTGCTTCTTATACTATGTACATAGTTTTTCAAGGCACTTTAGAACAGGAAGGGTTGGGATGAGAGGGCAGGGTAGGGGAGGAAATATGGTGAGGGGCAGCTAACACTAAGGCCTTTTGAAAATGCTGTATGAAAACATACTATGGTGGTCTAAATGGAGATTCCCTACAATGTCAGAACAAACAGCTCAACTAGACATCAAATGCAATGAAATAAAACCCCAGTACTAGAAATGGATTGCATCTTTTGAGCTGTTGGTCAATGGTATTGCATAGGCCCTCCTCCTCTAAACATTTTAAGTTATTTCCAATGTTCTTGATTACCATCCAGAACTTGCTGGTAAGACACTGTTGCTGAAGACATCATATACTTTAGTCCTAGAGCACAGAGAAATCTCCCTGGTACTTAACTGGAAGCTTCATCCTTTCTGGGATGACTATTCACAGTGTTGGAAGATACTATGCATACGACTGAAGGAGAAAAGGAATCATGAATCTCACTCAGCTATGCACCCTGGGGGTTACAATAATGATCTGCCCAGCAAAATATATCTACTAATACAAACATGGCATGAATGTTATGGAAATAGCCAATCACTTTTTAAGGTTGGATTTGATGGGTTTAAGGCCTGTTCTACAAGATGACACAGTCAATAAGGCCAGAAGCCTATGGCTACATAGAGTATGGGTCCTATGGTAAAATCCACTATTACTTTGCCAAAGGGATGAGTCCCATGCTTTATAACTATACTCACTGACTAGTGCATGGCTTGTAATAGTAACAGAAAACTGCAACTTCATTGAACAGAAAATAAAAAAAACTTCAAAATTCTTAGCCCTAGCAGGTTGTACTTCATATTTTTGAAAAATGTATGTGTGTGTGTAACAAAAAATAGTAAGAAAAACAGACCATGGGCTTGAAAGAAATCAAGGAGGAGTATATGGGAGGGTTTGGAGGGAGAAAGGGAAGGAGAATATGATGAAATCCTATTATAATCTCAAAATAAAATAATGAAAAATTTAAAAAAGGGAGCCATTTTATCACGTAAATACACGGTAAATACAATGGAAGGGAAGACAGCAGATCTAAAATGTTATCTTCCATGGTCTCCTAAGTTTCTTACACAATGCAGTCAACTGTGTGCTTTCTTAACTTTGTTTAGTTCTGACATTCTTGTGACAACTATAACCTTTTTAAAATGAACACATTTTTTAAAAGTGTTCAGCCCTAAATGGAATGTCTGTTTCAACCCCTCCCCTGAGAGTTCAAGGGTCTATATGGAAGAGGGGGCACAAACATTGTAAGAGGCAGAAGTGATGGATGACTTCAAGGACATAGTGTTTTCTAGACACAACATGGCAGACACACATATGAGATTACAGAGATTGTGTCAGCATGTACAAGACCTGAACAAGGCTCAAGCCAGATAAAATCCCAGCATGGAGGAGGGGAGGTGGGCATGAAGCCCATCTCCAACTGAGGAGCTGTTGATATATGATCACTGTGGGAGAGGGAGAGTCAGTTTTCTTCAATGAGTGACATCTAATATACTGCCCATAGTCCAAAGTAGGCTCCATGCCTAGGAGCAGTCGCTCAGTACAAACTGGACTAGATCAACTAGAGGAAAGAGGGAGGGAGGGAGGGAGGGAGGGAGAGGTAGAGAAGAAGGAGGGAGTGAAAGAATAGAGACATAAGGTGGATGGTATGGAGGTGGGAAAGAATTTGGGAGAGGGAGATGAATATAATCAAATACATTGTATGAGATTCTCAAAGAATAAGTAAAAACATTTAAAAAGTAAGGAAAGTGAAAAAAAGGAAAGAAGGGGAAAATCTAAGAAAGATAATATTTATTCCTCACACAGTGAATGAACTGGGCTGTACACATTGACTAATTTTAGGGTTCCCTTCAGAAAGCATGCTTCAGCTAAGCCTGACACACTGAGCAGCAATTGCATAGAAAGAATTGGGCTCCTTTTGTGTCCTCAAACATCCTGCAGAATGCAGAAGGATGGTCTTAACCCAAAATAAATTATGAAATGGAACTGCATCCCTGTGAGAGCTGTATTCTTTGTTAGTCAACAGTATATCCTCTAAGAACCTACAAGTATGCCTGGTCTTCACCATTGCACTTCACTTCATGATTTTTATTAAACTGCTCTCCCATGCAGTTCCCAAATAATAAACACAAAAGTGGGGCATAGTTCTCTACCAGAAGAAATGCAGAATAATAAGGGTGGTATCAAGTTTCAAAGCTAGTCTAAGGGGGAAAAAAAGAGATTCTGAATCAACCTCCTCTCAAGGACAGAATAGAACCTTTTGTCTTTAGAACACCCTACAACTAACTTTGCCCATATCTTTGCTTTCCTCTAGATTAGGAAGTATCAGTAGTTTTTATGCACACTGGCTACCAACACAAATTAGTCACAAAGCTTGTATAAATTTCTATAGGGATGTGTACAAAGGCATTTTGTAAAATAAACAAATCTAGCAAGAAATAATTGGTGACATTCTCACTAATTTACAAACCACTTATGTTTGAAAGGAGCAATGCCTGCTGTTCAAACCCTGCTTTGTCAATTACCAGTTATGTCATCAAGGGCAAAGGAGTTGGCACAACTAAGCACATGACCAAGGGGAAAGGCTGGCAACACAGAGAAGCCTCAGCAGGCAGAGGCCATAAGGCCTGAGGACCTATCAGTAAGAAGAGTCCTGAGGGATAAAGGACCCTGGGGCCAGCAATGGAGGAGAGAGGAATGGAAGAGTCCCCAAACTGTCAAGCTGTAAGAATGGCCCCAGGGTTCGCAGACCACAGGTGCTAGCTAAGCCCCCGTCTTATTTTCAGTGTACATTTAAAATCTCATAATCTGAGTAATGAGATTATTTATCGCCTTTATAAATTAGAAGAGTCTACAAACATCCCTACTATTATTACAGTAATTAAGAATGCTAGTTACAGGCAAGGAACTATAGACAACTAGGAATACTGAGAGTGGAATAGTCTTCCAAGGGAAGCCCCGCTCCCAACTGATTATCTAATACCAAGTTGTCAGCCCCGAAATTATAATGTGTGTGTGTGTGTGTGTGTGTGTGTGTGTGTGTGTGTAACATACAGAATGAAAAAACTGTAGTCATATTTAGGAAATATACTGAAACATAAATAATATGTATTTATATATAATATATAACAATAATTAAAGAAAAAGGCATGAATTTGAGAAAAAGAAAGGTATGTACATGAAGGGTTTGGAGAGGGGAATGATGTAATTATATTTTAATTTCAAAAAAATAGAAAATGTTAAGCAGTATTTTTTTTTAAATGTCAGTAATAATTTAGAGTACTTGCTGTCTAGCTAGGAATGTTTTAATGAGCTTATTTAACCTTTGCACCCACCAACAGGGTAAAGATTCATCTCTACAAATGAGGAAACTGGAGACCGAGAAAGGTGAAGAAACTTGCACAAGACTTTACAGGTGGTTGAAGAGGACAGCGCTGCAGGAGAGACTCGTTCCAGCAACACTTCAGAGGAGCCTGACACAGGAGCTGGGCTTAGGCTATTTTCCTTCCCTGGGAGATCAGTAACAGAGAGCTAGGCATGCGAAGGTTTTTCCCAACCCTTGAAAAGAACAGGTTTAGCCTGCTGCTAAGCCATTGAACCCAGCTTCAGTATCATTAATCCTTCATGGGTAAGTAACTGTGGAATATGCTCCATGGGCAATGCAAACACCATGTCAGCAATGGGCACAGGCTTCAAGTAACATTACAGGAGAGTCATTTCTCAGCAGCTCCGGTGTTCTCTGTGTGTACAACTTTGTCTCTTTTTGTTTCAACTATGGATAAATGCCAAACATCATGAAATTCACTGAGCCCTCTGAGGTCCAAAAAAATCTGTTATTGCAGCAAATACTTTTCCTGGAATGTGGGCAAAGGCAGGAAGAGGAGGTAACCTAGGGCAGACATTTCATTCAAGCCTAACTCAAGATGGCTCCTTACCTCGTGTTTCACATCTTATCTTAAGACACTCTACCCCTAGACTCTCCTCTCTGCATCCCATCACCACCACCCCCACTCCCATTAGAAAAGGAAACCCTTCCTTCACAGGCAGCCTGCCTCAAAGTCAGCATTACCCACTTCCCCTGACAAGCAGGCTCCACCGCCTCTGTCCACTCCCCTCTGCCCTCCTCACCCACACTTCAATGTTCTGCAGGAGCTGTCTGAGATAAAACCACTGGTGACCTTTCACTGGACAGCTCTGGCTTTGCTCTGACTTGACTTTGTGCTACATCGGATGCTGTTGGCCTCCAGCCCCCATGAAACATCCTTGGGAGGATACTGAACTATTACCTCTGCCTCTTGAGTGACCTTGTTTCTTAAATTGACTCCCCCCACTTTAAGTCCTTCAAATGTTATGTTTTTCCTTCAATTAGCAGCACTTGTATGAATTTGGGGACGAGGGGATAGGGTTCTAGGTAACTCTTGTTCCTGAAGCATGGGAAACCATTAAAGAAAAAAAAAAGAAGAAAAGGCAGAAAAGAAAAAGAAGGAGCAATAATAGTGGGTAAAGTGCTTGCCATGTTTAACGTGAGGGCCTTAATTCCGATTTCTAGCATTCATCTAAAAAGCCAGTTTACTAGCATGTGCCTATATTCCCAGAGCCAGGGAGGAAGATCAGCCTCAAGTAGAAAGTAGCATCAGGGAGCCCCACGCCAATGAGAGAGCCCTGCACGTGCACACGCACACGCACGCACACACACACACACACACACACACACACACACACACACACACACACACGGGCAATTGCCGGGAGCCCCAGGCCAATGAGTCTGGAAATATGTTATAGAGATAAATTATTATAAATAGTTTTCCTCAGAGGAAGTCAGTTTCTTTAATTGTCTCATTCCTTCAGGACACAATGTCAAAGCTATTTAGCCCCAAACTACTCCTTTTGGTCATTTAGGTCCAATGGAAACATTTTCTCTACAGAACACAGAAAGGCATTTCTGTAAAGCAATTAATATCTCCTCTTTTGCCCTAGTGAAAGCAGTAGCTCTGGAGCCTGGGTCATTTCCTGTTGGTTTAATATTAAATAACACAAGCCTCCTCTACCCTCATGTCGTGAGCCCCAAATGTTCCTACAGGCATGGAAAATGTTTGTGCCAGGACATATGACAAAGGAAAAAAACTTTAACTTGTGGAAGACAGACAGGGGTTCGTATGGTTTCAGGACACAGATTCTCCTTAACACTGCCCATATTCTAAAATGAAGGACTGGCCCTTGGGCCCACTACTGCTTCCCAGAGGTTTCACGCCGACTGTCTAGGTGCCACGATTAAAGGCAAAAGCATATCCTTGAAGGGCTAAATGTAGGCTGGCAGACTGTGATGCACTCAAGCCAAGTCTAACAGAGAAGAAAGGCTTAATATCACATATTAAATCTTCGTCAGAGTGGTGCTGGCAGTATACAAGACACACGGAGTTTTCCCTCCGGGGAGTAATCGTCTTTTGTGGTCTGAGGAGGGCTGAGCTTCGCATGGGGACTTCTTCACTGCTTCGGAGGGTTCACTGTCAGGCATCGGAACTCAGCATAGCAGGCTGACGGTGGGGTGAACGCTCTGCCGCAGGCAGCGCACCCTCAACTTCATGTCACTGGGCTATCTCTAGACCTGGGTGTTTGCCAGTCCTTTAGCAGTGATCCAAGGTTCTGGGAAACTTCCCAGCACCCCATGAAGTCCCAAGCAGGGGGAGTGTTTAATGCAGCATCATCAGTACAAAGATAATAGGTACAAAGACAGAACTAAGAAATGGTTTTTGTTTCTGTGTGGGACAGAGTGACCTCCTGTGACCAACTCATTCATATAGGGGCAATTCTTGTCCTACAGTCTGCATCGGAGTTTGCCCTCACCTTGCTCAGCTACCCAGGATTCAGCAGTACTATCAGACCAAAATGCCCATCCACAAGTTGAGCATGTTTTCGTAAGCCTCTGCCTCGAAGAACTGGCTCTACTTCTTCAGGCAGCAACCTTGCTATTGTAACAGCATGACCTCAGTAAAAATGCAATTAAATCTATGACCAGTAACTCGGTGAATTGACTAGCCACAGACCAAACCAAGCTGAAGGATGGATGAATGGAGCTGGTTTTGAAGGGGGTCAGAAGAAAGAACAGAGGAGCTACAGACAGGAAGGAAGATAAAAATAACAAACTAAAACCAGTAAGGAGTCGGGCCACACTGAAAGTTCAAAGTTGGAGACTGAGGAAATGTCAACCTGCTCTTCTAAAGGCACAGGCCCAGGACGGCAAGAGACAAAAGCCAAAGCAAGGGAACTGAGCCCTTCTGGAACTCCGAGGGCACACACTTAGGTGGTAGGAGGTGACCCCATAGTTCAACCGTCCATCACTTCAAATGAGGTTCTCTTCTCCAAATTATCAGAGACACTGCACTGCACTTAAGGCAATTTCTTTTCTTGGATCTATTGGGGCTTCAGTGCAGATGATACATCTTGTTTAAGCAACTCTCCTTGTTTAACTTCAAGAACTCTTAGTGCAGTACACACTGGGGAGTGAAGCAATTAGAAATTTTGTATTTACAGTGACTCTGCCAGCTGAACTTAATTGCCCAAAGAAGGTTACACTTTTCAAACAGATACCTTTTAACACTAGTTTAAACTTTTTAAATGAAAAACAAAAACTACCAAAGGCTTGTTGTAGGAAAAAAAGCTCTTTCAGTTAAACGAGTACAGTGTGGAAGCAGTAAAGACAGAAAATAACAATTTATTTTCTATTTCTCCTGACTTCAAACATAATTCCATGACACAGAAAATTCCAGTTAAGAGTATGGTGAATAAAAAGAACTTCATTGCATTTATCAGATATGAACATTTAATAATTTATAAAGGTCTATTTCACCTAAGTATGAAAATATTTGCAATAATTTCTAACTGGAAAACATGAAAATTTAAAACCTTTTTGGCCATGCATGCTGGTGTCTGCCTATCATGCCAGAACTTAGGAGACTGAGGCAAGATGGCACGTTTGAGCCAACCCGGTCTATAACTACACAGCAAGGCCCTCTCAGAACAATTCTAACCAGCCTATGAAGAGAGGAACAGAACAGTTGGTAAAATGTTTGCCACACACACAAGGATCCTTGGAAACCCAGAAGAAAAGCTGGTGCCATGATGCAGGGCCGAGATCCCACCACTTCTATTATGCAGATTAATTGCATTAAGCACAGTACAGGGGGATCCTTGGAGTTCATTGGTCGAACTAGCCCAGGAATGAGCTCCAGTTTCAGGGGAAGATGCTGTCTCAAAACAAAACAAAACAAAACAAAACAAAAACAAAACAGTAGAAGGAAACTGAGGAAGACACCTAATGTCACATATGCGCGCACACACACACACACACACACACACACACACACACAGTATTTATGTGCATACACACGTAAACAAAAACACATCAAAACCCCCAACCTATTAAATATTTAACTTTCTACATCTGCAATTCACATGTGATTTTTCAGTGTTATTAAGGGCTTTTAATGTCAATATTTGTCTTAAAGAGAAAGAAAAAAATGTCAATCTCATTTTTCCCCCCATGGTACAACCTTTTGTCTAACTTTCTTCTGCTTCTTGAGGGTCTCATTTGAAAACAGAGAAACTGTCAATCATGTGTCCATATCTCCAGATATGAAAGCCTGAGCGCTCAGAAACTGGAATCATCCTGAAGAAATGTCTTCTCACCATATGGAAGCAATCCTCTAAATATCCCCCTGCTCCTTCTAGTTCTGCAACTTTGTCAGACAAGAAGTAATCTGCATAAAGTAATAAAGTACATGCTTCCAGCCATCAGTTTCCTCCTCCTTCACAGCATAGAACAAATGATGTCAGCTGAGAGCAGGGTAGAGGTCAGCCTCCCTGGGTCATTTGAAAAAAATCATCAGTGTTTATTCAAGACTCTGACTTCATAACCAGGAGTCGTTTTCTGGATTCTTCATGAGCTACCTACTAAAAAAGGATTTATCCTAAAAGGTTAGGTAATACAGGCTGCTAACTGGACATAGCTCATAGCACCATAAACAGAGCAACAATTCAGCGGCCACCCAGGCCTCAGACATGACCCTGGAAACCATCTAACAGCCTCAGGAAGGGAGGATGATCCAGAACGATGATAAACTTGCCTAGTGTGAGCAAAGAGACCAGTGATCTGAAAACCCAGATGTCCTGTGTATTCTGGAGGTCTGTCCTGGAAGAACAGATTCTACCCTACCGAAATGTACAGTCCACCAGGAGCAAATGAGGGATGTTAAGTAACCAGTCACATGTTGAAACTTGAGATACGTACTAAGGTAAAGAATGGAGTATTCTATGTGTGTAAAGGGGAAATATAAGCTTTGACATTAGATCAAAGTACACTGAATATAGTATATGTAACAGAAATACTGTTCTCCAAACTATGTGTGTTTGTGTGGGAAGGTAGGGAGCAAGGGAAGGTGGGGAAGAGAGAGAGAGAATGAGAACTGGATAAAATATATTTTCTTCCATCACCCATGGTACAAACCTTTGAAAGCTACCATTAAAGATCAAATTAAGGTTTGGAGTAGGAGGTACCAACAGATTATCTCTGAGGATGGGATGTTGTGAGCCCAAAGCTTCCAAGGGGCAGGGTGAGAAACACATGTGGTATCAGTTCTCTAGATTCAGGCCACATGATGTATAAGTGCTATATACCCTATACCTCATTGGAAGCCCTTGAACGGGAGTCATAGGAAGAGGCGAAAGGAGCCCAGAGGTTGACCTAAAAGTGGCACTCTTAGGATGCCCAGGGACTCTTGAGATGAAACAGTGTTAGTCAGCAAGTAATGAATGTCAGGGTGCTGATAGGATCCTCTGCATCTGAAACTCAAATTGGTGAAACAGAGAGACCAGAACTCAACTCTGAGAACTAGGACATGTCTTTCACCACGTCATGTCTTCTGAGATTAAAAAAAAAAAAACCCAAATAACCAAACATCAACAACAAAAACCCAGGAACGCGTGCTCAGTGGGTTTGCAGGGTGGGGCCTAATGTTAGCAACCCTCAGGGTCAGGAATGTGCCCTGGTCATGCAGGGTCAGATGGAAATGGAGATGTATTTGTTACTCAGAAATGCAGACATGGAACTTCCCACTAGCCCAAACATTCTCATCTTAAAAACTCTAGCTTCTTGCATTATTTCCCTGATTGTGCCCCTGGAGACTACACAGTAGTGTTGTTAAGTATTTGTTCTAGTCTAATGATGTGATAGGGCAAAGGTTAGTTGTAAACACATTTTTTGTTGTTGTTGTTATTCACAGCCAAGACTGCATTTACTTTTCTTTTTCTTTCTTTCTTTCTTTCTTTCTTTCTTTCTTTCTTTCTTTCTTTCTTTCTCTCTTTCTTTCTTTTTTTTTGGTAAGTTTTTTTTAAAATTTTTTTATTAGATTTTTTTTTTTATTAACATTTCAAATGTTATTCCCTTTCCTCATTTACCCTCTGAAAACCTCCTATCACATCCATCCTACCCCTGTGCTCACTAACCCACCCACTCTTGCTTCCCTGTCCTGGCATTCCCCTACACTGGGGCAACAAGCATTCATAGGACCAAGGGTCTCTCCTCTCATATGTGGCTGAAGTCATGGGTCCCTGCATGTGTACTCTTTGGTTGGCAGTTTAGTCCCTGGGAGCTCTGGGGGTACTGGTTGGTTCATATTGTTGTTCCTCCTATGGGGCTGCAAACCCCTTCAGCTCCTTAGATCCTTTCCCTAGCTCCTCCATTGGGGACCCTGTGCTCAGTTCAATGGTTAGCTGAGAGCATCCACCTCTGTATTTGTCAGGCACTGGTAGAGCCTCTGAGGAGACAGGAATAACAGGCTTCTGTCAGTAAGCCCTTGTTGGCATCCACAATAGTGTCTGCATTTGGTGACTGTATATGGGATGGATCCCCAGGTGGGACAGTCTCTTGATGGCCTTTCCTTAAGTTTCAGCTCCATACTTTGTCTCTGTATCTCCTCCCATGGGTATTTTGATGCCCCTTCTAAGAAGGACCAAGCATTCACACTTTGGTCTTTCTCCTTCTTCTTGAGCTTCATGGGGTCTGTGAATTGTATCTTGGGTATTCTGAACTTTTGGGCTAATAGCCACTTATCAGTGAGTGCATGGTACTGTGTGTTCTTTTGTGATTGGGTTACCTCACTCAGGATGATATTTTCTAGTTCCATCCTTTGCCTAGGAATTTCATGAATTCATCATTTTTTTTTTTTTTTTTTTTTTTTTTTTTTTTTTTTTTGTTTTTTGTTTTTTGAGACAGGGTTTCTCTGTATAGCTCTGGCTGTCCTGGAACTCACTCTGTAGACCAGGTTGGCCTCGAACTCAGAAATCCGCCTCTCTCTGCCTCCCAAGTGCTGGGATTAAAGGCGTGAGCCACCACCGCCCGGCTAAATTCATCATTTTTAATAGCTGAGTAGTACTCCATTGTGTAGATGTACCACATTTTCTGTATCTATTTCTTTGTTGAGAGACATCTGGGTTGTTTCTAGTTCCTGGCTATTATAAATAAGGTTGCTATGAACATAGTGGAGCATGTGTCCTTATTACATGTTGGAACATCTTCTGGACATATGCCCAGGAGTGGAATAGCTGGGTCTTCAGGTAGTACTATGTCCAATTTTCTGAGGAACTGCCAAACTGATTTCCAGAGTGGTTGTACCAGCTTGCAATCCTACCAGCAATGGAGGAGTGTTCCTCTTTCTCCACATCCTTGACAGCATCTGTTGTCACCTGAGTTTTTTATTTTAGTCATTTTGACTGGTGTGAGGTGGAATCTCAGGGTTGTTTTGATTTGCATTTCCCTGATGACTAAGGATGTTGAACATTTCTTTAGGTGCTTCTCAGCCATTTGGTATTCCTCAGTTGAGAATTCTTTGTTTAGCCCTGTACCCCATTTTTTAATAGGGTTATTTGGTTCTCTGGAGTCTGATTTTTTGAGTTCTTTGTATATATTGGATATTAGCCCTCTACCGGATGAAGGATTTTTAAAGATCTTTTCCCAATCTGTTGGTTGCCGTTTTGTCCTAGTGACAGTGTCTTTTGCCTTACAGAAGCTTTGCAATTTTATGAGGTCCCATTTGTCAATTCTTGATCTTAAAGCATAAGCTACTGGTGTTCTGTTCAGGAAAATTTCCCCTGTGTCCATGTGCTCAAGGCTCTTCCCCATTTTCTCTTCTATCAGTTTCAATGTATCTGGTTTTATGTGGAGGTCCTTGATCTACTTGAACTTGAGCTTTGTATAAGGAGATAAGAATGGATCAATTTGTATTCTTCTACATGCTGACCGCCAGTTGAACCAGCACCATTTGTTGAAAATGCTATCTTTTTTCCCATTGGATAGTTTTAGCTCTTTTGTCAAGGATCAAGTGACCATAGGTGTGTGGGTTCATTTCTGGGTCTTCAATTCTATTCCATTGATATACTTACCTGTCTCTGTACCAGTACCATGCAGTTTTTATCACTACCACATGGTCATTTCATTTGATAATGAGAAAGAATTTCACAAAATCCAACAACTCTTCATGAAAAAAGTTTTAGAAAGATCAGGCATTCAAAGCCCATACCTAAACATAGTAAAAGCAATATACAGCAAACCAGTAGCCAACATCAAACCAAATGAAGAGAAACTTGAAGCAATCCCACTAAAATCAGGGACTAGACAAAGCTGCCCACTCTCTCCCTACCTATTCAATATAGTACTCGAAGTCCTAGCCAGAACAATTACACAACAAAAGGAGGCCAAATGGATACAAATTGGAAAGGAAGAAGTCAAAATATCACCATTTGCAGATGATATGACAGTATACTTAAGTGACCCAAAAAATTCCACCATAGAACTCCTACAGCTGATGAACAACCTCAGCAAAGTGGCTAGATATAAAATTAACTCAAACAAATCAGTAGCTTTCCTTTACTCAAAGGATAAACAGGCTGAAAAAGAAATTAGGGAAACAACACCCTTCACAATAATCACAGATAATATAAAATATCTTGTTGTGACTCTAACTAAACAAGTGAAAAATCTGTATGACAAGAACTTCAAGTCTCTGAAGAAAGAAATTGAAGATTTCAGAAGATAGATCTCCCATGCTCATGGATTGGCAGAATTAATATAGTAAAAATGGCCATCTTACCTAAAGCAATCTACAGATTCAATGTAATCCCCATCAAAATTCCAACTTCATAGAGTTAGAAAGAGCAATTTCCAAATTCATGTAGAATAACAAAAAACCCAGGAGAGTGAAAACTATTCTGAACAGTAAAAGAACATTTTGGGGAATCACCATCCCTACCCTCAAGCTGTACTACAGACCAATAGTGATAAAAACTGCACTTGCTTTTCACACAGGAATACAACACCATCAACTGGAGACAAAGCATTCAAATACAAGCGTGTATGAAGGACACTTCCTATTCAAACCACAAGAGACGGCCACGACAAAAACTCATTTCAGCCAAAAAGTCTGTTGGTCCCAAGGATTTAGATTTTTTTCCCCCAAGGCCCTATTAGGAGAGAACCCTCCAAGATTGCCAGGAGCTGTGAGATTCTCTCGCTCCATTCAGAAAGGACCAAGTCCACCTCTCCCCATCTGAGGTAAAACTGAGTATCTTGTGTCATTTGGAAAGACAACCTCAGCACATGGGTGGCGTATTACTCACTTAAGGAAGGAGGGTCTATTGTGGTGTCCAGCTTCAGGGGCTATAATCCATCAGGGCAGAGAAGGCCAGGCAGAGGAGTCAGAGCCTGGATGGGTACACTTCACCCACAGCCATGAGGCCGAGCATGAAGGGGAAGTGGGGTCAGTCTGTACAACTTTACGGACATCCCCAGTGACCCACTTCCTGTAGCAAGTCTCTACCTCCCAAAGGCTCCACGATCTTCTCAAACACCTGGAGACCAAGTGTTCGGATACAAGAGCCTGTGAAGGGAACTTCCCATTCAAACCACAAGAGACAGCCATGAAAACTCAATTCAGCCAAAAAGTTTGTTTGATTCCTAAAGTTGCTGATAGCAAATACAGTTGTTAAAATAACAGCTTTGGTCCCTCCCTTCCTCCCTCCCTGCCTTTCTCCCTCCCCCTCCTGTGATTGCTTTCTTCTCCCTTCCAAGTGGAACGGAGGCGTCCTCACTTGGGCCCTTCAGCTTGTCAGTCTTCTTGAGTTCTGTGGACTGTATCCTGGGTATTCTGTACTTTTGTCAGCTATCCACTTATTAGTGAGTGCATACCATGCTGGTGGTCCCTGTGGCTGAATTAGGGAAAAGCTGGAAGAAGCTGAGGAGGAGGGCAACCCCATAGGAAGACCAACAATCTCAACTAACCTGGACCTCCTGGATCTCTCAGACACTGAGCCACCAGACAGGCAGCATACACCAGCTGATATGAGGCCCCCAACACATATACAGCAGAGGACTGCCCTGTCTAGACTCAGTCAGAGAAAATGTATCTAACCCCCATGAGACTTGGAGCTCCAGGGAGTGGGGAGGTCTGGTGGAGTTGGGGGTGGGGTGGGGGTGGAGGCATCCTCTTGGAGACAGGAAGTGGGGGAGGTGTGGGATGTGGAACAGTGAGAAGGTGGACCTGGAGGGGGATAAAGCCTCGACTGTTAAAAAAGATTAAAGAATACATTTATATTAAAAAAAAAAATCACAGCTTTGTCTCAGCTACACCTGGGTTTGACTCTAGTGCTCTGTTCAGGTCTTGAGTAGGATGGGATCTCTGCTGGCAAGAAGAATGACGGCATTTATAGCTATTTAGGCTGCTATGAATCATACACTGTAACACACATGCAGGACACACACACACACACACACACAAACAATAAATGTAGGGGTTTTAAGAAAATAATGAACCCGCTCAATGTCTCTATCTGTTTCTTTTTGATGACAAGGATTATAGCCTTGGTTTCTTTCAGTGTTTCCTCATTTAGACTTGGTTTCCCTAGCAGTGAAGACAAAGTACAATTGACCTTTCAGCTGACATTTTCACTTCTCAGTAAAACAGAAAACATTAAAAGTCACAGCTAACAGCTGAGTGTGGTGGATTCACCTGGAATTCCAGATCTTAAGAAAAGAACTGTGAGTTCAAGGCCAACCTGAACATTCTCTCTCTCTCTCTCCCCTTCTCCTCCCCCCTCTCTCTTCCCTCCTTAACAAACAAACAAACACTGGCAGCAACAACCAAAAAACAAAACAAAACAATAAACCCTTTTATTGAGATTTGGGCACTCAACTACAACATCGATGAAGCTGGGGCATGTAAAGCCAGCCTGGGCCACATTCCAAGATTTTATGTCAAAAGGAGGCAGAGGAGGAGGAAGGAGAAGAGGAAAAAAAAAAAAAAAAACAGAGAAAAAGCAAGGTGCAAGCAAGTTGCAGGTGAACTCTCATTTTTGGTAGGCCTAGGTCCCAGTTTCTTCTCCGAGACAATCTGGAGGCTGGCAACCATCCTTCTAAGCTGATCTATCAGGATAAGAACTTACACAAGAACAGACATTTCTCTGAGACAGCTTTGGAAATGAGAAAATGCTACTCCACCTGGAGAGACTGGCCAGAGCTACCGGTAAGATGCACAGCTCTGCAAGCTCTCCATGTTCAGTGGCAAAAGACAACATGAATCAGCAGAGCTACTCGCTGAGAAGACAGAGGCCACCCTTACATGTGGAGAAGCAGACATGATTTAACTTACAGCGAGAGAGAGAAAGGGAGAGTGCGAGGGAGAGATGGAGAGGGAGATGGAGAGACAGGGATAGAGAGAGAGAGAGAGACAGATGCACAGAAAGACACAGAGAAAACTTTCCTTGAATGTAAAATAGTTTGCTAATTTCTTCCTCAGGAGAATTTGATAATTTGTACAACTTTAATAACACTCATTAAAAGCTTTCAAAGTAAGTAACTCCTGGAGTCTCCTATAAACCTCACAGACAGAGCATTATCTCTCTAGTTAACAGATAAGGAACATGGCATTACCTGATATTACCTTGGGTATGGATTTGTTACTGGGGACATGTCTCCATTCAAGTGGGAGATCTGTGAGAACAGGAACTTTCCACACTAAACTAAAACAGTGTTGGCAAACATTGCTGCTCAAGAACGAGGTCTCTCAGAATAAATACGATAACTAAGAACACCATAAAGACATCAGGCTTAAATGGAACCAGTGCACAGCTTTAGTTATGAAAAAGAAATTATGCAAAATTAATTAGTGGTTCTTCTAAGTGATTTGGGCTAGTTCTTTGAGAACTTCATACAATAAAAGTCTGATGTATGCAGCCCATATGTGCCTGGATGAGTAGCCTTCCATGGCAGTGTGGTTGACTCACCCGGGGCTACATTCTTTTGTTTGTTTGTTTGTTTTTGTTTGTTTTTTTGAGACAGGGTTTCTCTGTATAGCCCTGGTTGTCCTGGAACTCACTCTGTAGACCAGGCTGGCTTCGAACTCAGAAATCTGCCTGTCTCTGCCTCCCAAGTGCTGGGATTAAAGGCGTGAGCCACCACCACCCGGCTTGGGGCTACATTCTTAAGGAAAATGGACCCTTCCTCTCCCAGCGCCTATCAACCGCCAAGAGTGCCTGAATTGGGGTGGATCGTCTGCTGCCTGCCTCTTACCATCCTTACTTTTTGCTTTGCTTTTCAAGCTTGAGCTTGAGCAGGTCTTGTGTGTGCTGTCATAACTGGTGTGGGTTCATATGTGTGGATGCCTCTGTTGTGTCCTGAGACATCGTTCCTTGTAGCCACCCACCGCCTCTGGCTTTTGTTTGTCCCACCCTCTTCTGCAATACTCCCTGAGCCCTGGAAAAGGTGGGTGTGACCCAGAGGTCACCTTCAGAGCTGGGTATTCCTAAGTCTACTACTCTATGCAACATGGCCTGAACTAATAGTCACCTGCTACAATAAGGAGCTTTCCTGATGAGGGCTGAGAAACACATTAGTCTACAGGTGTGATGGTAAGTTATTAGGAATCAGTTTAATAACATATCCATTTAACAGAATCATAGTAATGAACTTTCCCCCTAGGGCCTATGACTTGTCGAGTCACAGGTTTTGGATCCCGGCTTTGGGTTTTGTCTTGTGGTGCAGGACTTAAATCCAATCATAAAATGTTTGGTTACTCCCAGGATGCCCATGCTACCATTGCACCAATGGGCATGTCTTGCTATCCCAAGCATGATTGTAGCTCACAAGGCTAAGAGCAGGTTAGATTGACGATTATTCTTCTCCTCTCATATTCTGTATAACTTTGTTCTCTTCGAGCATATATAAGTTGCCTACAAATGTCTACTTTATAGATTCTTGAGAATAGTTAGAATAAATAACTCATACGATGCCCTCTGTGGTGGTTTGAATAGCTATGACTCCATAGATGATGCATGGGTCGGAATGCTTGGCCATAAGGAGTGGCAGTATTTGGAAGTGTGTGGCCTTATTGGAGGACGTGTGGCCTTGTTGGAGGAAGTATGTCACTGTGGAGTCAGGCAAAGCTATGCCCAGTGTGACACACAGTCTCCTTCTGCTGCCTGTAGATGAAGATGTAGAACTCTCAGATCCTTCTCCAGCACCATGTTGGACTGCATGCCACTATGTCCTACTGTGGTGATAATGGACTAAACCTCTGAAACTGTAAGCCAGCCCCAGTTAAATATTTTCCTTTATAAGAGTTGCCATGATCATGGTGTCTCTTCACAGCAATAAAACACAAACTAAGAAACCCTCAAATCGAGCCAAGATTAGCCAGAATAGCATTTGTTTAAAAAGCTGTGGCCACCAGGAAGTTTGAAGAATTAATAGTATTTGTCCAAATTAAAGATATCTTTAGGTTGATGGATTCAATTATCATAACGGTTTCCATTTAAACTTTTGAGGTTAATTTCTTCTTAAAGGTACCTATAAAATAATTATTTTTGGCTCTGTTAGGATGCTGAGGCAGGAAGCTTGTAAGCTTGAGGTGATCCTGGAACTCAGGATGTCAATACACTGGAAATGAAGAATGGAAAAATGTCAAGTAGACAGCCACCACAACATAGGAGGATCTCAGCAGGTGTGGGGGCACAGACCTGCATGTCTCCCAGCATGGAGGAGACTGAGGCGATATAACTGGCTTTTACCCAATAAGTGAGGTAAAACTTAGAGGGGCCAGAACTTTCAAAACATCTTTAAACTTCATGTTAAAAACAAATGCCACACGAGTCCTTCCAAAGGAGGCCAGGACAGCCACACACACCAATGCACACATCCGAACCCAAGAAGCCACTATAGTGCTCATCCTGTGGAATCACTAAAGATGAGAGTAAGGGGGCAAGTGAGCAGGCCTTGGCCTAGGTCTATCTGTGGAGTTGCTATCCTCAGGGCCAGTGACAACATCTCCCTATTAGCTCTGCTCTGTAACATTCCATCTATTTCTATCTCATATGTAAATGCTCACAGCAAGCATGCTGAGTTACTTAAATGGGTCTATCAAACTCTTTTTGTCTTCCATTACTAGAACCATCCAATAAACGTACTTTCAGGAAACTTTAGTTAGGATATCTCTTCCAGTCCCCTGCAATCCTGGGAAATTTAACACCTGAATTTTCATTTTTTTCCTTTAAGTCTCTTCCCACCCAAATTTACTACAAAGTGGAAGCAGTGTGCTTTTATGTTCATGTGTATACATATGCCCATTGTAAATATAAGCTGTGTTTATAAATGAAGTGAAATATTTTTCTTTCTTTCTTTTTTGGCAGGGTCTCACTGCATAGCCCTGGCTGGCCTTGAACTTGGAATCCTCTTGCCTCAACCTCCTGTATGTTGGGATTACAGGTCCATGCCACCACACCTGCTGTATGCGCCTAATGTTGTGGTGGCTGTCATCTTGACATTTTTACATACTTTATTTCCGGTATATTTACACGTCCACATTAACTGACTTCCTGTCTGGATCTACCTCTGAATGTCAGGTGTTCTACACACGACATCCTGCTACATAATGACAGAAAAACCCATCTTACAGGTACCTCACCACTGTGCAGTGCTCCACTCTGCGTAGCAGTTTCATACCTATATCACATGACCCCACTGAGCTGGTAGAGTTATTATCTCTGTTTTCCAGGTGGTATAAAGCAAGTCTGAGAAAAGCCAAGAACTTGCAAGCATTGCCCTGAGTGCCAACGGAGCTGGCAGGAGCGTGTCTGCCTCCCTGGACTCCGACTCAGGGGCCCACACTGTTTTCTGCGGTTGTTACTATCACTGTAGCATCTATCACCAGCTGGGAAGACTAAGCAGCATGTGACTCAACTGTAAGTAAAGTGGGAGTCAGCTGGGCTGGCGAGATGGGTCAGAGGGTAAGAGCACTGTGACTGCTCTTCCAAAGGTCCTGTGTTCAAATCCCAGCAACCACATGGTGGCTCACAACCATCCTTAATGAGATCTGATGCCCTCTTCTTGTGCCTCTGAAGACAGCTACAGTGTACTTATTTATAATAATAATCTTTGGGGCTAACCAGAGCAAGCAGAGGTCCTAAATTCAATTCCCAACAACCACATGAACGCTCACAACCATCTGTACAGCTACAGTGTGCTCATATCCATAAAATAAATAAATCTTTAAAAAAAAAGTGGGAGTCAGCTAACCCACGGAGACCCAGTCATGGAGAGTAAATGACTCAACTTCTCATCTCAGCTCTCGTGTCGCAGACCAGAAGCAGGCTATAGCAAAAGCCACTAGGGAGCGAACTTTCAGAACGGCTCTTCCTCCCAGGTAAGAACTCCAGGCTTCCTCTCCTGGCCACCCACTCCTGACTAGCCAATCCATCTTGAATTCTCAGTTTTCCTCTAGTAACTTAGGCACCTTCTCCACGAGCCTCTGATTGTTGCTTCTCTTGTAGACCTGACCCAGATCCTGTGATGTGGACCATACCACTGTTATCTATCAGCCAACAGCAAGCCAGAGGGAGGCCTATCCAGGATGATGAAACACTCTGCTCCTTCATTGTGACTGCAATCAGTGACATCTACCTGACTGCCAAAGATCCATGTTCTCTTTTCACCGAGGTGAGTGGCTGATGGATCTGGCTGCCAGGCCTGAACCATAACCCCCTGTCCCCTCTCCTCGCCGGCACATCCTCCATGTATGAACAGACCTTAGGAACAGTCCTGACTAGTACCCTAAAGGAAACTTCTTACACTATTTTTGAGTTGAGGAATCTAAGAACTATGTCGCCATCCTAGTCACCTACTGAATGATGCCAGAGTAACCTGAAAGCCACAACACAGTGGAGCATTCCACAGAAGTGGCTGGGCTGGCCATATGGTGAAGCTGGTAAAGTTGCTTAGCTTGATAACTCCAGTTCAATATCCACACTGTGGAAGGAGCGAACAGACTTCCTAAATGTGTCCTTGGACATCCACACATGAACCATGGTATTTGTATGCCCACTGCCAAGTGTTTGAATTTGAATTCACCCTCCCATTGTGTATACATGAGTGCTTGTGAGTATATATGTGTGTGTGCACACATGTGTGTGCTCATGTGTGTATGTGCACACACTCATGTGCATGTGTGTGTGCGTGCATGTGTGCCATGTGTGGAGGTCAGAAGACAATTCTGTGGCATCATTTCTCTTGTCATCTCCTGGGATTGAACTCTACCTGCTGAGGGGTCTCATGGGCCCAAACACTGTGATTCTTATTGAGAAAACAAAACAAAACAATACAAACAACAAAAAAACAGAGTCAGGTAGGGCAGTACATACCTAAAATGTCAGCACATTTATAATATCAGGAGGATCACTATGAATTTGAGGTAAGTCTGAGCTATAAGTTCAAGACCAGCCTGGACTACATTTTAAAAAAACTACCTCAAAAAACAACAAATAAAAACGAAAAGAAAAACTAGATAATCCCTCTGCAGTCTGATTGTTGTTTGCAGCAGCTATTGATCATACTCCAGCCTAATCCTGCCCCATATCCAGATCTCTTTGAGTGACTACAGCATTTCTCAGGCCCTTTTCCCTCTGATGCCCCTAAACGCCATTCTGTTTCAGACAGCTGTGCAATCTGGGCTCCTTCAGGGTAATTATGGGGTTAAAGAGAAACCCAAGAAGTCATTAAGTGTGTTCACCTGCCTCCAGGCAGAGCTGTGACTTGGTCTTCCAGACACAAAGATGTCTCCCATGGACCAAAGAGTCTCACACAAAGGATGACTCACTGGTATCTTTAAGGGAGCCAGGGCCACCCATTCACAGTCTTCCTGCCCACAAAATGGGTACTATGATGTGAACAGGGCCAGGTAAGACCTTCAGCTTACACCGTCTGAAGGTTGTCGTGGGGATAGGACCAACACCTCCCTAGCATATATAATAGCAGGAACAGGATCATCTTCCCCATAGCATATATGATAGACTAACAGGGCCAAGAATCATGTACTACCATCCTACTTGAGTCTTGAGACTACCAAAGCTCAGCTTCAGACATGAGCCTCAGGAAGCCTCCACCTACTCCTCTTAGAATACTCATGCTCCTTGTAAGGACACTAGAAAGCCAGGTGTTATCCAGAGATCCCAAGAGGGGGTGGGGCTCTCAACAGTCCTGCAGGAGGCCTTCTTCCCACTTCACCCCTGCCACCAGGTAGCTGTGACATAACTCAAACCCGCAGAAGAGCTGTGCAGCTGGCCAGACTACTGCAATAGGAGAAACAAACAAACAAACAAAAAGACAGCTGTTGTTTTAACTTGTAAAACTTTAGAGTGTCTTAGTTTCCTAGGGCAGCCACAGAAATTTCCCACAAACTGGACCTAAAATGACAGACACTATTCTCTCACAGCTCTGGAGGCCAGCAGCTGAAACAAGGTGTCAGCCAGGCCCTGCTTGTTGAGAAGGGGTCACAAAGAAGCCTCTGTAGCCGGTAGCATCTGTCTGGCATCCTGGAAATTCACTGGATTGTGGAAGGATAGCCACTGTGCCGCAGTCATGGCTGCCTCTACACGCTTGAGGCTCTTCCCATGGGATACCAGGGATGGGACTTGAGACCTAGCCTAGGGTAGGTCTCACAGGGTAACTTTAGCTCAATTATACCTGAAAAGACGTCTGTCTCTTTAAATCAAATGATTCATGTTCCAGAACTCAGGACTCTTGACAGTGAAACACGTCAACTTGCAAGTGTGTATCAGAATAAAAAATACTATCATTTTCTACTTCAAACATAGGAAGCTATGTTTATTGTTTTTTCTCAAGATTATTTATTCTTAAGAATGTTTTGCCTCCGTGTATGTTTGTATATGACATCCATGCCTGGTGTCCACCAAGGCCAGAGGAGGGCATTGGATCCTGTGGGCTCATATGTTTAAATACTTGGTCCTCAGTTAGTGGAACTGTTTGGGAAGATTTGGAGATATGGCCTTGTTGATGGAGACATGTCACTGGGCCTTAAGGTTTCTAAAGACTTGTGTCATTCCCAGTGTCCTCTCTGCCTCCCGCTTGCCAATCAAGATGTGAGCTCTCAGCTGTTCTTCCACAGTGCCTTTGTTCTGCTGCGATGAGTTCTAACCTCCTGAAACCACAAACCCTATTAAAGACTTCCTTTTATAAGTTGCCTTGGCCATGGTGTTTTGTCAGCATATTGAGATGTCACTAAGACAGGCCCCTGGAATTTTAGTTATAGACGACTATGAGGTATCATGTGAGTTCTGGCAATCAAACCCAGGTCCTCTGGAAGAGCATCCAGTGTTCTTAACCACTGAACCATCTCTCCAGACTCAGGAAGTTAAATGTAAACATAAAAAAACTAAAACAAGTACCCCATTCTTAAAGGCAGTGCTGTCTATGAAGGTGCCATGTCTCAGAATCTCCTACGTAGAAGACAATTAAGTAGAATGGTATTCCTTGCTGTGAGAACTCTTAACTCTATGAAAGTAGAAGGGGGCTGTGTGGGAAGAAGGGAACAAAGAAAGGGTTACACAAGAGTGTATTGAAACAAGAAAGACGAGTGTTGCATATTTTCTTTCATGTGAGGAATATGGGTGTGAGAGAGAGACAGAGAGACAGAGTGGGGGAAGCAGTGGAAGAATACTTGTGATTTAAGGGGCCTGGCAAAAGTGAAGAGAGAAGGCAAGAGAGGGTAATGAGGAGATGAATGTGAGCAAAGTACAATGTATATCATTGTACTTCATGTGAAGATGCCGTAATGAGAGCCAGGGTTCTGAAAACTACTAGAGTTTTAAAGCCTTGCTGCTAGTGCAAATGCTAGCCTTTGTTATTCACTGGTCAGCATCAAGTACTCTAAGCACCTTCATCCACATCTCCTTACTTAATGGACTGAAGACCCTCTTTTTCATTCCCGCACATCCTTTCTGTGTGGTGCTCTGGGTAACGTCGCAGCCTCCATGGAGTTTCTGGTTACCGTTGTCCCACTTCTTTCTGTCTATACAGATGTTTAAAAGGAGTGGCCTCTGTCAGCTTCCTTTGTTTCCTCTTCATCGACTCAACCTCTAACCCTGTGAGACCTGACTTCCTCGAACAGTTCCTAAAACTGCTGTCTCTGGAGATTCCACAAACCAACAAGGCAAAGCCAATGCTCCTGCTTCGCCCTTGAAATCTGGCACCTGGCTGTACACTGCTGCACCAGCTCAATTTCCTAGTGAACGAACCAGTTTGTCACACCTTGGCCACACTCTTCCTCCTCTTCACAGTTCTCTTTTGGTATGACTTGTGCCCTAGGTCCATTCTTTTTCTTTTCTTACTGTCCATCTACAAGAGAAAATGAATTCTCTCTCTCTCTCTCTCTCTCTCTCTCTCTCTCTCTCTCTCTCTCTCTCTCTGTGTGTGTGTGTGTGTGTGTGTGTGTGTCTCTCTCTGTGTGTGGTGTGGTGTATCACACTGAAAGTCAGAAAACCTGCAGAAGTCAGTTCCTTCTATCTACCATTTGAATCCTAAGGACTGAATTCATTTGATCAGATTTGGTGGCAAGTGCCTTGACCTGCTGGGCCATATCAATGGTCCCCCAAAATGTATCCATCCTTCAGTCCCTATTCCCACCTCAAAGATGACTTCTTAATCAACATTTTCCATGACTTAGGTCCTAATCCCCAAGACTGTGTCTCAAAGTGCCATGTGGAAATAGTGGGTACTTTACATTCATCTGAACTGGTCAGGGCAGGATTATTAAAGAAAAGCCCTGTAAGAGAAATTCAAACTCATCTTCTCAAAACTAACTTTCAAATTTCAATTATTAAAATTAAAATATCATAAATGTATACATACCACCTTTATCTCAACTGTCCATAGAAGAATTCCAACAATATTAAACATACAAGACTCTGAAGAAACCCTCAAGAGCATAATATCTGCATACACATCTGCATGCCCCAAATACAAGTCAAAACTTCGAATAGTCTCATCTGCCAGGGTTAACACTTATGACACACCTTTCTAGCCCTTATCATATGTATTCATCTGGTCATTGCCACAGAGAGATATGTACATGTTTATTTTTCAATAAAACAATGTCATAATGTAATTTTCTGGCCTTTTAAAATGTCATCAGGGTCTTTTTAAAAAAGCTTTCTTTTCTTTATTCCTGTAAATATATATGACATACAGACTTTCACATGAAAATTATCCAGTAATAACCTCTCTTAGATGCAATAAAACTGCAGAGAATGTCAATAAACTTATTAGGCTTCATGCGTTCCCAATTAATTTCTCTTTTTTTATTTCAAATAGCATCTTGTGTAGCCCAGGCTGGCCTTGAAATCCTTGTTCTCCTATCTTCAGAAATGTGTCCTTGTACCCCAGAGCCACAGCCTCTCCCAGGCTGGATTCTACCCTTAACCTACAACCAGCTGCACAATCCAGCAGTGTCTATATTCTCTAATTTCCATTTATGTTAACTTGCCTGATACAGATGAACTACAAGGAGATGTGTTGTTTTGTTTTTAAATCTCCTATAATGCCTAGAAAACTCATGGGCAATAAAAAACAATTCTGTTGATCTGAATGAAAGTATCAAGTAGGGAACAAGATAGAATAGATACATTTGATTGCAGAATAGTTCCGTGCAATTGCCCTTCTATGGGATACTGTGAAAAGTGACAGTGATTTGGAATGAAAGATAGTAGTAGATAAAGTCCGACAGCCATAATGGTAAAAGGAAGGGGATAGTCTCATTTCCAGGAACAAAAGTTGCAATGGAGGTCCGAGACATTTACATTAACTATCAGGATATGGGTTGCTGCTTTGCCAGTGGACTGTGAGCCTGAATTGTCCCCACTCACTCACATAAGGAAAGGAAACTCACTGTGGTATAACTTAGTGCAGACCTATGGGACTTCAGTCTCCTCAGTCAACCTGAGCCAGCTGAGCATCTTCATGAGGAGTAGCCAGCTTCTGCTGTTGTTACACACAGAAACCTGAGTGTGTGTGTATACATATAATACACCTATATTGATACCCACATATACACATATATAGTAAATACATATATAATCTCCAGTGGCCCAATAAAGGCATGTGCTAAGGGCGGAGCACAGGAGTGCAGGGCAGCAAGGTGAGGCAGAATCCGCAGGAGGAAGCATCCGTCCCCATGGGCATTCCTCTGAGTTTCTCTGCTGTGAGCTGTGGTGCATCAGATAGGCCAGACATTCAGAGCGCAGTGGTGATGGTTCTGTTACACAAGCAAGACATCCAAACAGCCTGCTGAGCAGACACAAGCCCTTTGCTGACCCACAGAGTCTTCTAAGTCCTAGGGCTTGGGGACAAACATCTTTATTCTGTGCTTTTAAAAAAACATGTATTTAAAAATAAACATGTTACTGTGACTTAGATACATATCTCAAATGCATCATGCGGGACAGCCAGCTAAGGGAGAAATAAAAAAAGTTTTTTGAAAAAAATGTTCTGCCTGGCCGCTCCAGGGAATGAGTAGCACGACTATAATATGTTAAGGACTTATTGGAAAATACTATTAGGTTGCACATATTATGTAAACAACTGTTGTTCTTTAAAATCTTTATGAGCAGCACCATGTAAGTTATTCTGATAAACCTGCCGCTCTAAAATTACTTTCAGGACTTCTTTTTGGCATTTGTTCTCAGAATAATTTGAGAAGGCACCCCTTGAAACAGACCCAAGACTTTATAGTTATCTCCCCTGGTTGCTCGTAAGACCTCCCTTAGGTGCACATGAGCAAGAGTGCTCGCATGAACCTACATTCCCAAGCCCCATTTCTCATATTTAATTCAAGCTGTTAATACCTAATCTAATGGGCCTGTCTGAATGTTAATGATCACACAAAACACACTGCTTATGGATAAGTATGCATGCTTTCATACACATACACATTCACATGCGTGCACACACATATGCCCCCCCACACACACACACCTCAACCTCCTGAAAGCGGTCATGTGAGAGGACAGAAGAACAGAGACTTAATTTTCCAATAACATTCCCTTTTCTAACTTAAAATCTCTAAAGCAAAAGTAGTAAGAGGCTTGAGGCTGCCAACTATCCATTTACATCCAGAGAACCTCTCAAATACTTGGTACAAAATTAACTGTACTTTCTATATTTTTGAACACTTTGGAAAAAAAAAAACAGAGCCCATTCTTCCTGTGAGTAAAGTGCTCTCATACCACTGAGCTTGTTGTTAAGATGCAGTGCTCTCTGACCTCTGCAAGTATTTCTGAAAGGATTTCCAGAAATGCTTTGGGCAATGCTAAGGCGGCATCCCCAGGGCCATGAACCCAGCGCTGGCCCTTTTGCAGGCACAGCATGGCCAGGACAGAGGCCAAAAGGCCAGAGAGGCTTCCTCCTCTTCTGCTTCTTAATTCTGATTAGCATCCATGATCACTGAAGGCAAGGCCAATGAATCACTTTTCTTCATATTTTCACAATCTAGCATAGAACTCAAAAGATAACACCCTGTGGATGGAATGAGTGAGTGAATGACTGAATGAATGTATAGAACATCAGACTACATTGGTCCTGGAAGCACAGGTTAATTAAAAAAAATCTTTTCAAATAATATATTTTGATCATGTTTTTCCTCTCTCCCAATTTCTCCCAGATCTTCCCCACCTCCCTACCCATCCAAGTTTGCTCTCCTCTTTGAAAAAAAAAAAAACAAAACAAAACAAGGAACACAACCAACCTCACATAAAAACAAACAAACAAGCAGAAGACTGAAAGATTAGAAAATGTCCAAACAAAGCAAAACAAAACAAAAGTCCACAAAAATGCCATTGAGTACCTCTTGGGTAAGCCAAATACCGCTGGCCATGAGGCCTGCCCGGATGTATAGTTGATATACATAATGAGACTCTGCTAGAGAAAACCAATTTTTCAGTCTGCCAGCAGATATCAACTGCAGATACCTTCTCGGTTAGGGGTGAGAAGCTGTGTCCACTTCGCCTCTCAGTGCTGAGGCTCACGATGTCTTGATCCAGACTGGGCTGTCACAATCTCTGTAAGTTCATCTGTGCATCCACCCCTGGCATCTGAAAATCATACTTGTGGCATTGGTTCCCCCATTATTTGATGACTCCATTCATGTCTCTTTCATATATGTATATACTGTAAGAATCTTCTATAGTGGTGGGCTTCTTTTGCCTGCAGCCATCAAGTGTGACCAGCAATATTTATTGAGGATGCTGTATTTCTCTCCACTGTATACTTTTGGCTTCTTTGTTAAAAAAAAAAAATCATGTGTCAACTGAGATGTGGATTTATGTCTGGGTCTTCCATTTTATTCCATTGATCAATATACCAAGCTGTTTTGTATTATATCTCTGTAATAAAAAAAATAATGAGATGATGTCATTGAAATCTGGAATGGCGATACCTCCATCAGTTCTTTTGTTATTCGAGACTTTTAGATGTCTTGCTTTTTTTTTATGTTTCCATATGAAGTTGAAGGTATTTTTTTCAGTTCTGTGAAGAATTGTGTTGCAATTTTGATGAGGATTGCATTGAATCTGAAGACTGCTTTTAATAGGTGGCTGTTTTAAAACATTATCCTACCCATCCATGAACATGGGAGATCCTTCCATCTTCCAGTGTCTTTTTAATTTCTTTCTTCAAGGTCTTAAAGTTTTGATTTTCTGGTCTGGGATTCCTTACTCTTGTATTTTCTCAGATGTGGTTAACCTCCTAGGCTGAAGTTTTTCTTTTAATGCCTTCTATAGAGCTTGGTTGGTAGAAATTGCTTAAATTTGGTTTTTGTCATGTAATATTTTTCTTTCTCCATCTATTGTGATTAAAATTTTTGCTGGGTATATCAGTCTGGGCTGCAATCTGTGGTCTCTTAGAGCCTGTAGAACATCCATCCAGGCCCTCTGGCTTTCAGAGTCTCCACTGAGAAGTCAGCTGTTATTCTCTTGGGACAACCATTATGTGTTACTTAAGTCCCTTTTCTCCTTGCACTTTTACTGTCCTTTCTTTGTTCTGCACATGTTTTGATTATTATGTCACGGGGGACTTCTTTTCTGGCCCTGTCTATTTGGTGTTCTGTACACTTGTACCTTGATAGGCACTATTTTCTGTGCTTTTGACCTAGGTTTCTTTTTCTTCTTCCTCTATTCCTATTATTTGTAGATTTGGTCATTTTATAGTGTCCTGGATTTCCTTCATGTCTTGTGTCTGATTATTATTATTATTTTTTTAGATTTAGATTTAACACTTTCCCTGATTGCACTATCCCTTTCTTCTACCTTGTCTTCAAGCCCTGAAACTCTCACTTCCATGTCTTGTAACATGTCTTTCAAACAGTTGTTTGTGTTTTCATGGTCTTCATTAATTTGTTCATATTCTCTTTAAGTTTATTGAACATATTCAAAATTGCTATCTTGAAGTCCTTGTCTCATGCTTCAGCTGAATTGCATTTCTGAGTGCTTATTGCAATGGGATTCCTGGCTTCTGGAGGGGTATTGCCTGGGCTGTTGATATTTGTGATCTTAAACTTGGATTTAGGTATCTGGAGTTCTGATGTTTTAGGTGCACACACCTGGCCTTGTCCTTGTTGAATGGCTGTCCCACCACTCTTTGGTTACTGTTGCTTCCTCTAGATACTAGGTAGTATATTGGCTATGGAGTGTCTAGTACTTCTGCAGGTCAGTCAATGACAACAAAGAATGGACAAGGGCTAGGAAGAAGGGCTGAGATGGACGGCAAGAAAGAGCTAGAGGGACCAGGGTCTGCAGCAAGAGGGACAGTCCCCAAGGCATGGAGGTTGGGTGGGAGAAATGGCTCTTGCAGGCAAGCCTCAGTAGATCTAGAAGTCAGTCTAGAGACTAGAGAGATTGGAACAGAAGACAGGGAGTATAACAAAAATGGTCTACCTCTGTCTTAGACTGTGTGGCTGCTAAGGGCAGGTCCCTGGTAGAAAGTGTACTGCCAGGGAAACCCTGGGTCTGCAGCAAGAGCCTTTTTTTTTTTTCAATCAAGAGACAAGAGAAAGATGGCTCAGCTGGTAAAAGCCTTTGCTGCCAAGTCTGACAACCCAAGTTTGAGTCCCTAGAACCTACATGGTGGTCCTCGGACCTCCACACGTGGGCCATGGCACTTGAGTACTGTTATGGCTTGTAAATGCTCAGCCCAGGGAGTTGTACTATTAGAAGGTGTGGCCCTATTGGAGTAGGCATGGCCTTGTTGGAGTATGTGTCTCCAACAAGGATATGAGCTTTAAGACGCTCATCCTAGCTGCCTGGAAGTCAGTATTCTGCTAGCAGCCTTCAGATGAAGATGTACAACTCTCAGCTCTGTCTGCCCCATGCTTGCCTGGATGTTGCCATGTTCCTACCTTGATGATAATGGACTGAACCTTTGAACCTGTAAGCCAGCCCCAATTAAACATTGTCCTTTATAAGACTGGCCTTGGTCATGGTGTCTGTTCAGAGCAGTAAAACCCTAACTAAGACAAGTACCCACATACATACATGCACAAAGACACCAAAAATAGAGGTATACATGTAAAAGATGGGGAGGGGAGAGAAAGGGAGAGGGAGAGAACGAGAGAGGGAGAGGAGGGGGGAGTGGAAGGGAATGGAAGATGGGGTCTGGGTCTGGGTCTGGGAAGATGGTTCAGTGGGTTGTCATGCAAAGGGGAGGAGGAGAATTGAGACAGCCAAGGCCCAGGTAGTGGCCAGGTGAGGCTCATGACCTTCCTATAATGCCAGTATGTGGAAGGCCGAGACGAGGAACCCTTAGGGCAAGATGGCTAGCCAGACTAGCCAAAATAACACGCTTGGGGTTCAGTGAGAGAAAGGGATGCCAGATGTTAACCTAGAGACTCCACACATACATGCACACACAAACACACACATACACATAGACATGTTTAACCCCACACACGTGAACACATGCAACCATACACACAAACATATGCAGAAGAAAAAAGAGAGAGGGAGGAAGAGGTTGTGGTTGAATGTGGTTGAATTACAGTTCTACATTTCTTAATCTAGTTGTAGTTGGGCTTCAGTAAGTTTTACCTCAGAACAATGAAAAAGGAAACCAGGATGCTTTGAGAGCTTTCTAAGCAGAGAGACATGTTTTGTCCCAAATTCCAACCCCACAGGAAAAGGAACACAAAAAAACATGAAAAAAAAAATCTCACCTTTTCTATTCATTCATCCTAGGGAAAACATCTAGTAAGTCACGTGATTTGAAATCTTATTTTGTGATAGAATTTTATTTAAAATGGTTAGGTCTTGTACACTTAAAGGAGATGTTGACTGATTTAAACTGTTAAGCAAAGTAAAACAAAAACAAAGAAAGAAAGAAAACATAATTCAAGGACTAAGGCGGTAGGAAGGTGGCAGCACTTCACCCATCATCTCAGGTTGTACTTTAGACAAAAAGAAGAAATTCATGACTGTTCTCATTTCTTAAAAAAAGCAAGGAGTCAAAAGTTAGCAAATAAACACGTTAAAGAATGATAAACTTTTGATGAGTGGTAAATGGCTGGGGTATGGTGGGATTTGAATGCAAGGAAATGAGCATTTGCAGGGCCAGCAGCAGGAGCGAAAGTGATGTACCTATTCTGGTAGTCAACATGATAATAAAAGCACGAAGAACTAAAGGTGGCTCAGAATTAGAGCTGGGTAAGGTCATAAAGACCTGAATGTGGATGCTGTCACCCAGGTAACAAGCTTGGCATGATTATGTGCTCCTGTAAGCTCAGCTCTAGGCAGCTAGCCTAACCAAAGCCAAAAGAATGAGAGCATACCAAATGTCCTTCTGACTTCTGCATGAATATATGGGTGCATATAGACATGTACTGTACACACATGCATACATCCACACCAAAAAGAAAACAAACTAAAAAAACTTAAATTTTTGAAACAAATAATTCTACTACTAGAAATGCATATGAGAGTATTTGCAGAAACACAGGACACCTGCTTCAGACTGGTCCCCCGAGCTCTACATTATTTTGTAAAACTGGAAATTACCTGGGAATTACCTTAATGTCCAATAATAACTACTTTCATAAATTATAATACATATACATTATTTATAATATAGACCTACATTGACTTGGAGAGTTGTCGACACATATTAAAGATTACAGTGTAGCATGCACAAGATGATTTTGTTTTTGTAAAAATTAGGAGTGTATCCAAATGTTAGCAAGTATTACTAATTTATGAGTGGTTGAAATGTGAGCACTTTTTTCCTTTTTGCCTACTATACTTTGCTACTGTACTTTTGATTCAGTTTTTTAAATTGTACAAGGGAATGTGGGTCAGGGAGATGGCTCAACAGGTAAAAGCACTTGCTTGTACAAGCCTGATCATCCGTGTTCAACAACATGCCTGCAACCCAAGGAAAAATGCACATCTGTAATCCCAGCACTCTTACTGTGGTGAGATGGGAGGTAGAGACAGGAGAAGCTAATGAACCAGCTAGCCTAGAGTGTACTCCAGCAGAAACAAGAGACCCCACGTTAGGAGGGCAGAAGATGAGCACTGACTCCCAAAAATTTTCCTCTTATCTTCATGCACAGCTCGTGCAAATGCTCACACAGTGTCTTCTGTTCTGCTTGTAATTTCTGTTCTCCTTTCTGTTCCCCAAGGCATTACTTCATTGAGTTGCACTTGGGTCCCGTGTGCATGCATGCATCTGTGCGATCTATTTGCAATGATGAATCTATAAGGAAAGAATGGAGACCTGGAAGCTAGTTGTAGTCATATATGCATCCAAGCACATGGGTGGATGAAGCATAAAGATCATCATGAGCAACGCCAACCTGGGCTATATAGCAAGCAACCTGGGCTACATATAAGCCTGGATGCTTATGGGACGAGGAATAGTATATTTTTCTTGCTGTAACCTTTAATAAAATTGTCTGAGATATTATTGAGTAGCTAGCTGTCTGCTAGTGAAAAGACTCAAGTGGCCCTGCTTCTTAAGAGTTCACCAAGCTGGGCAGTGGTGGTGCACGCCTTTAATCCCAGCACTTGGGAAGCAAAGGCAGGTGGATTTCTGAGTTCGAGGCC
>NW_022196904.1:156282662-156302942 GCF_008632895.1 Mastomys coucha | reverse complement strand
AGAAGAAGAAGAAGAAGAAGAAGAAGAAGAAGAAGAAGAAGAAGAAGAAGAAGAAGAAGAAGGAGAGCTCTCCAGCAAGAGGACCAGTAGGGTTACCTCCTGCCCTTTCATATGCCTGTTAAAGAAGATGAAAACCAGATTGCTTGTGACATCATACCATCCCTTCTCTAGCTCTGTGTGGAGAGCTGAGACAGGAGACCTTGTCTCTGAGCTCTGCCTCTCTCCCTGAGGAGCCATATGATGTTGAGTATTCTCTCCCTTAGCCCACAGGGAAGTAAAACCTGCCTTCCCAAATGCATGTGAAGGGTCTTCTCCAAGACAGGTACTTGCTGCTAACCGCTGAGTATTTCTCCAGCCCTACATTGTTGCTTTTCTTTAAACTTTGTTATACTGAATATTATTATTGTGTGGATGTATGTGTGGGTGAGGAGTGCAGGCAAGACACCAGAGGACAACTTTATAGAGTCATTCCTTTCCTTCCACCTCCATGTGGGTTCTGAGCATCAAATGCAAGTCACTGGGCTTATACAGCAAGACCCTTTACCGCTGAGCCATGTCCCCATCCCTCCTCTGTCTGTCTCTGTCTATCTCTATCTGACTCTCTCTGTCTCTCTGTCTGCCTCTGTGTCTCTGTCTGTCTCTCTGTGTGTCTCTGTCTGCTTCTCTCTGTCTCTGTCTGTCTCTCTCTCTGTCTCTCTGTTTTTCTCTCTGTCTCCTCTGTCTCTGTCTCTCCCTCTCTCTGTCTGTCTGTCTCTCTGTTTGCCTATGTCTCTCTGTCCCTGTCTCTCTGTCTCTCTGTCTCTCTGTCTGTCTATGTCTTTCCATCTTTGTCTCTGTCTGTCTGTCTCTCTCTTTCTGCCTCTCTGTGTCTGTCTCTCTGTCTGTCTCTGTCTGTCTCTCTCTGTGTCTCTGTCTGTCTGTCTCTGTCTTTCTCTGTCTCTCTGTCTCTGTCTGTCTGTCTGTCTCTGTCTCTGTCTGTCTGTCTCTCTCTCCATGTCTCTCTTCATCTGTCTCTGTCTGTCTCTGTCTGTCTCTGTCTCTGTCTGTCTCTATCTGTCTCTGTCTCTGTCTGTCTCTGTCTCTCTCTGTCTCTGTCTGTCTATCTGTCTCTGTGTCTCTGTCTGTCTGCCTGCCTGTCTGTCTCTCTCTCTCTCTCTCTCTCTCTCTCTCTCTCTCTCTCTCTCTCTCTCTCTCTCTCTCTCTCTCTCTCTCTCTCTCTCTCTCCCCCCTCAGTACTAGGCTTGGTACAGCCACACCCCAGCCCTCTTTTTACATTTTATTTTGAGACAGGGTCCAAGTTGCAGAGACTGAATTTGGTCTTGTGATCCTCCTGCCTCAGCCTCCCAAACAGCTTGAATTACAGGTTTTTGGTACCTTGGGGTTATCCTTGAATGAAATCTTTATGTAACTTTATTCTTTCTTAGCACCTGGTTTTATCTTCTATAGAGATCATCCTAATGATGAGTGGTATTCTTATGCTTTGTTCTACTTTTGAAATTTTTAATTGTCTGATTATCATGTGCGTGCGTGCGTGTGTGTGTGTGTGTGTGTGTGTGTGTGTGTGTGTATGTGTGTGAACATGGGTGCATGTCTATGGCAAATGTGTAAAGGTCAGAGGATGACCTTGGGGAATCAGTTCTTTCTCTCCATTGAGGGTCAGTTCCTACGTTGTCAGACAAGTTCTTTTACCAGCTAAGCCATCTGACTGGCATGCCTTTCTCTTTTTTGAAAATTTTAATTTTTAATTGTTTTAGTTTAATTATTAACAAATAACTACATATTTACTGAGTACAGTGTGGTATTTCAATATATGTACAATGTGCACTTTAATTATAATAAATATATATAATAATTAATAATAAGCATTTTTAACTGTTCTCATTTCTCTATTATAATAATTTTGTGAGAATTATATATATATATTTATATACAATAAAATATGATCATATCCATTCATTCCCTCCTCTGACTCTCCTCATATCCCCTCAACATGTTCCCCCCTCCAATTCCATGCCTTTCTTTTTTAATTGCACTAAATCCAATTAGCACTGCCCACATGTACATGTGTGTGGGGTCACCCAATGGTGTATGGGAAACAACCTCAAAAAAGAATGATTCTCTGTGCTCCAGTAGGTATCAGCTGCCACTAGCTCCTCATTAAGGGATGGGGACTGGAGAGCCCCTCCCTCACTAGCGCTGGAATCTTGGCTGTCTGGCACAGTACTTAGTAGATAGTAAATATTGTTACTTCTTTATTTTAAAGCAAAACGAAGATGCATCATGATATAGTGAGTAGGAAAGGAAGGCAGAATTTTGGAGACAGACTGCCTGAATATAAATCCTAGCTCTGACCTTAATTAGCTGTGTGAAATCAAAATGTGCATAACTTGCCTGTGTTCCGTTTCCCCATTTACAAATGAAAGCAGTAATTGTTCCTAATTCATAGAAGTGGGTGAGTGATGATATAAACATTTAGATGCACATCTGCCGCATAGTAAGTGTGGTAGTTTGAATGAGACATGCTCCCCACAAGCTTCCATACTTGAACACTTGATCCCATTAGGGAGGAGTGTAAACTAGCTGTAGGAGGCTTGTTTCTTGGGGCAAGCTTGAAAGTTTACAGCTTCGGCCCACCTCTAGACTGCTGTTTCTGCTTGCCGTTTGCAGATGTGACCTCTCAGCTTCCTGCTCTGACAGCTTATTGTCTCCCCTCCCCCACTATGGACTCTCCCTCTGGAACCATAAGCCAAACTAAATTCTTTCTTCTGTATGTAAATTGTTTGGGGTCATGGTATTTTGTCACCGTCACAGAAAAGTTAACTAATAGAATAAGAAATATAAAAGTGTAAGTCGTATGGTCTACTTATTTCAATCCTGGGTATCCAGAAAAATCATTAATGCCACTCTACAATAATTTATACATTTCCTTTATTTATCTAAAGTTCTTGTTTTACTTTCACATTTGATCAAATTCCATACTTATTCTGTATTTGACAGAAACAAGTGAGCTGAGATATGGCTCAGTGGTAAAACATTTGCCTAGCGTGCATATGGCCCTAGCTTTAACACCCAACACTACATAAAAGGAAAAAGAAATCGAGGTCTTGTTTGATGAACCTTCGCAGCATTAGTAATAATTTCCAGCATCTACAAAAGCAGCATATTCCAGTCATCAAAGAACTAATTAACAAGGGAACGTTCCTTAAAGGACTACAATACATCTGATACAGCAGTTCCTACAATCCCAAATACAAACATTATTGTGACTACCTAGATCAGATCTAGTCTTTCTTCCTCACAACAGTCAGGGAAAAACTAAAATCAAGACAAATGCATCTAACCAACCAGACATTCCAACTCAGAACAATTCAGTGGCAGAGTCTTGTCTTCTATCTCCCTGAGCTACGGATTCTAGAGAAATGTTTCAAGATGTCCAACAGGCATTACAGTCCCACTAGATGCTCCTAGCATGTCCTGCCTGATGATTTCCAGCATGTGAATATACAGTTCAGAGAACACCAGAGAGTCAGAACAACCACGGGGAGACAGCTGCTGCCAGCATTTACGACTTCCTCTGGCTTTGGCGCTGGCCCTGCACTGGGCAATGGTGCTTGCAGGAAGCCACAGAAATTTGCATGCAGTGGGGAACATTTTTCACAGACTGTATGTAAGACACTGCTCGTTCCTGCTTAGGGCCCAGAGCCGAGCTCTTTGCAACTGTAATTTTTAGTATGTCACATTACATTATTTCGTTAATAGGAAGAACAAATGTCTTAAGAAGTATCATTGTTAAATAGAAAGCTGAAAAATATGAAAGTGTACTCAGAGTCCTAATGGCTGCATTTCAACACAGTCTAACTTATGGAATCCGATCTATTTTAAAAACCGATAGACATGCATGTAAGGTGAAAGGTTTTCTCCATGTCTGGCATTGCTGCAACACCTTGTTTACATGCCAGGTACTGCTCAGAAGCAGAGCTGTCGATGGTGTTACTGAAACAACTGTTTTAAGTTAATTCTTTGCTTTTAAAGAAAATGATACAGATCAAAATAACAGGGACCATGCAAGGGCCAATGTGAGAGCAATCTGTAGTCCTAGCTACCATCGTTGATCATGGCCTTTACAAATTACACAGCCTTGTGCAACTACACCTCCAGCTTCACTTTCCCCTTCTTTCTAGTTTCACTTCTCTCTCCAGGGTAAAACATCTCCAGCTTAGCGGAGGAAAGGGTTTATTTGGTTTACAATTTCATGTCACAGCCCATCATTTTGGGGAAGTCAAAGCAGGGATTCAAGCAGCTAATCGTACCCACAGCCAAGTGCTAAAGGAGCCCACACACCCTGGCTTGCTCAAGTCTGCTTTCTTCACTCTTACTCAGCTTAGGATCAAGCTTGTGAAACGGTGCTGCCCACATGGGCTACGTCTTCCCCCATCAAACAACAATCAAGAGAATCTAACAGACATGCCCACAGGCAAACCCGATGCTGACAGCCCATCATTTCTGACACTCTTCCCAGGTGACACTGGATTGTGTCAAGAGGACCATTAAAGCTGACCACATCTATTAAGGGCAACTGAGTGTCCTAAGGTTTTTGATAGCACAACATCTGCAAGTCAGTATTGGGCCTTTAAGTGGCAGGTTTGAATGTTACAGTCACACCAAGTACATTCTCATGAATCCACTCTTTTCAAAGTTATTCCTGCTAAGCCCTCAGCCTAACTCTTGTACCTGATAAACAAAGTGGCTTAAAGGGGGGAAAGAAAACTCTTTTTAAAAAGAAAAATACAGGGGGTTTGAGAGATGGCTCAGCAGTTAAGAGCACTGACTGCTCTTCCGAAGGTCCTGAGTTCAAATCCCAGGAACCACATGGTGGCTCACAACCATCCGTAATGAGATCTGATGCCCTCTTCTGGTGCGTCTGAAGACAGCCACAGTGTACTCACATATAATTAATAAATATATCTTTGAGCCAGAGCAAGTGGGCCCAGAGCAAGAAGGGGCCAGAGTGAGCAGAGGTCCTGAGTTCAATTCCCAGCAACTACATGATGGTTCACAACCATCTATACAGCTACAATGTACTCATATACATAAAATAAATAAATAAATATTTTTAAAAGAAAAATATAATTTATACTCTTTCTTGTATCATCTCAGATTTGATGATATTAGAGATGACAATGACTATGGTGAAGCTAGTGGCTCTGGCCTGGCAGCTAACCACTATTTAACATTTATTCTGAGCCAGGCACCATAAGCACGCTGTCTCTACTCTACTTAATCCTCCTAACAGTCAGAAGAGGGAGAAACCAGACTCAGATATTAGTTATTCCCACTGACACAAAAGCCGGGCCTTGCGTACACAGTTGCCACCCGGCAATGCGAAAGCTGAAGCAGGAGTAGTGCTTGGAGTTCAAGGCCAGTTTGAGGCACAAAGTGAGACCTTAGAGAGACAGAAAGAGGCGGAGAGTGGGAGGGAGAGAGCAAACGTGAGAAACATTAAAAATGTGTATACCCAATGGTATCTAGTTAGTTTGCAACAAAACTTGGTGAGGAAGTTTGAATGTACCCTGGCTCTTGGTTTCTCTAACGCTGTTTTGCTTGGGTGGTGGCTTCTGTTTTGTTTTGTTTGCTTGCTGCATGGTGTCTGTATGCAGCCTAGACTGGCATTCAGCTTGTGATCCTTTTGTCTCACTCAGCCTCCAGAAGGCTGGGATTATAGGCAAGTCCACCACTTCTGGCTAAGGACCTTAATCCTTGGCCCTTGGGTTATACCAACCCGTCAGCTCCTTGCTGTAAGAGTGCCTCCGGGCTTGCGAGAGGCCCCAGACAGTCACTTCAGATCAGTATCGCCCCTCCCGAATCCCTAACATCTTCCTGCCCTTGTTCCTTGTTTCCTGGCTTGTTTCTTTCTCATGACAGCGACAAAGTGAGGAGAGGCATCTCGGCAATGATGACAGCCATCAGTTTCCTACGCCCTAACTGCCCCACTGCAGCCAGGAAAGCCTGATGAGGGGAAAAGACTCCGATAGGAAGACTACGTATACAGTCCACATTAATAATTAAACTAATTTGACAGATGGAATAGTTAAGGAAGTGAAAGGTCTTGTTCACAACTGCACAGTGAAGCTCCCATAGGCCCTCTGAAGTCCTTACTGCTCACTATTGAAGGATGGTGATTCCTAGTGACTCAAGCTTCACTCACTAGCAGCGCAAAGATGAACTACTGTGGATCAGCTTCCCACAGAATAAAAGAAAAAAAAAAAAACAACCCTGGAAGTCCTCCAGAGTGCTGCCCTTCTACATTATCTTTCAGCCAGCCAGTCTAGATTTCCCAGGTCAAAGCAAAAATGCCCCCTGAATACTTGTCAGCAGTTTTCAGCGGAGGAAACGCTGCTGCTCTCAAGTCGGCTAAGAACTTTGTGAGCAGTCAACTCACAGAGAAGTGGCGTGTGCAACTCTGATTATAAATTGTAAATCCCTGTGTCCTTCGCTTTACTGGAGTGCCATAAATCTTTAAACGTCAGCTACAGCTCATTCCCTCTCGCTTATTTAAAGGAAGATTTTTTTTTTTTAAATCATTTTTTCCACTTCACGGTTGGCTCCTCTTGGACCTAGGTATAAAAATAGCGCTGCCTTCAGAAGCCAAGATGGTTTTTTGTTTTTTTGGAAAGAGGGGGTTGAAATAGCCCTAACCCTGGACCACGGGACGGATCTGCTTCAAAGGCAGAGCTGATTTCAGCCACTTAGCTTCTTTCCCCTGCCTCCAGACTGGAAGGAAGGCTCAATTTGTTAAGCCAAGTCCGGGCGCGCGGCCCCGAGAACCCTGGCGCGCGCTTCGCTCTCCGGACCCGGCCACCTGTCAGAGCAAAGAAGGCGATGGGAGCCACGCTGGGCTTGGGGAGGTGGCGCGAGACGCTGCTCCGGGCAGCAGCACGGGTGACTAAGGACGAAGCCTGAGTCCCCGCGCGCCCGCCCGAGTCGTCACGGGGACCGGCGCGCCCTGCCGCGGACTGGCCCGGAACCGCGCCGTCTTACCTGTTGATCTTGAGCGCGAAGGCGCGGCGCTCGGCGCTCGGCAGTGTAGCCATGGCGCGCGCGCGCGCGGCTCCACGGCTTCGGGGCTCGCGGGGCTGGTGGGGAGGACGGGAACCGAACGCACAGCCGCTGCAGCGCCCGGCGCGCCCGCCGCCAGCCTCATCTGTCAGCCGCGCGCCGAGGAAACTTCCGCATTTCCACCTTGGCCGCGCAGCTCCCGGGGGAGGGCTCTGCTCCGCTGCCCGCGGCGCCGCCCGGCCTGGCACGCACCGAGCGCTCGGCGAGGGCGTGGACGCCGCGCCGAGCCGCGCTCCGGATACTCAGAGTCGCCGGCCGCAGGCGCGCGCTTCCCGCCGCTGACCCGGGACCGACGGGCACGGCGGCTGCGGAGCGCGGACCGCGAGCGCTGGCCGGAAACGCCGGCGGCCGGAGCCGGAGGGCGACTGGGGTAGCGAGCGCCGGATCCAGAAGCAGCCAGCGGGGTCTGGAGGGGCCGCCCGGTGGGTTGACGCCATTCCAGGGAGCATTTTTTTTTTTTTAAAGGCAGTCTCTTAGGACATCAGTCAACTTTTTCCCAGCCGAAGGCGCACTGTCATTCATGGAACACTTTTTTATAATGGCTCCATCCCTGGAGTAAATATTAGGAGGTATATGATTTTTTTTTTCTTTTTACAACCTGAGGAAAGACTATACACAGCCTTGAGATTCAACCGTATCTCAGCTGAGTTCTGTTTCACATGGAGAAACCTGACCAGACCACAAAGGAGAAATCTGGAAAAATAAAAATAAAAATAAATCCCCAAAGGACAAGGGTGGGAAAGACTGTGCCTATTTCAAGTAATATATTTGGTCCAAGTTGTGCTGTATAAACTCTGTGTGTCTCTGCTTGTCAACTTGCCTCCGAAAACACGAGAGGGCTATATTTTTGGCTCAAAGCTGCAGAGTCTAGATATGGAAGCCACAAGCCACATGTGGCTGTTGACCACTTGAATTTTTGGTTAATCTAAAGTGAGATGGATTGGAAAATAAATACACAGTGGGTTTCCAAGACGGTACAGAAAAAAAATAATGCAAAATGTCTTAATTTTTGTATTGATTGCATGTTAAAAACAATCCTTTGGAATCTGATAAGTGAAGAAACATATTATTAAAGATAATTTCACCTGTTTGTTTTTCCCTGTATTAAAATGTGGCTCCCATTAAGAAAATGTAAGAATTACTTCCTTGGCTCACATTTGCTGGCACATTGCATTCTTACTGGACAGCACTGGTCTACTACAACTTAATTGGTAGCCTAATACTAAAATTCCTGCGGACCATATGTTATTTATTCTTGGCAGCCTTCTTCCTCTGCTTTTGTGTAGGTAGTTGAGTAAATCTTCAGAGCTGGTTAGGTAACTCTTCCCTCTCCCATACCAATGCCTTTAAGCATATAAGACAATGTGTACAGCATAACAATACAGAGACTATAAATACAGACCGAAAGAAAACAAGTCTTTAATAAACAAAACCAACTATTACTTGGAATCCAAACCTGTAATCTCCGCTACTCAGAAAGCTGAGGCAAGAGGATCACAAGTTCAAGGTCTGCCTGTGCTACAAAGCAACTGTAAGGCCTAACATTCTCAAGGTTCTGGGTTCATTCCCAGTGTCAATTTTTTTTTAAAGAAGGCTTTAAAAACAATCTGTGGTTTCTGACTTACAAAGGTCTCCTAAAGATATTTACTACAATGGAATTTATGGGAAAATATTAAAAGAATAATTGTGTCTGTGTAGACCTTCAATCTGTGGACAATAAATAATCCATGAAACATTTTTACCAGAGCCTTTGGCCCACTTAAAGATGGGCTTGTCTTGGGTTTCTAAAGGTTTATGTCATGCACTTTCATACAGAACAAAAATATACATTTTTCCCACACAAACCCAAGTAAAATGTAATGAGAATATCTTAAATTTTCAGATTTTTTTCTTTAAGTACATTTATTTGGGTTGGTCAGAAGAATAGCATGACATCTCACACTTAGCTCACATTATACTATATTCAATGTATGATATCTTACTGTGGAGCTTAGATTAATCTAATTATCATTAGATCACCAGCACCATTATCCACATTGTCAATTTATACTTAGAAATACCTCCACATTACCTTAACAGTCACTTAAATCATCAAGAATGTGCTTTCTGTGGAGCTAGCCATAATCTACTCTCATATGGATTCAGGGTTCACCAGCAAACCTCAGGAGTGCCCATCCAAATGTCTCCTCTTTGCATTCTCACTGTCTCTCCAGTTCCCTATGCTTGAGCTTCTCTCTTTATTCCTCCTGGCAGAGATAACTACAAGGCTTCTCTTCCTCATTTGCTGGCCTCTCTACCCCTTCCTCTTTCTTTATAGCACTGTGTCATTCAACTTTGTTTTTCCTTTTCACAAAGTCTTCCCTCTTGACTTCTGCGACCAGCCCTCCCTGAATCAATTATCTTCTCATTTAGGTTTCCTCAAACTTTATTTTTTTTCTTTAGATTGCATCTCACTTGTATTATTTAAGGAACCACTAAATGACACCTGAACTGGGCACCATTTCAAGCCCCTTTACTAATTTAACTAATTCATAATAACCACTAAGTAATATCATTATCTCCATCCTGCAACAGAGGAAACTGAAGATCTGATGGATCAATGTCTTGGCCTAGATCACAGAGCAGTGAGTGCAGAACCATTTCCTATCTCAAAGTTCTGCCTATCACCTGGACACTTCTGCTTAAACATCTTCAAGCTTCACCAAGCTAATGGCTCTCCCTCTTATAATCACTCATGGCTGCTGTTGGCAATGCTTCCCTATTCCTCAGATTTAAACTTTGGAGTTACTCAGTAGAGGAAAAGCCGTAAGTCTGGGCTATGGCTTCAGCTTTGAGTTGACTATGATCCAAGGACACCACCACCTTTGGATCAAGAGTCTTTCGTCGCCTTGGAAGAGCATCACCTGCTTGCTGCTGTCTGAACTACAAGGTGCCAGCTGTAGCTTCCTCCTCACCTTTCGGCTCTAACCGCCTTCCAGGGGCTACCATGCATTCTGTATAAAGTATCACTTCTTCCTAAACATACCAGTGTTCTCACAGATTCCATCCTGGCTCATGAGTTCATGTCAGGATAACAAAAACCATTCCTTAAATGGCTTCCCCGCTCCACCCCTTGCTTATTCTGGTCGAATTGGTCTCTGCCGCTGGCCTACATCCCTGCCAACTACCATTAGTAGTTTCTCTGCAGCCTCTATGATCAAGTCAATCCTCCCCTCAGTGATTGACAGGCCTGCCTCAGTCAAAGCAGGGCAGACCAGCAACAGTGTGTTCTTTTTTCTTGGGCCTTCCTTATCTGTTATTCCTCCTGCTCTCTTCAGCACACATTACCTCCAGTTTCCCTCCATCTTCCAGTGTTTGAGACAAGTTTTCACGTCCCACACCAGGGAGAACTCTCAGTTTCCCACCAGTCTTTATTGGTTAGGAAGTATATCTCACCTTCCATAAACACATCCTAGTGGAATTCAAGATGCACCAGAGTTGGTCTACAGAGAGAACTGAGGCTGTTGGCACATCTCTTCCCTTCTTGCAAAAACTATCTCAACAGCCTTCCAAGATTCCCTCAGATTGTGCTCAAATGTCACCTTCCAGGATTCTTCCTGACTCCTTTCCCAACTTTGCTCTTCTCCATAGCCCTTATCCTGATATACTATACTTGTATGTCGAAAGGTTAAATAAATTGTAATGAGAGTATAGTAAGAGAACAGTATACTCTTCATAGTACAAGGCAAGCAGACAACAAGAGAACTCTATGTTGAATATTTTGCTTGTTTTAAATGTATTACTCTTCATGCTGATAGTACGAAAGATCAACAGAACATATTTCTTGTTTGGCTCATGTTTATTTTTACAGTGCCCAGAACAAAGCCTCGCACATAGCTGGTACTCAATTAAATAAGTGGAGGCACACACTCACTAACTCTTCATTAAAATGAACCTGAGTAGAAGTGGCCAAGTTCCCCATGTCTTTCAGAAGGAAGCGAAATCAGTATGTGTTGTTCTCTTGAGTGTTTTAATTTGCCTTTTGATGCATGTTTTCCAGCTCTGTTTTGTATTTACTTCAAACCAGCATATAATATATATTTTAGTATCATCACTATAAGATTTGGATTGTAGCTCACTCTCTCTCTGCCTTTCTCTGCCTCTACTATCCTCTTAACTCCCCTCCCCATGCCCTGAATAAACTCTATTCTATACTAAAAAAAAAAAAAAAAAAAAAAAGGACTTGGATTGTATCCAAATGTAGGTATTCTGCATTCAGTGGGAATAGTCACACTCCTGTACTCTGAAGCTAAAAGGACTTTGGGTGGATTCACTAAGAAACTCCCTCATTATCCACACACTTTCTAACTATTCTCCAAACCCTCTCCAAGTGGTCGCCATAGATCAAGTCCTGTACCGGTGACAGCAGGATCAACACAATTAACAATACCATTCTCTGACTTCCTAGGACTCATGGTCTAGGAATGAGACACCCAGAGAAGGAAAAGGAGGCCCAGACTCTGTGGAATACCACAGGAACCTTTGCTGTACGAAACTCTGGAAGAGTGAGGAAGCTCCGGCAGGAAATGACTTATTCTTGAGGGAAGCGGGAGAGCAGCAGAGAGACTGACACCAAACACGATGGCTTTGTTGTTGCCATAGAGATGTCGGAAGTGAGTCTTCATGGACAAGTTAGGCAGGCAAAGGAGAGTCACTGACGCTATCTCAGGCAGAAAGAGCACTGTACAACACAAACAGAAAGATAGATGATACCAAATCCTCTCAGAGAAAAAATAGTAGAAAAAAAAATGAAGCCTTGGTAGGCAAGGCCTGAGTGCAAATAAAAAGTGCTTTTTGCATGTGCAGGGTATTCCTCTGGGAGAACTCTCTTTCCACCTGGCATTCCACAATGAGAAATAACTGATATCCAGGAGACTATGGGACAGTGAGAGGTGGGGAATATGTCCCCTAGTTCTGGCAACTTTTCTTGATTTGTATAAATGCTGATGTTAACGAAGGGATGCGTATTGTCTGAGAAATACTGTAGAAAATACTCATCTATTAGCTGCTATCCTCACCATTGTGACCAATAGCTGACAAGAAGCAGCTTTATGGGTGAAGGTTTATTTTGGCCCACGGTTGGAGGGGACAACCCATCCTACTGAAGAGGCCGTGGGTGCAGGATCTGGCTCGTGGGCTTGGCAGTAAGAGTGTGAGTATCCTCGCTCACATCTGGGCAGAGGAACCAGAGAAAGGAGAATGCTGGCAGTCCTTTTTTCCTCTTTTCATTCAGTCTAGGATGGGGAGGGCACTGCCCACAGTTAGGGCAGGTCTTCTCCCTTAGTTAATTATCCCTTGATGTACCCAAAGGTGTGCTTCACTGAGACTATAGACATTTCTTTGTGAATTTCACATAGTGCACCTTAAATCCCACCTATCTCCCTGTCCCCTCATATCTGCCCTCTGCCCTTGCAAGCTCCCCAGCAAAAGAAAACAAAGAAATAAAAATAAAATAAATAAAATAATAAAAATAAAAACAACAAAAAAAGAGAAAAAGAAAACCCATAATTTTTTTCCCCTTGGAAGCTGTGGTGTGCCCTGGTGTGTCACACAGTATACCCTTTGCCCTGCCCTGGTGTGTCACGCAGTACACCCTTTACCCTAACAGCTTTACTTGCAAATGTTCATTACAATGAGTCAATGGTCTCTGGCTTCTGCTAAATTATCAATACTGGCTCCTCACTGGGGCTCCTGTCAGATATCCTGTTGTTGCCCTGCGTCATGGAGATCCTGCAGCTTTGGAACTGCAGGACCAGCCTCTTCATGCGATCCAGCAGTTCATAAATGGGGTAGATGCTGAGGTGGGCCAACTCAAGTCCCTGGATCTGGGCCTGGTTGGTGGCTGTGCTGTTCATCCTGCCAGCTCCCCTGCACCTGCACCACCTTACCTGCTCTCTCTCCCTCGTTGCCTAGGCGAGGGGCGGGGCCAGGCCTGCTTAAGGCAGCAGGAAAGGGGCGGGGCTGCCTCTCTCACCCTCAGGCTCAAGCCATCAGGGTCAGCTCTCCCATGCCCACACCACCAGGGCAGCTCTACTGCTACAGATATTTCTCAATCTGTTCAAGTTTATATCCACAATTAACTGTCATAGCTCCAGAAATCACATAATCCTGGTCCCCTAGTCTAGATACTTCTGCTTCTCCCTAGACTAGCATAGGGTTCTATAGCAATGGTTCTCAAACTTCCTAATGCTGTGACACTTTAATGCTGTGACAGTCCCTCATGTTGTAGTGACCTACCAACCATAAAATTATTTCATTGCTACCTCATAACTGTAACTTTGCTACTGTTATAAATCATAATGTAAATGCTATGCAGGATAGCTGATATGCAACCCTTGTGGGGTTGCAACCCACAGGTTAAGAATCCCTGCTCTAGGAGCTGTATCTGACTCTGTTGCCTGCCTTTGGATACCTTTCCTCTAACCAGGCTGCTTTGTCTAGCCTCAATAGAAGATGCTCCTACTCCTATTGCAACTTGATATACCAAGGCAGGTTGGTATTCATGGGAGGCCTCCCTTTTTCTGAACCTTTTCTGAAAAGAAAGGGAGTGTGGAGGATGGGGGAGAGGGGAGAGGGAGGGACTGGGAGGAGATGGGGAAGCTACTATCGATGTAAAGTAAACAAATTAGTAATAATAATAAGGATGAGAAGGAGAAGGAGAGGGGGAGAAGGAGAAAGAGGAAGAGAAAGAGGAGGAGGAGGAGAAGTGTTGCTCTATAGGGTCACTGTTTACTTCTGACTCCCAGCATCCCTGACTCCCCAAAGAAAGAATCAATCTCCTATTCTGTGGTTAGTTCTTATGTTTGAACAGTTTCTCAGGCATCCTCTAAATCCTTCCTACTCCTCCAGTTTATTCTGTTCCTGCAGAGAGAGAAAGAGAGAGAGAGAGAGAGAGAGAGAGAGAGAGAGAGAGAGAGAGAGAGAGAGAGAGAGAGGGAGGGAGAGAGAGAGAGAACATTGTCCTGTGTTTGGGTGTTTAGGGGGTAGATTTCCATTCCAGGTTTCAGCTGACATTCTCCTTTGGAAAAATAATTTCCTTCTGGAGATACACCTGTCCCCAGCAAATCTACATGGAGAAATAATTATGGTCCCATGAGTATACATTGGTCCGACTTCTTACAGACATCACAATGCTAAAAGAGAAACTCCTGCCTGCCTCTTTGGGCAGAGACCTTCAGCACATAGCAAAACAATCTCATATTTGAATATTTCTTTTCTGTCTTCTGTTGGCATATATAGTAGGTAGGTCTGCCCTGCCTCCCATAGTTTAAGCCAAAGGATCTGTGAGCATCAGGAAATATCAAAACCACAGCTCTCAATGCAGCCACATGGAAGAGTGCCTTTCTTGTTCCAGTGAGAAGGACATAGGGAAGGGAGTGACTCTACAGCGGTCGGTGGTGGCCATCAATGGCCATCTACCTCCACAAAGAACTGCCCAAGGTGGGAGGGAAGCAGAGCTACCAAGGGAAGAGGAGGAGACAAATTCCCAACCAAATCCTCTAGCCATTCTTGCATATTCAGTCACGTGAGTAAATAAGATAATTACTATCAGTTGAGTAGCCCTTGTGTACCAGGCAAGAATATATTATTTCAATTAATTAATTCCAGAATTTAAACACATCAAATAGGCGTGCTCATTGTCTCCATTTTAAAGAGGAGGAAACCAAGGCGTAGACTAAGCAACTACATAGTTAGTCATTGGTTGTATGTAACAGAATTCAAATGTGGGAGGTTTGACTCTGAAGGCTGTCCCGGTGACAATCACGTTATACTGCCTTCTGAAAGGGACATTTTGCTTAAATTGGAGAGATACAATGAGATAACTAAAGAAATGGAAGACAAGAAAGAACATAAAATAATCATTTTCTCATAAGCCTATGTAATATGTTTCTGTTGGTTATATACATAGTGACTTATGAAAATGCACTTTTGCTTATGGGGGAGGCAGGATAATGCTGTGTTTCATTTGCATTCTGACATTAAACCACCTGGAGTCACATCCCTGCTTCTTCATTTCTAGCTGGGTCAGTCTGCTTTGCATCGCTATAACAAAACACCTAAGGTGTAGGAACTTCAAAAGGCATTTTTGACTCACCGTTTCAGTGCTCAGTGGCTGACTCCATTGCTTTGGGGCCTGTGGCAGAGAAGAGCATCATGGTAGGGGGTATATGTAGAGCCAAGCTGCCCATTCTAGTAGCCAGGAAGGTTAGAGGTGGGGAGGGGTGCTGGGGGTAGGGAGGGAGAAAGATATTGTCTATATTTTCCACAAGGGTGTGTTGCCAGTGACTTTGTTTCCTTTTACCCTAAAGTTTCCACCAGCTGGGAACTAAGCCTTTAACACGGGAGTTTTTGGGAGACAGTTTAGAGTGGAACTGTCACATTGACCAGGTGACTCTTGGAACATTAAACAATATCTCTGTAACTCAGCTTCCTCATCTCCTCATCTCTTTCCCTCAAAAACTGTTATAAAGATTAAATACTGCATTGTCCCCAGGGCAAGTGACAAGGTATTATTCCCACTCTTATTATTTGTGTCTGTCAGCAGTGTCTATACAGCAGCAAGACAGACAAGTCTAACTAAAGGACAGAAAAAAGATGCTCTAGAACTGGGTACACTGCTCAGCAGTGCCATCAAAGCTGGGGTTCTAGCCAACCAGTGGGGGTGCACTGGAGAGGCAGAGGCAGGAGGTTCTCTGAGTTTTAGGCCAGCCTGGGTTACAGAGCAAGTTCTAGGCAGCCAGAGTTACACAGAAAACCTCTGTTTTGAAAGAGAAAAGGAAAAGAAAAGAAAACGAAACAAACAACAACAACAAAACCCCTGGAGTCTCTCTGACTCAGCAATAGAGAACAGAAGGTGAGAGTCAGTGACTCTCTCCATGGGAGGCTCTGCCTTTCTCAGAAGTCCTTAAGGAAGTTGGTCAAGAAGTGCTTCGTGGCTAAAAGTGGGTCAGTTGCCCCTCCCCAGCTGCTGAGAAGGCTTCTACCCTGGAGGAGAGAATAACCTCATCTTAGTTAGCTCAGAACTACTGATTCTCTGGAGCTGACAGAAGGGGAAGGAGGAGAGAACAGTTGTATGGACCGTGAACTAAGACTGCTGTTTCCCATTTTATGGAGAAAGTTAGCCATGAGACCCAAAGCAGACAGCACATTGCTGTGTGCGGATCCTGCTCTCTAAACACGGTCTCTTACGGCTCTTACTGTTTGTCATCTGCGTGTCTTCAAAGCCTTATCAACAGCCCTTCACCTGTTTATTATTATTTCCTCCCAGATTCCAGACATAGAATTTAAGCCAAAAAGTTGTAAACTCTTGCCAAACGTGCCTTAATCTAATCGTGAGGAAACAGACACATTGAAATTGAGGAACATTCATTGCTTATCGTCTTTTTCTTAAAGTATCATTTTCATGAGACACAAAGGATAGTTGGGGAACTAGCACTAATTAAAAAATCACAGGGCAAATGAAACAACCAGGAATCGTGGGGGAGTAGAGTCACCGGATTAGGAGAAAGCTTCAAAAAAGAAAATTATTGAGATATTCAGCACAGTGTACATATGAAGAAGTGAATCTATGTATTTAATAGTGATATTACACCCAAGTTTTCCTGATTAAGATGCTCATGCCATAGTTACATAAAAGAATATCCTTATTCTTAGGCAACACCGAGTTAATCGGGCTATGAGGAGCATTGTACACGGGTGCAATGACTTCTATGGCTTACTCTTAGATGAGCTTCATTGATATTTATCACATTACAATAAAATTATGTAAAATAATTAAAAATTAGAGAATGTAAGTGAAAAGTAAACAGAGGTTGATTCTGTATACATTTTTAAAATAAACAGTTTAAGGAAAAATGTTATCCACACAATTTTGGCTTTTATTGGTTTGTGCCAATTTGTAAGCAATGTTATAAACAATTTTATTGTGGTATATTAAGGTATAGTATTGTCTCTTTTAAATCTTTGCTACTTTAGTAGGCTAAAAGCATTTTAATAGGCCAAAACTATATTTTCATGTGTGTATTAGGTGAGTTGCATATTTTCCATGTTTACTACATAGTTGAGATTTTCAAATCATTGACTAATAATTTCCTTTTTATTAAATTCTTAGGTTAGCATAGAGAGTGGTGGGTTGTATTACTGCATATATGCAATTATCCTTGTTCATCCATCCCATAGTTGTGTTGTTTATTGTATTCACTCATTCATCATGTCTATTACACTCCTGTGTTCTTGTTGGTTTATGCTCATTTTTAAATTTTAAATTATTAGTCTGAGATACATATGGTCTCCCTAAATACACGGAGCCATTTGAAGGACAGAAATAAGGCACATTTACAGAATCTTTAAAACTTTTATTGACCTCTGATGCCTGTCAATGTTAAGTCAATATTTTGTGAACTAATGAAGTGACTTTTCCCATTTTAGTATTAGCCAACTTCCTTCCTGTCTATGTCACCACAACTTAGGCCTCTGCTTGTCATTATAGCAATTTAAGCATTATGAAAAAAAAAAAAAAAGGCCCGGATATTTCTAGAAGAAGGAAAGGCAAGACACGTGGTACTCTCTGCCAGACTAGCTTGGCTCAATTCCTCCTGGCCCTTGCTCACAACGTCCAGGCAGGATACTGGTTGTCACACTATGGAGTAATTAACTGTGACTCTCATAATGTAACATATTTGCTGCTGAGTAAGAGTGGGGACTTTGGATGCTGAATACAGGAGATATGACTGTGGACCCATCCCATATTCATTAGAAGAAAAAGTTCTCAAACGTTTTTGGAATCCAGAATATCTGGAGAGGTTATTAGGAACATATAGGTCCAGACTCAGTGAAGTATAATCCAAGGCAGAGAGCTCTTCATGTCTTCCAAGTTTCCTGTGTGGCTCTGGTAGAAACCAAGGTTTGAGAACCATTATTCTCAATGGTTGAGCCATTGACTGCATTGAAGATTTCTCAAAGGATCCAGGCAGATGAAATGGCTCAGTGAATAGAAGTGCTTCGAGCCCAAGCAATAGTAACCTGAGTTTGGTCCTCTGAATGTGCATAAAGATGGAAGGAGAGAACCAACACTTTGTCCTCTGAACTCTATGTGTGTGCCTACACAGTGACTGATTAGCACCATCTTGTCTTGTCTTTTACCCTGTTTTATGTCAGCTCAAGTACTTTTCAGCTAACATCCTAAAGAGTCATATCCACCCTGACAGCGTGTTCAGAGCTTTCCATGATCTTGGTCATGGTCCAGATGCATAACCAAAATATCCGCTGGATGTATGATCAAAACAAATGCTACCAGGTTCCCTGACTTCTGCCTGACAATGATGTCATTGTGATTTTTACCTTTTTACTCCACCTCTGAGCTTCGGTGTCAAGAGTCCTTCAGAGACTCTAGCCTTCTCTTGGTCACTAGCAATAACTTGACCTATGCATGTGGTCATCTGTAACTTTCTCATCTGGCCTATACCACCCATGTGCACATTATTCACATGTACACATGACAATAATACATCTTTTTAAAGGTAGAGGCTCAAATCTATCATTTAAAATATCATTGTCTAGAGTCTTGGCTTGAATTCTTTCCTTTTCTAGAACAGAGAGGAATAATAGGTAGAAGTGTCAGACAAAATAGGTAGTCTTAGAAGGCAGGTGGCCAAAGTGAGTATTAGAACTCAGAAACAGAAAATCCAGATCAAGTTAGGCAGTGGTGGCATATGACTTTAATCCCAGCACTTGGGAGGCAGAGGCAGACAGATTTCTGAGTTCGAGGCCAGCCTGGTCTACAGAGTGAGTTCCAGGACAGCTGGGGCTACACAGAGAAACCCCCCCCCCCATCTAAAAAAAACAAAACCAACCAACCAACCAAACAAACAAAAAGCAAAGGGAAAAAAATAAACCAAAAAAAAAAAAAAGAGAGAGGAAAATTCAGATCAAAGATCTTTGTGCTGGCCTGGGACCCTTAAATGCTTCTTTCCAGGATTTAATCACTGCTTAAAACCAAACTGTATGAGTGTGCAAATACAAATGCTCATGTGAAAGTTCCCATGATTCTTCCCTTCCAAGGTAAAACTCCTTGGTTGAAAACATGGCTTTGTATCAGAGACCAGAATACCTTCTGGAGATAGGGATCCAGGCTCCATCTGTCTGTCTCTGGGGGCTATCCTCCAGGCTGGCTGGCTGGAGCAGGATGGAGAGGAAGAATGAAAGGTTGTTTTCTGCACTTTGCTCCACTTCCTTCTTCCACCATAGCTGGTGGCCAGTTCCTTGAGGCTGGGGGTGGGGAGTGGGGGAGGAAGAGGCAGTATGAAGAATGACAACCCTCTTAAAGACCTGCCGCTGTGGCTAAGCTATGTGGGCCTGGTGGACATTCAAAGCTGACTTTCTTGAAGATTTTGGAAGCTATTTGAAAGATTAGTTCTTCTCTCCTACAGATTATTTTACCTGGTCCATACATTTTTACTCTGGATAACTTGTAGCCTACTTAAACAGCCTCTCTTTCTGTTCCCAGAGGTTAGGGTCTCTCTGAGTAGATCTCCTCCACATGGGCAACATCTGATCCAGTGACAAAAGCTCATTCAGGCTAATAGAAAAGAAAGTGGGGAAAAACCTTGAGCACATGGGCAAAGGGGAAAACTTCCTGAACAGAACATCAATGGTTTGTACTGTAAGATCAAGAATCGACAAATGGGACCTCATAAAGTTGCAAAGCTTCTGTAAAGCAAAGAACACTGTCAATAGGACAAAACAGCAACCAATAGATTGGGAAAAGATCTTTACCAACCCTTCATCCAAAAGAGGGCTAATATCCAATATATATGTGAAGAACTCAAGCCGGGCAGTGGTGGCACATACCTTTAATCCCAGCACTTGGTAGGCAGAGGCAGGAGGATTTCTGAGTTCGAGGCCAGCCTGGTCTACAAAGTGAGTTCCAGGACAGGCAGAGCTACACAGAGAAGCCCTGTCTCGAAAAAACCAAAAACCAAAAACCAACCAAACAAACAAACAAAAAGAATGCTTTGGGCTGGTGAGATGGCTCAGCGAGTAAGAGCGCTGTCTGCTTTTCCAAAGGTCATGAGTTCAAATCCCAGCAACCACATGGTGGCTCACAACCACCCATAATGAAATCTG